>NC_134475.1:44825652-44876860 GCF_964194025.1 Convolutriloba macropyga
TCTGGAGGTTCGGTCAGCCACGGAAACACTACGCATAGCATGTGACCGGTGGCAGGAGTTACGTCAGAAATTAGTCACTATCTCTGCTAAAATTCGTAAACATTAACAGTCGAAAAATATCAGCCTCGTTTGAACAACACAGGATGGCGCTTAAAGAGGGCCAGGACAATCAAACCAAGTGATTTTGATCCCTGTGAAAGGTTCTACAGTTGAATTATTGTCTCTGGAGACGACTAAACAAAGGTGCTTCTAATTGACAAATTTGTCTGAAAAGTAAAAAGAATGGTTTAGTGATTAACTTTCACTATAACGCAAAGTCATTAAAGCATTGCAACGGTGAATTGCTCACGAGCCTCAAAGACGGGTAAGGACACATCTGGAGAATAATATGCGGCGCCCAAAAAACAGCCATAAAATTACTACTGCACAATTAATTGCTTTCGTAACAAAACTCATTTTTGTTAAAAAAACTTCTGGCGACCAACCGTTTATAGTTTTTTTGTCCGGAATTTTTTTTATAGACCATAATTTTTGTGGCTCCCAGTTGAGACCGCATGTTATACCCAAAAAGAAGTTTGCCAGTGGTAAAAGTTAAAATTACAAAGGTAAAAAGATAAGAAAAAATTTTGCGTGGATAAACTGGGTCCCGGGTCGAGGAAAAATCGGCGAAATATGTAATATAAGCGGTGAAAAGTTTTTTTTTCAACACAAATTTCGTACATAATTTTGCGGTGAAATGCAGTGATATTATATAAATTCACAGCTATAGTGAGCCGTGAGCTTACAAAAAGTCACTACTTTTCTCCCCTTACACGGTTTCTAACCTCTCACCTCATGCATATCATCCAATTCTTCTTCCACTGAGCCACCTCTCACTAACTCCGAGTATTTTTGTTTTGAACATAAATCAAGATGACTCTACTTTCTGTAAAACATACGCGGTGAATTTTTGCAAGATTTTCGAACTTTAGCGGTGAAATTAAATGTTTTAGCGTTGATTTGTGGTGATTTTTTTAAATTCACGGCATATTCGAGTGGTGAAATTACAGAAATTCTCTGCTTAGAAAAAATTGTGTTAAAAATATGCATGATTAAGAGGTAATTTAAGGGGGGGTTAAACCTAACGATTCTTCCCTTACTCCACAAAAGTTTCACCGCATTAACTGCTGATCTCACACAATTTTAACGCTTTTTTCTAAGCGGTGTTTTTATATAATTTATACATCAATAAGTTGAGCGGTGAATTTTTGTATTTTCATCGCATTCACCGCTTATCTCGCATAATTTTGGACACAATTTTCATGGCGGTGAATTTATGTAAATTAATCGGTTATTTCAGGGGTGAAATTTTGTTATTTCACCGCTATTAGGCAATAATTTTTTTTCACCGCTTTCACCGGCTGATTTATGTAATTTCACTTCATTCACCGTTTATCTTACAAAAATTTCCGCATTCACCGCTTATGTTAAACAATTTTGCGTTGAATGTCTGTGACCACCTCGACCACCTCGAATGTCTGCACCTCGACCCGGGCTGAGCATGGTGCTTTCATAAGCGGCAGTTTTATGGGATGGCAGAAATCGTGTCTGAGAAATTGTAAATTGGGTTTGAAAGTTGGAAACTTATCTTCGTTTTCATTTCAGTACTACAATTTTCTTTCCAAAATCAAACTTGCAACCCGTGAAGATGAGGAATTTATGGCTGACAAACGGGAAATATTCCGTCGGAACACTTTTACACGACGGGCGTGTCAGAGTGATACAGACTTCCATCCTGTACCTGGGACAAATGTGGCACGTGATGTTATAAATCCGCCGGCGTTTCGGCTTGATTGCCAGGAAATGTTTCTTTCCTCATTCCCTGTGCATGGAAAAAAACTGCAATAGCTGATATGAAGAAACAGATATGCTTGTTTTTGCAATAATGTTTTACTCTATAGCCTAATATGTGGTGTACTCTAGGGGTACCCTATATAATTTATAATCCTTGTATAAATGGGTTACAAAAATGTCGTTTTTTGCAAAATTTTTTGAAACAAAAATATAACTGGGGAAATTATAGGAAATTTTCCAAATTGCGACAGTCAAGGATATTGGCTCTTTAATATTACCCAAATTTCTAGGAAGGGGGGATGAGATGTTGACCGAAAATACACAGTCGAGCAGCACCAGGTATAGGTTTGTTTTGTTAAAGATGGTAGTTTACATTTGTTTGATTTTTTGCAGATAATTGTCTAAATATGAGATGAGATTGGCATAACCGTTACAATTGATCAATTCCACTCCAGGCTAAATTTTCAGACCAAAGTTGATATGCTTAGAATGTGAGGAAATTAATAGGGGCGCGGTGCACCGGCGTTCTAAATTTCACTTTGTGGACACGTGAAAAACTTGACTGTAAGAAAGTAAATATTTACTACATTCATTTTAGTTTTTCACGTGTCCACAAAGCAAAATTTAGAACGCCGGTTCCCCGCGCCCCTGTTAACTTCTTTACAGTCTAAGCATATCAACTTTGGACTGAGAACTTAGCCTAGTTTGGTATGGATCAACTGTAACGCTTATGCCAACTCAGATTTAGACAATCATATGCAAAAAAAAAACAAACAAAACGTAAAATACCATCTTTAACAAAACAAACCTATACTTTGTGCTGCTCGGTATTATAACCATCTATAATCTGTAATTTCGATTTTTGCGCACATATGACCATGCGCAAAATATGTGCGCAAAAATAGAATTTATAGATTATAGATGGTTATATTCTATCCCCGGGTTGAGATGTCAGCACCGTTTCATCGCATCTTTTTGTAAGAAATGCGCTGTATGCACTGAAATTATGTAAGACATGCGCTGAATGCGCTGAAAATAAAATTTCAGTGCACCTTCATTTCAGCGCATTTGTTACATAATTTCAGTGCTTTTTCATCTCATTTTTTACATAACTTTCAGCACCTTTTCAGCGCATGTCTTGCAAAGTTTCAGTGCATCTTCAGCGCATTTCTTACATGATTTCAGCGTATTTTCAGCACATTTCTTTCATAATTTTCCGCACATGTTTCAGCGCATTTCTTGCATAATTACAGCGCTTTTCATATCAAACTTTTTTTTATTATAAATTCAAATTAAATAGAAAGCATTTCAATTCTCAATAGCGCAGTGGATAAATTGATAGATGAGACACAATGGTCGGGGTTTGAGCCTCCAAGCGAAAGAAAAGAGCTGAGCTTTTCGAACTTTTAGCGGATTTCAGCGCATTTCTTACAAAGTTTCAGCTCTTTTCAGCGCATATCAGCGCATTATTATGTAAAGTTTTTGCGCTGAATTTTTTGAAAATATTGCGCATTGCAGCGCATTTCTTACATAATTTTCGGAAATTTTCTCGACCCGGGTCTCGAGGAGGAACAGGAGGGTGTGGGGGGGGGGGTGGGAAAATGAAACATTGTATATAAAGACGAGGCCAATTCATTCCTTACGACCTAACAGAGAGTTCCACCCAACATCAGATCCTAGTGGATTGGAGAAACAGCTGTGGCCAAAACCAATTTCTGATGAATTTCTGCCATTCCCCACTTTTGAGGCAGATGGTTCTATGCCAGGATACAACTTCAATTCAAAGAAAAATAACTACTCGGCAGTACTCGGACCCTATCAGACCATTACGCGGTTGTGTTCTCCCCTTTCCTACTTGTGATACTAAAATTTTTGGAAAAATAAAAAAAGCTAATGGAGTATTTGAGATCTGTAGTTGACAATTATATAAAATGATGATCAAAGCGTAAAAGCTTAGCAAAGAAGGATTAAATGCTATCTTTATTAGCTTTAACTAACTGTGATGCGCTCTCAAATTGCGATGAGCTTCTTTTTTGGGAAAAATTGGAGGAAAAATCTATTCGGTGGTATTCACTACGGTAAATTTTGTCCGCTCCTTTTATTACGTGACTTCAGCAAAACGTTTCCTGCATACAACCAAAACACGATCTATGTATTGGTGTTACTCCCTTTTACTGATAAAACCTAGAGCAATTCTCTGAATTACCAGAACTTAAAAGTTTTAGTCTTCCTTGTCGTAGAGCTTTTAAGCACCGCATCAAAAAAATTAGCGGGTAATTTCATTTTTCTTGCACAACGTGTCAGTCATGAATCGTATAAAAATAATTTTATCATGAGTTTATGCCTTATCTCAATTCTTCGTAAATAAATGATGCTATCTACAATTGCAGTTTCAAAATTCTCCGAAACACTTACAATTTTAGTCAAGATTTGTGCAAAAAATTTAAAACTAGATGATTTATTGAATTTTAGTACCAGAGTTGGATAGGTTTTAACATGAACTCTGAGATTTTTTCAATCTAATTTTTTTAGTTTGAATAAATTGCTGTTTTGTCAAGCTTTGGCCCTTCAATGAAAGATCGGTTTTGGCACTATTTTTCAATTCCAAAATATTTAAAACAACAAAATATTAGAAATCGAGCCCAAACATTGATTTTAATTGATCTATTTTTCTTAACTAATTCTTATCATAATTTATAACGATTAATCATTCAAGTCGCAGCCACATCCCTTAATTGTATACTTTCAGTACAATCACACGTTTGTGTTGTCAAACGTATGGTGTACGACGTAATTATTCGTAAGAAATAGTAGGTTTAAAGTATGGAATCTATGCTGCTCTTAGGATTCATTTTTGGCACAAAGTTAGTGCTAGGCTGTGTATTCTTATACAAATCTATTTGATTATATTGATCGTGATATACTCCTTGAATCTCTATGGAAATTGCTTTTGGGCGTGTATTATAATACATCGTTAGCTAATAACAATCATTTTTCATTATTGTAAATAAATTTTAATAGTGATTTGCGCAAATGATGGAGGTTGATGTCTTTTTTCACCCCATTAATTTTTCTCCCAATCATTTAATCCCAATTATTTCACCCCCTATCTTTAGACCCCTCTATCGTTTCACCCCAATTTATTTTCTCATTTAGTTGGTGCAAATATGGGATGAAAGGCAAATACAGCTGCATGGATGGCAGAACTAAGTGATAGCTAATGTGGGTGTGGCTAAAAGCCATCTGCGGTTAAAAAAAATGGTTTTCACTTCAAATTCTTTTGCAATTTTACAGATGAACTTTGTAAGTAAATCATTTTACAGCGGTGCGCTGTCTTTTTTCCAACAGCAAACCGTACAGAATACTGCTAAATACCCAGCCTCGAATTTTTTTTGTCAAACAGTTTCTTCTTCTTCCACTAAAATTTCTGTTATCTTCAATCCTTGGCATTCATTTCTAGTTGAGACTAGAGTTTTATCATGCAAGATTTTGCAAGACGATTTTGCAATTTCTTGCATTTGAATAAATGCGGCAAATGCAGTGAAATTGATATTTCAGCGGTTTCATCGCTTGAACACTATTCACGGTAATTCTTAGAAAGTTGCATTAGTTCAACTTTTCTGATAAAACTATTTAAGATTTCGGGCGGATACGGTGAATTCTGGTGAATTATTTCTCCCACCATTTTATCGGTAACAAAAACAAACAAAAAAATAATGATATTCGTTTTGCAAAAAATGACCAAGATAACCATCGTCTAGCAAACATGCGAATAACTAGAACATATACATACAGGAACAGTATTAGAGGAGCACGTCGATTTTTTTTCATTGTAGAAATATGCAAAACAAATTTTGAATTTGTTCAGCAAAAAAATTAGATTGAAAAAACTAGCATGTTTTTATATGAACAGTGGATTGAGAAAACCCGTCATGAAACGATGTTAGAAATTGATGATAATAAATAAGAAAATCTTTGAAAGAAACCTACGAGTAATTTTGAAAATTTCTGTTGAATAAGTGTAATCCTGGAGATACAACAAGTTTTAAGGAAGAAATCAAATTAGTTGAAAAGCTCTTTTTGAGTGTCTACAGTACTCAACGGATCAGTAACCGTTTCCTTTGCTGTCTAAACATAAGTTGTTTAAAAAATACGTTTGGATAGTACGAATTGATTCCAAATGATCTCCTAAAACACGTGCAAACACATACGAGAAAAATTCTGCCCGAAGTGAAATATAAGGATCCTTTAACAACCAACCACAACATTGCGCGAACAAAATTGTTTTGCAAGAATCTTGCAAAACAGTTTTGTTCGCGCAATGCTGTGGTTGGTTGTTAAAGCTTATTTCATTTCTCGTATGTGTTTGTGTGTGATTTAAAAGATCATTTTTTTGGGAAAAATTGGAGGAAAAATCTATTCGGTGGTATTCACTACGGTAAATTTTGTCCGCTCCTTTTATTACGTGACTTCAGCAGAACGTTTCCTGCATGCAACCAAAATACGATTTATGTATTGGTGTTACTCCCTTTTACTGATAAAACCTGGAGCAATTCTCTGAATTACCATAACTTAAAAGTTTTAGTCTTCCATGTCGTAGAGCTTTTAAGCACCGAATCAAAAAAATTAGCGGGTAATTTCATTTTTCTTGCACAACGTGTCAGTCATGAATCGTTTAAAAATAATTTTATCATGAGTTTATGCCTTATCTCAATTCTTCGTAAATAAATGATGCTATCTACAATTGCAGTTTCAAAATTCTCCGAAACACTTACAATTTTAGTCAAGATTTGTGCAAAAAATTTAAAACTAGATGATTTATTGAATTTTAGTACCAGAGTTGGATAGGTTTTAACATGAACTCTGAGATTTTTTTAATCTAATTTTTTTAGTTTGAATAAATTGCTGTTTTGTCAAGCTTTGGCCCTTCAATGAAAGATCGGTTTTGGCACTATTTTTCAATTCCAAAATATTTAAAACAACAAAATATTAGAAATCGAGCCCAAACATTGATTTTAATTGATCTATTTTTCTTAACTAATTCTTATCATAATTTATAACGATTAATCATTCAAGTCGCAGCCACATCCCTTAATTGTAGACTTTCAGTACAATCACACGTTTGTGTTGTCAAACGTATGGTGTACGACGTAATTATTCGTAAGAAATAGTAGGTTTAAAGTATGGAATCTATGCTGCTCTTAGGATTCATTTTTGGCACAAAGTTAGTGCTAGGCTGTGTATTCTTTTACAAATCTATTTGATTATTTTGATCCTGATATACTCCTTGAATCTCTATGGAAATTGCTTTTGGGCGTGTATTATAATACATCGTTAGCTAATAACAATCATTTTTCATTATTGTAAATAAATTTTAATAGTGATTTGCGCAAATGATGGAGGTTGATGTCTTTTTTCACCCCATAAATTTTTCTCCCAATCATTTAATCCCAATTATTTCACCCCCTATCTTTAGAACCCTCTATCGTTTCACCCCAATTTATTTTCTCATTTAGTTGGTGCAAATATGGGATGAAAGGCAAATACAGCTGCATGGATGGCAGAACTAAGTGATAGCTAATGTGGGTGTGGCTAAAAGCCATCTGGGGTTAAAAAAAATGGTTTTCACTTCAAATTCTTTTGCAATTTTAGAGATGAACTTTGTAAGTAAATCATTTTACAGCGGTGCGCTGTCTTTTTTCCAACAGCAAACCGTACAGAATACTGCTAAATACCCAGCCTCGAATTTTTTTTGTCAAACAGTTTCTTCTTCTTCCACTAAAATTTCTGTTATCTTCAATCCTTGGCATTCATTTCTAGTTGAGACTAGAGTTTTATCATGCAAGATTTTGCAAGACGATTTTGCAATTTCTTGCATTTGAATAAATGCGGCAAATGCAGTGAAATTGATATTTCAGCGGTTTCATCGCTTGAACACTATTCACGGTAATTCTTAGAAAGTTGCATTAGTTCAACTTTTCTGATAAAACTATTTAAGATTTCGGGCGGATACGGTGAATTCTGGTGAATTATTTCTCCCACCATTTTATCGGTAACTAAAACAAACAAAAAAATAATGATATTCGTTTTGCAAAAAATGACCAAGATAACCATCGTCTAGCAAACATGCGAATAACTAGAACATATACATACAGGAACAGTATTAGAGGAGCACGTCGATTTTTTTTCATTGTAGAAATATGCAAAACAAATTTTGAATTTGTTCAGCAAAAAAATTAGATTGAAAAAACTAGCATGTTTTTATATGAACAGTGGATTGAGAAAACCCGTCATGAAACGATGTTAGAAATTGATGATAATAAATAAGAAAATCTTTGAAAGAAATCTACGAGTAATTTTGAAAATTTCTGTTGAATAAGTGTAATCCTGGAGATACAACAAGTTTTAAGGAAGAAATCAAATTAGTTGAAAAGTTCTTTTTGAGTGTCTACAGTACTCAACGGATCAGTAACAGTTTCCTTTGCTGTCTAAACATAAGTTGTTTAAAAAATACGTTTGGATAGTACGAATTGATTCCAAATGATCTCCTAACACACGTGCAAACACATACGAGAAAAATTCTGCCCGAAGTGAAATATAAGGATCCTTTAACAACCAACCACAACATTGCGCGAACAAAATTGTTTTGCAAGAATCTTGCAAAACAGTTTTGTTCGCGCAATGCTGTGGTTGGTTGTTAAAGCTTATTTCATTTCTCGTATGTGTTTGTGTGTGATTTAAAAGATCATTTGACATACGTTCGTATTATCCAAACGTTATTAGTGAAAAACTTATGTTCAAACAGCTAAGCAAACTGTTACTGATCCGTTGAGTAATAAAGACACTCAAAGAGATCTTTTCCACTAATTAGAACTGTTCCTTTTAACTTGTCGTATCTCTAAGATCACACTTATTCAAAAGAAATTTTCAAAATTACTCAATGGTTTCTTTCAAGGATTTTCTTATTTAAAATCATCAATTTCTAACATCACTTCATGACGGGTTTTTCTCAATCCACTTTTTATATAAATACATTTTAGTTTTTTCAATCTAAGTTTTTTGCTGAACAAATTCAAAATTTATTTTGCATATTTCTTCAATGATAAAAAAATCGAAGTGCTCCTCTCATACTGTTCCTGTTTGTGTATGTTCCAGTTATTTGCATGTTTGCTAGACGATGGTTGTCTTGGTCAATTTTTGCAAGACGAATGTTTATCTTGGAAAACCGGACTGGCGATATTTTCACAAAGATCTTGCAAGAAGATCTATCGTCTTGCAAGATTGTGACAGACGCTTACAAGAATAACTTGCGATATAATCATTCGAAGTCGAATGGGGTAAAAAGTCTCATTGAATATCGTATATTGATACATCGTATATTGTAACTGCATATTATTGTTTTTTTGTTTGGTTTTTTAATCGAAAAAATGATGGGAAGAAATAAATCACCAGAATTCACCTCATTCACCACAAATCTTAAATAGTTTTATCAGAAAAGTTGAATTAATGAAACTTTCTAAGAATTACCGTGAATAGTCTTGAAGCGGTGAAACCGATGAAATATCAAATTTACCGCATTTGCCTCATTTCCTTAACCCGTGGCAATATTTCTTACACTTTTAATAGTTTTTAGCACTGTCAACTTGACCCCAAGATGGTTGTTGAAATTGATTTGAAACTCTAAAACTCTTCTAAAATTTTGTTAAATTGATACTTATGTTACATTTAATAATTTTTTGTTTTTTGTTTTAGATGTTTACTTATGTGGTCGGTCATTTATTTTACTGTAGCAAAAATGAATTTGATAAATTAACATAGAAACTGATGGAAAGGGGAAATTTTTCCCAGACCGCCTCCCTTTCGTAACCCAACGCCAAACGAGGCGTCTCGACATCTGTCAGGACATTTGCTACCCACTTTCATGTTTCCAGAGGGTTCGGCTATTTTGCTCAAACCAGTACCAGGCACCAGGGGAGTGAACAAGGTGTATTATCTACCACCAGTACACTACAAGAACGAATCTTTCTGATTTTACCAACAAGGCTAATTTTGGATTTTTTTATGACCACTTAGAAAGTTCCTCTCAATACTTTTGCATACTTTTTGGGAGTGACGGGCGAAAATGTTTAAACAAATTTGTCAAGCTCGCAACATTCTCGGTATGCACGTTATAAAAGTAGAAATTGTCGTCTCAGTTGAGTTTTCAGAGCTCGGACATCGTCAACTTTTTTTGTTTCAAAACAGTAAAATCATACGAAAATCGTACTTTTATGTTTTGTTCTTATAATTATCTTATGTTCTAATGAGAAACGAAATTTCAACACTACCCTATAAAAGCTAACAAAAATTAAAATCTAGTCACTAGACTTGTCATAAAGCTAAGCAAGAAATGTCAACAAAATTGCACAATATTGTTCGAATTTCTCGGGGAATTAAGTTTGATTAGTTTTTTGTTCTACACAGTTTCTTACACATCATACCAAACGTATACGTATCTTTACTGACAATTAACTACATTCCCAGATCACGGCGGTTATCAAATAGGAAGTTTCTTACAAAATTGGTTGACATTTAAGAACTTAAAATTTGGTGTTTAAAGTTGTAAGCACTTGCATGTTGATTGCTTAAAGTGTAAGAAAGATTTGGTTAGATGGTTGACTTGTAAAATTCTCGAGAGACAGGTCCAATTGTGATTTGCTTCCGATTGGTTCTTTTTGGATCACGTTCTTCGCCGAATTCCAATGACAGAAAAGAAAAAGTTGTTTCGTGCCCCTGGAGCAATCATTTTTTGAACCAAAACATTTAAAGTGAAAATCGAAGCACCGAATTAAATTTTTCTTCTTCAGCCAAATTAATTTTGTTCACCACTTTATATCTGCATAAGATTAACTGCGTAAGTGAAATTTAAACAAAAATACATTTCAATTTTTCGCTTAAATCAGTTGTTACTCACTTTCCAGCTGCCCGATTATAGATAAAAATGTTGACTTTTTAAAGTTCATGATAAGATTTAATGGTCAACTTTGTTGATATGCCTGGTGGATTCATAGTTACAAAGCAAATATGCAAAGTTTCTTTTCAGTTTTGAGAAAAGATTACCTGTAAAACTTGCAATCTGCAATTGTTTTTTCATTTGCTGCTTAGAGGAATTGAAAAAAAACGTACATTTTTTCAATTTGAAAATATTAAATTTTTACAAAAAAAGTATGGTATGCGCATGTGAATTGTCTAGGGAAAACAATTGGAGCCCAAAAATTCAGATGCATACCATCAAAATGTTACCATTTACTTGATGTTCTTCCATTGTTTCTAGCTGTTCCATCCCAAGATCAAAAAACGAAGCACTAACAACAAAAATTGTATCCTTGAGTGATTTGTAGAAAAAAGAACAGAAAAAAGATATGAACACTGAGAAAATTGTTATGATAAAACTATTATTTACAGTTTTTCTGTTATCTAACTCGAATTTTCATTCATTTTTTATTTATTATCTGCTTGCAATGTTTTGCATGAGCAAAAACTGTTACAGGAATGAAGAGGAGTCTAAATCCAATTAATTACATAAATTCAGATTTTTTTTCCTGTAAAAGCTCCAATCACCTTCAATTTAGACACGAATCAAACGGTACTAGATATTGCTTCGATTTATATTTTTTCACACATTGATTTGTATGAAAACTACAAGAAAAAGCTAAAATAAATAAAAAGCAGTCCGATCAACATGATTAAGGTAGTGGGCATCAATTAAGTACATTTTGATACAAATTGATATCCAGTTAGTTAGGAATATATCTGATTGAAATTA
This sequence comes from Convolutriloba macropyga, assembly GCF_964194025.1. NCBI lineage: Eukaryota > Metazoa > Xenacoelomorpha > Acoela > Convolutidae > Convolutriloba > Convolutriloba macropyga. The sequence goes on from NC_134475.1 coordinate 44,837,291, forward strand.
GTTATGTATTTGAAACCGCGTTGAACGTTCTTAATAATCTTAACAAAAATTTCTAAGGTTTCATATATAATATACAAACTTTCTTATTATAATCTTTCAATGTTTTGCAATAACACATAGCTGGGGTTTTCATCTCTAGTAAGAACCAAATGATCTTTTTATTATTAGTACGAGCCACATATGATCTTTTTTGACTGCTAAGTTTCATAAAAACCTTTTTCTTTGCAGTTCAACGTATAGTTTAGTTATTGTTGGTGACACAACCGATTCAACAAGGTACGCTAAGTAGCTCTCTAAAGCAATTTGCCTCGAGGATAAAAGTAAACAAAATTTTGTGAAATTGGGTGAGAAAATTTGTCTTTAAAATTAGTGTTTGGCTTCTGGGTGACGCTGGTACCAAATTACGTCTCACATAAAGTCCAAAAGCGGAATAGTGCAGAAGCACTGGCGGGTTTTGTTTTGATCTAATTTAGAACAATGAAAATCTTTTTTTTCGTATTTTCGGAACTAATAATTCGGAACAACTTTAACGCTCTCTGAACTAATACTGACGACATTATACAGAATAGAACAAAAACTTTTCCCATATGTTTTCCATATAAAACTAACATAGAAGCAAAAGTCTTTTCTTTGTTATTTGAGCCCACTAATGTGCTCCTGACAAACAACCTTTATGGTTCTTTTCGTTATTAACCGAAAACCCTTTATGATACTAATTTAATTGCTATGAATCCATGCAACTATATATGACTTAGCCTGACTTGAGAAACTTATACAACTTAGTGTGACTCTTAAGATTCTTCTATGGTGTTTGACCCGGGCGGGGTAAAGTCGTTGAAAATATGATACCGATAAAACGAATATCCGTAAGACCATTTTTCGATTTGATTGTGCTTTTTTAGTGACACTCCAAAAAAATTTAGTTCCTACGAACTGATTAACTCCGCATAAAAAAATAAAAAGAGTCTCTGAAGACGTTTAACTCAAGGCTCCAGGCTCAGTTAACTTTTAATAACCATGATGTGGCATATCAAGTTGACGAAATTTTTACTGTCGAAAGTGGACTAGAGTCCTCAAAAATCTAATCCTTAAGAAATAAGAATTAAAATCACAAACAAGTTATAAATTACAAATTCTTTCTGACTAGCTAGCAAACTAGCGTAATTCAGCGTACTTTTGTTAAAGTCGAAAGTTGCTCAGAACTGTTTTGGAGCAAAGGAGTCCCTTTTATAGGTGATGGCAAGTTACTTTTAGCTGCGATTTTTTTATTATATTAAAAAATGAGCCATTGTTGTACTGGAAATAAATAGTTTTTCTTTTTCGTATAGTTATTGAAAGATTCTCACGGAGAATTTTTTTTCAATCATAATGTAAGATAAGTTGGTGGCCTTGAAAATAATTCTGACCATCAATTTATGCCAAAAAGTTTATGTCAACTATTTTTTTTTGCTTAAAGTTGATTGCTTAATGTGTAAGAAAAATCTGGTCAGATGGTTAACTTGTAAAATTCTCGAGACTGTTCCAATTGTGCTTGCTTCCGATTGGTCGCTTTTGGATCACGTTCTTCGCCGAATTCTAATGACAGAAGAGAATCATTTGTTTCGTGCCTGGAGCAATCATTTTTTTGAACCAAAGCATTTAAAGTGAAAATCGAAACACCGAATTAAATTTTTCTTCTTCAGCCAGATTAATTTTGTTCACCATTTTTTTTCTTTCTGCATAAGATTAACTAAGTGAAATTTACCAATTAAATATACACTTCAATCTATCGATTAAATCAGTTTTTACTCACTTCCCAGGTGCCCGATTATAGATACATTTGTTGACTTTTTAAAGTTCATGATAAGATTTAATGGTCAACTTTTCTGATATGCATGATGGATTCATAGTTACAAAGCAAATATGCAAAGTTTCCTTTCAGTTTTGAGAAAAGATTACCTGTGAAACTCGCAATATGCAACTTTTTTTCATTTGCTGCTTAGAGGAATTGAAAAAAACGTACATTTTTTCAATTTGAAAATATCAAATTTTTACAGAAAAAGTATGGTATGCGCATGTGAATTGTCTACGGAAAACAGTTGGAGCCCAAAAGTTTAGATGCATACCATCAAAAAATTACCATTTATTTGATTTTCTTCCATTGTTTCCGGGTGTTCCATCCTAAGAACAAAAAAAACGAAGAGTTAATAGCAAAAATTGTATCCTTGAGTGATTTGTAGAAGAAAGAACAGAAAAAAGGTATGAACTCTGAGAAAAATGTTACGATAGAACTATTATTTACAGTTTTTCTGTTCTCTAACTCGAATTTTTATTCATTTTTTAGTTATTATCTGCTTGCAATGTTTTGCATGAGCAAAAACTGTTGCAGGAATGAAGAGGACTCTAAATCCAATTGTTTACCTAATTTTATAGTTTTTTCCAGTAAAAGTTCCAATCACCTTCAATTTAGACACGAATCAAACGGTACTAGATATTGCTTCGATTTATATTTTTTCACACATTGATTTGTAAGAAAACTACAAGAAAAAGCTAAAATAAATAAAAAGCAGTCCGATCAACATGATTAAGGTAGTGGGCATCAATTAAGTACATTTTAATACAAATTGATATCCAGTTAGTTAGGAATATATCTGATTGAAATTAGTTATGTATTTGAAACCGCGTTGAACGTTCTTAATAATCTTAACAAAAATTTCTAAGGTTTCATATATAATATACAAACTTTCTTATTATAATCTTTCAATGTTTTGCAATAACACATAGCTGGGGTTTTCATCTCTAGTAAGAACCAAATGATCTTTTTATTATTAGTACGAGCCACATATGATCTTTTTTGACTGCTAAGTTTCATAAAAACCTTTTTCTTTGCAGTTCAAAGTATAGTTTAGTTATTGTTGGTGACACAACCGATTCAACAAGGTACGCTAAGTAGCTCTCTAAAGCAATTTGCCTCGAGGATAAAAGTAAACAAAAATTGGTATGTTGTGATATTAGGTGAGAAAATTTGTCTTTAAAATTAGTGTTTGGCTTCTGGGTGATGCTGGTACCAAATTACGTCTCACATAAAGTCCAAAAGCGGAATAGTGCAGAAGCACTGACGGGCTTTGTTTTGATCTAATTCAGAACAATGAAAATCTGTTTTTTTTCGTAATTTCGGAACTACTACTTCGGAACTACTTTAACGCTCTCTGAACTACTACTGACGACATTATACAGAATAGAACAAAAATTTTTCCAATATGTTTTCCATATACAACTAACATAGAAGCAAAAGTCTTATCTTTGTTATTTAAGCCCATTAATGTGCTCCTGACAAGCAACTTTTTATGGTTCTTTTCGTTATTTACCAAAAACCCTTTATGATACTAATTTAATTGCTAAGACTCCATGCAACTATATATGACTTAGCATGACTTGAGAATCATATATAACTTAGTGTGACTATTAAGATTCTTTTAATGGTGTTTGACCCGGGGGAACGTTGAAAATATGATACCGATAAAACGAATATCCGTAAGACCATTTTTCGGTTTGATTGTGCTTTTTTAGTGACACACCGAAAAACTTTTGTTCCTACGAAATGATTAACTCCACATAAAAAATTAATAGAGTCTCTGAAGACGCTTAACTCAAGGCTCCCGGCTCAGTTAACTTTTAATAACCATGATGTGGCTTATCAAGCTGACGAAATTCATACCGTCGAAAGTGGACTAGTGTCCTCAAATATCTAATCCTTCAGAAATATAAATTAAAATCACTATCAGGTTATTATAAATTACAAATCCTTTCTGACTAGCTAGCAAACTAACGTAATTCCGTGTAACTTTGTTAAAGTCGAATATTGTTCAGAATTGTTTTGGAGCAAAGGAGTCCCGTTTTAAATGATGGCAAGTTGCTTTTAGCAGCGATTTTTTTATTTTTTAAAAATTTTGAGCCATGGTTGTATTAGCTTTCTGGAAATAAATAGTTTTTCTGTTTCGTATAGTTATTGAAGGATTCTGACTGAGAGTTCTTTATTTTCAATTATAATGTAAGACAAGTTGGTTGCCGAGAAAATACATATAACAATAAATTTTTTTGCCAAAGAGTTTGTCAACTATTTAAAGTTGAAGCATAAAAGAAATTTACAACGATGTAAAAAGTTAGTTCAATTGTGTGAAAACAATTGTAACCTAGTTTTTTTTTAGAACTCATGCTGCACTTGTTTTTTCCAACCTCGTCAGCGCTGTCAAGGCTTTAAAGAATATTTGGGTGTTTCCCACCATGATTCTGTAGACATAATTTATATAATATTAGCCCCCGTAGCCCATTATTTAATTTTCCTTAATTTCATACAGCGTGATGGATGATTACCAGTAATCATGGAAGGAGACATATGAATAAAATTATTTCATGTCAGTGAAACACGAATCATAATATTGTTTGACATAATTAATTTGTTTTTTTTGGAATTCTTATGATATTTGGCTTGTGAATTAAAGACCGTTCTTACAAGGATCATAAAAGTTTTGCTGGGTCTCGTTCAAGAATCATAATCGTTGTTTTAGTTTTCATTAACGGACCTAGGAAATACTTTATGACTTGTATGATATATTATATAATCCTTGTATGAAACCAGGAAGCGGCGATCGAGAGGTACATGTGCGGTCAAGGGGGGCAAGGTTTAACACTGTTGAGATCTAAGCCGGGGATATAAGCCTTTGGGAAAGACTTAAGATTTTTAAGCAATTGAAACATAGGCGAGATCATCACAAACAATTGCTCTGTGCATACTGGCTCCTTTAGGGATACCAAAGGCTTTCAATTGCCTCAAACCCACTATCGCCCGCATTGCCTTTTTATATAACGTTCGCGAAATTTTCTGGTTTCTCTTTTATGCTAATAAAGGCTCAAAGGCGGCGAAGCTAAAAGCGTAAGAAGATTCCGATCGTTTTACCGTAGACGAACTCTTTTGCAAGATTCTTGTAATCGACGCTTTTATCGAATTTTCAAGACTTCAACGCTTATCTAGCAATAACCTTGCAACACACTATTTTCTTGCAAGAATATTACAAGATAGACGCTTATCTGTCACAACCGACGGCTATCTTGAGATAACTCGCAAGAATCTTGCACAACCTGGCAGGATGATGAGTAATCGTACAAGGCTATTGAATGTTTCTTGGAAGATCTTGCAGGAAATATATCGATAATAGACTAGGGTCCAGTATTACTCGCCCCTAATTGTGCCAAAAACTACAAAGAAAGGCACCGTAAATTATGCAATTATTTTCATTATAAATTTAAGAGCATTTTTTTCTCGTTTTGTTGCAAGCTTTTCACAGAACTTAAGAGATAACAAATTCCGTTCATTCATTTTATTTTTTCAAAATTTGAGCTAAAAAGTCAGAAGGATTTCTGTTAAAGACCAAGAAAGTTTGCCGACTTCATAAATATGCACTGCACACATAGGGGTAATTTGGAAGTCGTTCCTGGTGAAGCGTGGGGCATGTACAAACTGGAACAGGGTTATCTATGGTACAGGCAAGATATATTACTCCTGGAGCAACCGGCTATTTTAATATCAAAAGTGCCACCTTATTACATGAGGATGTTGAACTATTTCTACGCACTGTTTCAACGCAATCCAGACCTGAGCACCCAACTACAAGCTAACGTTAGTTGCACGATAATTCGCCGGACTTGACCCCAGAATAGCGACAGCATGCGTTCTGAAATTTTCTCGTAATTTCTCCTTATTGTTTACGAATAGTAGAATATTTTCGCACAACTTTTTAACCTTCAATTTTTCAACTACAAGGCAAATTAGATCAACAATGTTTGAACAATACGCCAGTTCTAATCAGCGAAAGGTTCTCCTGTTACGTTTTTCCTGTTACATAGGAAAAAGGAATGAGATGAGAAACGCGAAAATTTGAGAGATTCAATCAAAGAAACTGTTCCTGTGATATTTTCGCCTTGTAAATAATACATCAAAGGCCGCGAGAAAATTTGGTAGAATTTATATAATTAAGTAGTCATTTTTTTGAACTTGGGAAAGTAATCAACATTTTTAAGCAGTCTTTTCCTACGAGCACGGAATTGAGGATGACCTCTAACCAGATTTTCCAGACGAAAGACAATATTCGGATAAAATTATTGTGATGCACTGTGCGTAGCCATATTGTGCTGCACTGATTCGAAAATTTTTGTCGCGTTCCATCTCATAGTTTTTGAATAGTGGGCTAAAATAGCTGTTAAGGATCGCATTCTCTTATCACATGTGACAAAATAGGACAATACACTATAAAAGTTTGTCAAATTAAATCTTAAAAGATAAAGCGACAATTTATCAGATACTACACGATAAAAATCATGTCTTATCACATCTTGCATGAGACGAGATTCTGTATCAACAGATCTTACCAGACAGAAATTCTTTTAAACAAATTTTATACCCGGAATTGAGTCTCAGAGCATTTCAGAGCTGAACCTGTGCATCTCAAGAGTAAAATCTTAATTCAGTTCTGAAACATTGTTTCTCCAGAATAATTTTAGTTTCTTTATGTGCGGTTTTTTTTCGTCATAAATGTATTAAGGTCATAGTATTCACCCAGGCCAAATCTATCCTGTAAAGTGAAAATTACTCATACCCCAAAATAAAGTCTGAGCGGAAGAATGTCATAATTTTGTAGCTTATAACTTGTAATCACTATAGTAGTATACACAATTTTTTTCACTTAAGCTAGCTTGTAGGCAATTGCCACAACCCCATATTGCTTAGGGGGATACGATTCACGACGCAAATTAAATTGTACAAGTACTCATGCGGAAGTTTGATTTGCATGTAAAGCATAACTTGTTGGCGGGATTCAAGCTGACCATACTTTTTTCATACAGCAAATCTTACTCAATAAAGAAGATTGGCCTGTAAAGTGGGACATGAACGGAGTGCTGGCTGTCCAAAAAAAAAACAGATTGCTTTTAGACTGATTCAGCGCTGATTTACTCTGCCTCTAACCTCCGGGTACTTAATAAATAATCAGACACTTATGTCCAAGAAGGGCTAACATTTCTGCCGGATTATCATTTGTTGCAGTTCAATAGCAAAAAATGCAAAATGAAAAGGAATTGATTTCAATCGCAAATCCTTACATGATAATATTGTTTATTTATACTGTTCAATTTCCAATTCGGTTAACATTGAATAGGAATCAACTTTTTCTGCAAACATCTTGCAAATAGTTTCTTGCTTGAAGACGCTGCCCCTAAAAGTTAATTGATACTTAAGCAAAACGAATACTAGAAAATGATAAGAGAAACACGATTTTCTGATTGTTTGTTTCTTTCTGCTTTATACTTCTCTAAGTTGATTTTTTTCAAGTGCATTGCTAAAGTATGCGATCGAATTTACATAAATTCTCTACAATGATTTTATTTGCATTGATGATTTTCCAGGTTCTACAAGGTCATTTTTTGTTTTAATACAATCTTTCACAATAAAATTTCTAAAAGATCGTTTATTTGTTCAGCCGTTTTATCAGAATAGACAAATTAAAAAACGAGTTTTAGTCACAAAAGTTTTCAACATGTAAGATATTTTAATTGAAGGTTTTTTCTCAAAATGTTTCTCAATCTAACACAAAAAATATGCACTGCTAATGTCATAGGTCTCTCTGAGTGTGAAAAAGGTGAAATACTATTGTCTTCCATGCCATGCTTGCTATTGGATTTTTCTTGTCTGTTAATATATATACGACGAGAAATTAATTTATAGAAGTTATTTCTGAACTACTCCAAGTGATATATATATATATATATATATATATATATATATATATATATGTATGTATATATATATATATATATATATATATATATATATATATATATACATATATATACATATATATATGTATATATATATATATATATATATATATATATATATATATATATATAAATATATACATATATATACGATGAGAAGTTGGTTTATAGAAATAGAAGTTATTTCTGAACTATACTCCAAGTGATTAGTGGTGCCGGTCACAAAGAACTGTTTGTGATACACAGTTCTGTGGTCAATTTTTTTGCTTTTTTAAAATGGCATTCGAAACAATTCTTTGATTGGAGTCAATGTATTCTTCAAGAGGGCCCAATTTTCGAATATGGAACATAAATCAAAGAGCAGAAAAAAAGATCAAAAATTGCCTCAGTTATAGAAGATAATCAAGGCAAGTCCTTTTCCTAGAAACGTAGGGAAGCACAAAAAGTCATCTGCAAAAAGCAAAAGCAAAGAAAACAATGACTCCTTTTAACACCAACGCGTTATAAAATCAGCTTTTTTGTGCCGAAAATTCGATTTTGAAATTTGTCCAATTTACAGTTAGAAGGAAAGTGAACTAATGATACCAGACATTCTCTGCAACGATTTTCGTTAACTAATCAACAACGAGGAGAAATATGTGCCGTCAAATAATTATTTATGACAAAGCTGGATATCAAAAACTTTTTTTTGCTTCCTTTTTTGATTTTGAAATTTACACTAATAGTCGATTAATCGGAAAACATGCAAGAATTTTAAAAGGCCATCTTGCAAATGAATACCTACCGTTACCAAGACTCATGCAAGATTTTTGCAAGTTTTTTATTCACTTGCAAGATTCCTGCAAGATTTTCTATTCACTTGCAAGAGGTTTTGCAAGTTTTTCAATTCCACATTTTTTTTATTCGGTTGTGCGCTAGCATTTACAAGGGCTTCTTAGTCTACTTTTTAGGAGGATTGTGAAGTGTCAAATAGAAAAAAGGGGACTTCTTACCTAGTCTCATTAATTACATTGGTGTTGAGGATAGTCACAATAAAAATATCTCGGGTTTTGCTTTTTGCCTTATATCGTACCTCGACCAAAGGGTCTTTTGTCAACTACTTTAGCAATTTCAGTAGGAAATTCATTCTTTTTTAATCTGAGGCAATATATTGTTTTTGGAGATAATTTTCAGTTTGAAATTAATTTTCTTCTCAGGAAGAGAAAAAAATTTTAAACATATTTGAGATGAGAACGCAGATTGGAAGACAATTGTAAATTTGTTTAAACTGAGTTTTGTTTTTTTTTTGGGAAAGATTCTATTTTTTTTCAGGTAGAGTATTCACTGTTGTGCTAAACTTCAATATACCACCAGTCTAAAGAGACATATCTTTATATTTATTTTCCTTCTAACATTTCCTTCTTCAAGTTCTTTCTCTGGACTTTTGTTTTCTAAGTTTTTCTGTTTGAAATGGTCCTGCTTTTGTTCCGACCCACTTTAGTGGGGGAGGAACAATATACTAAAAACTAAAATGGGGTTTTTTCGTTCAGTCAATTTTGGCCTGATCGATGCATTCATCTTAGAGAGTTGTGAGTGGTATCGTTAGAAGGCCCGTCTGCCGTAGATCATATACCTAATAAGAAGTTTCTGACTTTTGTTTTTCTACGGAATTAGAGAGGTTTACAGTTTTGTGAAAAATTGATCGAATTTCGTTGTTTTTGTTCTCATTTTCCTTATTTTATGCATTTTTGACCAATTATGCTTAAAGTTATGTAAAAAGATAATGTTGCTGCTTTTTCCGGCAAAAACAATACAATGTAGTTAAACTGTTTGATCCCATTTTTGGCTAATGTTTTGCCAGCTTTTTTTATATTTTAGGCTCTATTATTCAAAAATGGAACAATTTAGTATCCTTTGTTCACTTTGTTCTTTTTAGTCGGATTAAAAAAATTGCAAACATAACTTTTCTCCATTGAAAAAAGGATAGCTTTATTTGTGGATCCTTTGAGAGTTTTCTTGAATTGAAATTTTTAAAGTTTTTTGCTAATTGATTTATAAATTATGCAAAATGTTCAATCTATTTTCCATAAATTGATTTATATTGTCAAACAAGGAGGTTCGTTGATGTGCAGTTGCTCATGTTGTTCCAACCCGAGCTATTCTACATTCTTTACTTAATTGTCAACCAAATGAAGAGATAATCAAAATCATAAGTTTGTTTAAAAAAATCTTTACACTCTCAAATTAATAATTGATTTAAATAATGCCATGCTTCATTAATTAGTGCGCTCACGAGTTTTGCCATTAAAAAGACTACAAGAAAAAAAAACAAACAACAAAATCAGCAAAAACAAAATTTTCACGGCAAAAACCCAATATTTAATATTAAAAACACCTTGTAACATCGTCAAAATGCAATCAGCTAAAACCATATTTCCAAAATTTTATTTTTTCAAACTACACAGGATATGGGATTTTTCCTTAATGGGGAGAGGCAACAAGTCGACAAAAAAAATAATGAGGCAAAATTCAAAAATCATTCAGAATCTTTCAAAAACATTTCCTAACTTCATACGTCTCAAAAAACCTTAGCCCTCAAAGAAAGAATTTCAAAAAAGTCATTACAAAACCAATAAGACCTGTTTTTGTTTAGACTAAGCAGGAGAAACGAACTAACGTTGTAGAAAAACTAAAAAAAAACAAACGAATTTCGAAAACAAAAATTATTGACGACGTTAGAATCATTAGCTTTATCTGAATATTGTTTCTCTTTTTGTAATAATTATTTATACTTATTCAGCTAACATTTTACTGAACGATTAAAAACGTTCAACCGGTCTTTATTTGAAAAAGATTGGGATCTGTTACGCGAATAAAAAAAAAGATAAAGAAACACTATTATTGATTACCCTCAAAATTTTTATGAAAACGCATATCGTCCACCAAGCGAAACATCAGTTACGAAACAATACCAAAAGACACGTTAATTTTTGAACTACATGGAATTGTTGAATGAGACCTCTCAGTGATGAGAATAAGTTACACGTTAATGAAAAGAACAAAACCTGAAAAGTTTAAAAAATTTTTGCAGACTAATAGTATCATAAACTATAACGCTATCCGCGATAAACTGACTGTATTGAAAAACATCAAATAATAGATCCTCAAAGAGAAGTTTATGAGTTCTCTCAGCGTTTTACGATTTTAGAAAGAATAAAAAACATCCAAAAACTGCAAAGTAAAAAACGAGAGAGAAAAGTGTCAAAGTGATAAAAAAAGAACTTTTCTGTAAAAACTCTCTATCTTCAATTGTGTTTCAACAGCAATGGATTGATCCTTCGTTTTGAAAAATGGCTTCAAAAATCATCAATTCTGAACAATTATATCAAAAAACACCAATTTTTTACGAAAAACACAACAATTCAACACAATTGAATTCAACAGCTCTCAAAAGAAATCATTTAATACGCAAAGTTATGCATCGATGGGAAAACTATGCATCGATGGGTTTCGACATCACAATAAGTCTTATGGTTATGAAAAGAAAATCAAAGGCAAAAAACAAAAATTCAAAGGAAAAGTGCAAGAAAAATTTTCAAAACCTTTCAAACCATAAGCTTTGCTCTGACAATTTTCTTCATGATCCATTGAACGTTTTTTTGAACAAATGAGAATTATTAGTTTGATAATAATTTTATAAAATTTCACAAGGAACCGAAAAATGAGAAAAAATATCCAAAAAAATGAAAAAAATTAAAAAAAAAACTCTTGGCATTGAAGACAAAAAAACCAATAGTTAGTAGTCAAAATCGCCATCCAGATTAATATTAGAAATATTGGAAATCCTGTCATTACTGGAAGTGACATACAGTTCAAAAAATTGGTTTAAGCTTGGTTAATGTTAAAAAAAATCGAATTTTTTTTAATGTCTTAACAATCATTAGCCCCCCACTCAAAACACTAGATAGGTTCACCTAATGTTCTTTAGGGAACCTATTTCACTTTTAGTCAACGAGTCTTTGCTTTGGGATTTCAAAAAATTAGTAAAATCTCAAAAAGAAGATCAAAATTTCAAAAAATCATAATGTAAGCCAAAAGATAAAAGCGATCCTTCGAAAACAAATTTTTGTCCAATGGGCTTCATTTGACTGTAAGTGAGATTCGTCATTAACGAAAATCTTCATATGGAAAGTGACTAGAATATAAAAGACTTTGAAAACTAAAAAAAGCGAAATGTTTTCTAAAAAAAACAGCTCTCAAAGAGAATTCGATTTTTTTTTATAGTAGACTTACCCATGAGACCACAGCAGGATTTATTGTCGCCTTTCGTCTTTAAGGAATGAAAGAATATTTCATTTAGTAGCGTTAAATTTTTTCTGGAATGGATTTTTTATATATAAATAGTCTTAATTTGAACGAAAATCAAGCCAAAAGTGAAAAAAATCAAGCCGTATGTCCTGTGTTCACACAAAAATTTAAACCTCGATAACTCCTCGGAAAAAACGAAAATCAAAAAATCCGGGGGGGGGGGGGAATCAAAAAATCCCAAAAAATTTTCAAAACCTAACTCTACGCTGGATGTGCTTTTTAACGATACCACTCACATTTCTCTACGATGAAAATATCGATCGGCCAAAATTGTCTGACCAAAAAAACCCATTTGAGTATAGAGTTCCTCCCCCCACAAGTGGGGTCGGAAAAATTATCCCTATTCATAATATTGGCAACAATTAAGCGTTCCTAGTAAAAAAACGGCATTAAGAGGTTCGTTTTAGCTTAATCTTTGCCTCCTGAAGGCCTAAAACAATTCGGATTGTATCCAGACAAATTTTTGTACACACTCGCATGTTTTTTTTGCTTTTCTTACGTTAATTACAGAAAAGAATAAATCTTATCAATGTCTACCAATGACCGATCCATTTGACTTCCTTTGAAATTTTGAGGAAGCTTGTCTAATTCCTGGATGATTTCTGGTCTTCGTAGCTCACTAGTAATATAGAAAGAAATCGATTTATTGATTTCCGTTTTTGGCCAATTTTTTCATGACTTTGAGATCAAGTGTTATAAAAAATATACAGACATTTTGTTGAGTTTTACGCTTCGCTGTTCTTTTTGCTCTAATTGCTACATAGTCTCATTAATTGCATTGCTTTTTTTATTCTAATTGGCTTCATTATTATGTAATCTTTCCAAAAAATAGACATTGAATTTTGCTTGTTAGAGTTTGTTGTTGTTAGTTGATTTTTGTTGTTGTCTTGTCTCGGAGTCTTAATAATCGCGAGTCTCATTAGTCCACTAAGTTTTTCAGTTATTCTTTTCTAAATATGATTTGAGTTGGGAGGATTTTTTTAAAATTATACACCATTTATTAATGATCAGATTGTGAGATTTTTTGAAAGTTTTCCTCATTTTTCCTCATTCAGTAGACAATTAAACCAAACTGGTGAATAAAAGGAAATTTATGCGCAAACGCACTTTACCGAGACACTCTTGTTGTTCTGTCGAGTCATTTGACTCATCGCTAAATATCTTGAAATTGTCATTTTCAACTTATATTAGTTCAAATTATAAACTTGACCTCGTTTGACTAATCCACTGCAGGCTTTTAATTGTTGACAGGATTAAAATCCATATTCTTCATTTCGTTTTTCAAATGTTCACATGTATATATTCAAATTACATGAGATTTGTGCTGATTGCGTTGAAAGTTGAATACGCTGGAATAAAAATTTTCAGCACATTTCAACGCATTTTACGTAATTTCAACAATTCTCTAGCAAAACTTCAGCAGCTTCGGCAGCACCTTTCTTACATATTTCCAGCACTTTTGAAAATTTCAATTTCAGCAGATTTATCGCCTCTCTCAATTTCAATACTTCCCTTGCAATGCAGGACTTCTGCAGTTTCTCAGTGCCGCCCAGGATGAAGTCCGCGACCCAAGACAGCTATTGGCTAGACTGACCGTACCCAAGACAGGCATTGGCCAGACTGACCACACCCAAAGATAAGTATTGACCAGAGCGAACAGACATTGGCCACCATTGGCCAGACTGAACAGACTTTTGCGACCATTGGCCATAGACTGACCATGTTCAGACCAATGGCCAGACCGAACAGACCCTAGACCAGACCATTCTCCAGACCGCAGGCCAGACCATCCGCCAGAACGTTGTCCAGACTAATGGCCAGACCGAACAGACCTTAGGCCAGACCGTTTTCCAGACCGTTGGCCAGACTGAACAGACAGGACAGACCGTCCCTAAGTCGAGGTGTGCGTTAATGATCAGACCCATCCAGACTAAAATCGGTCATGATCAGACCCATCGAGACGATAATCTGCCATGAATTGGGTATTGGCCAGACCGAACAGTCCAAAATTTGGGTATTGGCCAGACCGAACAGACCAAAATTGTGCTATTGGCCAGACCAAACAAACCGAAATATGGGTATTCGCCAGACCGAACAGACCAAAATTGCCATTGGCCAGACGGAAGGCGCGACCCAAATTTTTTCCAGACCATTGTGGATGGTCGCACCGGACCCCCCTGTCCGCGACCCAAATAGGTCTGGCCAATACCTGTCTTGGGTTGCGCACTTCATACTGGGCGTTCTTGTATATTTTCAGCTCTTGTGAGAAATTCAATTTCAGCAGGTTCAGCGCCTCTCTCAAACAATTTTGCCGGCACTTTATTACTCATTATTGCTTATAACGTAGTCAACATGAAAGGTCCTTCATCTTTTGCATTTCTGTAGAGCTGCACTCCAAAAACAGTTCAGGTAGATTTGTCTCATCTGAACCATACCTGAACACACCTGAAAAATACTTGAAATGTACCTGAAAAATTCAGGTATCACTGCCTGAACTTTTACCTGAACTAACCTAAAAATTACCAGAAAAAAAACAACTGAACTGTTCGACGACACTGCCCAATAAATGTTTGTACTAATACGTGGTTTTTGTGCTGTTTTAATCAATATTTATCTGAGGAATTTTTTGCCGTTTCACTGCTGAATGCAATCAAAAACTATTTTCAGGTAAACACACCTGAACTCGTTCAGGAGAAAAATTACCCGAACTACAATTCAGGTGTGGTTCAGGTGCTCTTACACCTGAATTTCACCCGATTTTCGAATTCCTGAACCCAGTTCAGTTAAATTTACCTGAACTTATTTTAGTGTGTATTCACCAATAAAGAAAACTGCGTTGATTTTTTAAATGATAATTCAAGTTTTTGAAAAACAGAACAACTGAAAACCGTCACACCCTAATATTATTTAACGGCTGCTTTATCTTAGCATTTGGCAAAATTATTAAGTCTGTTGGCAGATTACCAACTGTTTTTAAGTGGAACTGCTCTAGTGCAATATTTTTTAGTCTTGATTTGGAGCTGCAAATTGTATCAGGAAAGCAAATTGTATCAGGAAATTTTTGCAAATTGTATCAGGAAAGCATTGAAAATGCGTAAGATGAATGCTGAAATTGTGTAGGATAAGCGCTGAAATTACTGAAAATTGTGTAAGAAATTCGAGGACAGCCGCTCGAACAAAAGTATGCAGCGGATACATATTACATAATTATCCGCTTGAAGTGCTGAAATTATTTTAAGAAAGATGCTGAAAATTCAGCATATTAGGTCAATTATGATGAAAGGTTTATCTGCTGAAAAATATTTTGCAGCGGTTGTCAGAGCATTGGTTACATGATTTTTGACGAAATACTCGACATGGGATAGTTATACAGTTATTTTTAGATGTACAGTGAACAATTGTCGATCCCTTTGACAAACGAACTAGACACAAAGATTCAGAAGATTTTGAACACACCAGAGATTGTGGCTTGTCTCAGATTCCACTTCGATGATCCTTACTACGGGGCCAGACTTCTGTCAGTCTTCATACTTCCAATTCTGGCCAATCACATGTCTCCTGCACAAATGAACTCAATCCGCTCACAGGATGGAGTGGAAATGGTGGAAATGTTTTTCTGTATCGTTTGTTGCAGTGAAGGTGAGCAAAAAACGTGAACAAGATAATCACATTTTTTTTAACGGGGAGGGAAATCTCTTGTTTTGAACAACGTGAATCATTGGTAAATAAACAACGCTTGTCAACATATTTCTTACAAAATTTCAGCACGTTCTTCATCACATCTCTTACAATATTTTAGCACTTTTTCGAGATTCCCGCATTCACCACTTTCAACACATTCATTACATAAAGGCAGCGCTTTTTTACAAAACCTCAGCACATCTTTCAACACATTCCTTTCATAAATTGAACACGTCGAAATTTCAGCACAATTCTACTACCCAGGTTGAGGTGCCAGACCGAAAGTCGATATGTCCAGACCGGAAAGTGCCTATGTTCAGACCGTCCCAGGCGTAAAGTGCCTATGTCCAGACTTTCGTGCGTTCACCAGACTTTCGTGCGTTCATGTCCAGACTTTCGTGCGTTCACCAGACTTTCGTGTGTTCATGTCCAGACTTTCGTGCGTTCATATTCAGACTTTCGTGCGTTCACCAAACTTTCGTGCGTTCACCAGAATTTCGTGCGTTCTGCAGACTTTCGTGCGTTCATGTCCAGACTTTCGTGCGTTCACCAGACTTTCGTGCCTTCACCAGACTTTCGTGCGTTCACCAGACTTTCGTGCGTTCATGTCCAGACTTTCGTGCGTTCATATCCAGACTTTCGTGCGTTCACCAGTCTTTCGTGCGTTCATCAGACTTTCGTGTGTTAACCAGACTTTCGTGCGTTCATGTCCAGACTTTCGTGCGTTTTTCCTTGTTTCCAGACCATGAAAATTTGAACGCACGACACCCCCGTCGTGCGTTCATCTGGGTCTGGACATATCGACTTTCCGTCTGGGACCTCAACCTGGGTACATTTTCAGCACATCAGAAAGAGGGAGGATTTCAAAGCTTTCAGCACATTCCAATTTAAAATGAGCATATTTTTTAATCAAAATTCATCTCATCTTTCAACACAGTCCTTACATAAATTCAGCACGCTGGTTTTTTAGCACAATTCTTACATCATTTCAACACTGCAGAACACGAGACAAGTTCAAAGATTTCGGCAAATTGCGTGCGACAAAAGTACCTGCAAATTTTTGATCACAAGTATTTATACGCTACTTCAAGTTTTGCAATTCTGAAGCACCACTAGTCATTCAAAAACTGCCTTCCTCCATTGCTGCTTCTATATTTACAGAAACAGAAAACAGTTTCAGCAAAAATTTTCAAATTGTTTTAATCAATATAATTACGCTTTGAAAATGCGGTATCCAAGTGCTGAAATTGTGAAAGATTACTGCTGACAGTGCTCAGATGGTGTAAAGAACACCTGTAAGATGTGCCGAAAGAAGTAAAAATTTTATAAGAAATGAGCTGACAATTACCCTCTTAATGTGTTGACAGGTGCTGAGATTATTAAAAAGGTTAACCGGATAATTATGTGAGATTTTTCCGCTAGAATTTAATCCATTTCAGAGCTATTCAGTGCACTTATTACATAAATTTAAACAAAATTTTCTACTCGGGTTGGTCCGATTTTGCGTTTAACTTTCGTTTGCATTGTCTTGAAACCACTTAAAACTAATATTCCAAATAGAACCCGGGTCAAGGTGTCACCGCTAAAAATCGCTAAAAGATGTAAGATTTAAGGTGAATTTGAGTAAAAGTGTAAGATTTGCGTTCAATGCGATGAATACGCTGAAAAAAAAACTTTTAAGCGGTAAAAATTTTTTTCAGCGCTTAAGCGGTGAAAGAAAATTTTTCATCGCTACAAACAGAATGCGGTGAAAAAAAAAATTCACCGTTACCAGCAGATTGTGGTGAAAAAAAATTTCACCACTATTAGCAGAATGCGGCGAAAAAAAATTTTTCACCGCTAAAATTGCAAATCTTACAAAAATTCACCGCGCTAATTTCAACGCTTATCTTATATTCACAGGAAATATCAGTGAAGTAAGTGACAGATTGCGCAGTGGATTACTAAGTTGATGACACACATGAGGTAGAGGTTCGAACCCTTGTACGGCAGTTTCTTTTTTGTAAGAATTCCGCTGAATGCGGTGAAAAAAATTTTTCACCGCAAAATTCAACGCAATTCTTACAAAAATTCACCGCTTTCAGCGCATTCAACGCTAAAAGATGCGGGCGCTTTCGGGTGAAAAAAGTTTTTTTCACCGCTATTCACCGCTAAACTTACATTACTTTTGTCAAAACCTCGATCCGGGAAGATATCTAGGCTATTATCACGAGGATTCCATTGAAACACAAAACAATGATTTTTGTTTGATATCAAATAAAACAATGGTTTCTACATTTGTTTCTCATTTTTGTTCAGTGGCCTCAGGAGGACTAAAAAACATTATCAAAATAGTCAATGAAGTTAATGAAAAAGCTCTAACTAAATTACTTTGATTCTATCCCGCTGAAATTGCTTAAAACGAAATTTGGTGTTTATAAAATATTTCTGAAATTCCTTTTAAATCTAAAGAGCAAATCTTTGGGAAACATGTATTCGATAAATCTGTAAGCGATTTTCTATTAAAACTTTTAGCAATTTTATAGTTAGTAACTTGTTAGACGATCACTTAAATGCTCTTTAAGTGTTCAGCTAAGAATTGGTTTTGTCTAATAAGAACCAACAGGATATTTGCCAATGCTACAAATTTTCGAAAACGAACAAAACGGTTGATTTCAACTGATGTAAAAAAATTTGAAATTAAAATGTTTTTAATGGCATTTTGCAAAATGTACATATTTGAACAGAAACAAAATGCCAAAACGAATTTTTATCTGGTTGCTCAAGAAAAACAAAGAACTTTTTTGTTTTCAAATCTTTGTGTGATCAGTGCATGAATATTAATAAGCAGTAACAATAAGTTTTTGTTCCAAAATCAGGAATTTGGTCAGTCACGTGTATCTTGGTTTGATAATTAAAAAGGATCACGTAATTGATTTTAAATTATCAAAAATCATTAATTCGGATGTTTTTTCACGAGATCAAATCGAAACATATGTTTTGAGATGAGTGACAACAAAAATTTTAGATTGTTTTGTCACAGATGCTGGAAATTGTATTAGAAAAAAAAATTCATCTCACTAATCATGATCAATCATCTGTAATCAATCAATAAAAATTGCTTAGGTTCATAAAATTCATTCAAACAAACTACACATAGTCATAAAGGGCGCAATGCGTGTTTAACTTCATTGCTGCTGCAACAATTGTATAATTTTCTTATGTGCCCTTTCTGTACTTTGTGGTTCTCATCTAATTATCTCAACACAGTTAAGTTTAAAACGACTGTTTGGCATTCATATCCAAATTTTGTTTATTTTTTTCTGCTCTAGTCTAGACCTGGAACAATTAAAAGGCATTCCTCGACCAAAACAAGGCATGAAAAGACTGTTCTGGTCAAAATTTTGGCGAGAAAAGAAATTGTCTGAACTTCAGCTGAGCTCTTATTTATTAAGTCTTATTTATTAAGCGCTAATTCCGAGAAAAAACAGTGCGTTATTTCAAGAAATTAAGTTCTAATTAAAATAGTTCTAAGGGCAAAAAAAGCAAAACTAATCTCAGTAAGCTTAATCATTAAACCTAATAGTTTAAAAAAGCTGATCAATCGTTGTAGTTGATCAAAAGCTTTACATGCAATGACATATAAATGAAACCTCTGGGAGACTGTTTTACTAAACCGCTTCATTTTGAATGAAGTCTGTTGTTGGAAATAACCAGACTGTCACAAAAACTCCAAAGACACCAAAAATCCCAGCGATCTACAACCCTTACATACAATTGTAGTTTTTTCTACAGAACAACCCCGATCGCCAATCAGTTGGAAAAAAATCATGCGTTGTTACCAAAATTTCACCAGCACATCCCAGAGCAGTACTAAACCCAACATCAGCCAAGCCGTTTGGCAATCGACTGCAGTGGGAAACTAAAAAAGTAACAATCTATAATTTCAGGGTTTTTGAACTTGACACTTTTTTATATTATTTCTGTCAACATTCAGCTTAATCTCAGTAAATATAAGTCAAACTCTCTTTCTTGGTACCACAAGTTTTCATATAAAATTTTGTGGATTTTGTGATTAAATGCCCATTTTGCTGTTGTTTTTGCTCTTTTTGTAAGTTTTAACATAACTGAGCAATCTTACCGAAAAAAGTATTAAATAATTTGTAAATGAACTTATTTGTTGTTTTCATAACATCTGGTTCTAAGGGCGTTGGCACAGTTCTCTTGCAGAATTCGGTAGTTTTTAATTATTCCATGTGTTTGTTGTTAATTTTTGTTGTCGTGTCCCCATAAAGGTCTTAGTAGCCAACTATAGATACATAAATAGATTTACTAACTGATTTCGGTATATAGCTAATAGTATTAAAGACATTCAAGTAAATTTTTTTTATGTAAGAGTATTCTTCGAAATATCACTTTTTGTTCTAGTTTGCTTTTTTTCGTATTTCACAATGATGGATCATTTTCATAACTTATCCTCATTATTAATAGGTTTTTTAAATGATTTGTTGAAGCCAAAAATGATTTTTCTGTTGATTACACGTTTTGACAGAACTCTTCAGGGCTTGGACAATCTGTTTCAGAAGAATTTTGTGAATTTCAGATGATTTTCAATTTTTTTAGTTCTTTTTATAATTAATTCTGAAAAATTTGTTTTACAAAAAGACTATGATTTTCAAAAGAGACGCCATTGCAGATTGATTTCTCAATAGTCTCTAAATATTTTCTAAACTTAATGTCTTCAACACTGTGGTCTCGTAAAATTATTTGTGAAGTTTTTAAGATCAGCTTGTGTTTAATGTTATCTTATGATTGTGAACTTATGATTAGTCCCACTAAAAACAAGCGCAATTAGTTTTCGGAGAGGTTGCAACTTTTTTAAACTGTCTACTCTTTTAGTCGAAGGCTTATGTTGGCTATAAATTTTGAGAAAATTCTTTTATTAAGGAAAGACATTGGATTTCTGAGATTTGTCAATAATATTTCTGTTTACTTGTAGCTTAGCATCTCTTTAGACAAGTCACATACCTTATCTATTGAACTATAATTTGCTTTTTATAACTGTTGTATTTTCTTAAAATGGTCTTTGTTCTTGATACAATCAGTTTTCAAAAAACCGTTGTGATGTTTGCGTATTCGCCGATTTTTGTAGAGTTTTGTTTTCTTTTTACAGTACCGCAATAATAGATGTTCCTCTGGTCATTAAAAAAACAAATTTTTTTAAATGTTTTCAGTGAACAGTTTAATGTTTATTTGGCTGCAACATTGTTTTCGAGCATATTTTTTCGTGCATTTTTTTTTCATTTTTGCCTGGGTTTGTCCTTCATTTAGTAGTCGAATGACATATCTTGGATAATGAAAGGTCTCAATCACTCCCTATGGACGTATAAAATTGTCTCGAAATGATTTCATTTATTGCATGATGTTTCTAATCAATTTGAAATTATTTCTTTCCAAAAAAGCAACCTTTTGTTAAACTTTGCCATTTTGCTCATTTCTTGTTTCCAAGTCGCATTGAGGAAAAGTCCTATTTTTTTTTCTAATGAGGTAAAAGTTAATCTTGTTTTAGTATATGTTTTGTCTGTTGCCATTTTGATCATTTTGATTTGGTTGATAATGGTTTTTAAAAAATTGACAACGAGTTTTTGTCGTAATTAATATGTGTATTTAATTGATTTTCATATGTGATTTTGTTTTTTTTTTCTTGTAGTCATTTTATGGTAGTCAGAGGTCTCATCAGCCCTCTAAGGTAGAATGTTTTATTAATATAGTAGTTTGTTAAACGATATGTTGATATATTAATTCTTTTTTATCTCTTCCTCATTTGGTAGAGATTTAAGTGAAAAGTATAGATGAGCGGGGTCGGAACTGTATGTTCAAACGCAAATTATCGAGCCTCCTTGTCTAACTCTGTTATCTATTTATAATTTAGTTAAATTTAATAAATCAACTTTGGTGTATATATTCCATAGTTTAATATATCTATTTCCTAAGATAGTTGATACGGCAACTCTTATTCCTTTTTCAATCATAATTAGGATATCAATTGTGTCCTTGATATAGAATTTATTTTGTGCCAATAACCTTATTACACCTGACAGTGCTACACCTGCAGTTGAGTATCGGTAACTTTAAAAAAATCTCGAATCTATTCGAATACTTCACCCAGTAGGTCTGTCTCTAAATCTAGATATTTAACTGTAAAATTACCAAAGCTGAACCTCGTTTTTAATTCCGATTTTTTTTGTTTTATCATAATATCCTTTTAGTCATCCTTCTTGTTATATAATTGAATGGAATGACTCTAATGGTAGCATTTTTTTTGTTTCATCTATATTTCCCAGTTTTTAATCACCTAAACAAATGTGTAAAAAACTTTAGGCCACTGTTTCCAGCTGAGCTACGACGTATAAACTAATGGATTGAATCTAAGTGATGTAAAATATAAACGCATCTTTTATTTTAATACAAACTACGATAAATGAGAATATTTTTTCCGTTATAGCTGAAGCTTTCATTTTGATTGTAGCTTATCAAATTCGTTTTGATCAATGATATTTGACGCTAAGATCTATTGTGGAATTATGATGGCCCGAAATTCGATTTGTTTGCATTTAAATTTAATATATCATGTGCTTAACCTCCAAATATATCATTAAGGTGTCCTGGTCTCTTTAATAATTGTCTTCAAGCAGTTTCGCAAATTAGTAGCATTGACTTCGGACTCTCCTATTGGTGGATCCTTCATGAAAATGTGTTAGAATTCTACTTAATATTCTCTAATGGTTTTTCTTTTCGATACAAATAGAACTAGGATTTTGCTACTTGTTTATTGTACTTAGATTTTATAAGGTTTTATGATACTTAGATTTTTTTCTTAAATTATAACAGAATGGTTCCTCTGTGATTTTGTTGACCTTATGATACTCAAAAGGAGAGTACATTGTTAATGGTACATTGTTTTTAAAAGGCCAACTACAAACTCTATGTTTTACTTATGTCGACATATTATTGTTCCGACCCCTCTTGAGGGGGCAGGAACTATATACTCAAATGGGTTTTTTTGTTCAGATAACTTTTGGCCCATCGAAATATTCATCGTACAGAGTTGTGAGTGGTATCATTAAGAAGCCCGTCCAGCGTAGAATATGGGATTAAAAAGATTTTTTTTGAACTTCGTCTTTTACAGGGAGGTATCGAGTTTTGAAGTTTTGTGAATAATAGACGGATTTCCGTTTTTTTTATTCACTTTTTCCGGAATTTCGCCTAAACTTTCGTCTATTTTGCTAACAATTCTAAAAATTGTTTACAATAGTAATGTTGATATTATTTTAAAAGACAAAAAAATTGTTGAATTTTTTGATTTATTTTTTTGGCTGCAGTTTTTGCTAAATATTTCAAAATTAAGCCTTTTTCATCAAAAATTGCCCAATATAAACTTCTTTAGTCCATATTGATTAACTTTGCCAAAAGTAGATCTAAAGCATTTGAAACAATTGAGTGTTCTCAACGGGTAAACGGTAATAGCGAGGCTTATATTGTTCTTGTATTGGATTCTTATAATCGAAAAAATAATTCGGATTTTAATCAGTCGGTCTTTTTTTTAAAAAAAATAGAGCTTTTTATGTTAGTTATAGAACAGAACAGTTCACATCAAATCTCACTGTTGATAGGTCTAAATGGCTTTCTAAGCAGTTTCAAATTAATGTATTCTTTTATTTACTCGACAAAAAGGGGCCGTTTTGACTTTTACAAATGTTTGCATTTTAAAAAAACAATGGCTTATTGAACTTTGCCACTACATTTCTTGTAACTTGGACAACTTAAAGCTTAGTGTCAAAAAAGAAAACTTCTTCTTCCTCTTCTTTCCATTGAAATAAATTGAAAATTTTTTTGCAGTTTTGCGCTTTAAGTTATGGTTTTCTGATACGACTAGATTTCACAATTATTTTTGATTTTCAGGTATTGGCCCCTTTTTAACGTTTTATTTCTCGTTTTGTCAATTCATCACTTTTTTGATAGTTCAAATATTACAATTTTTTGTTCACAATAAGGCACAGTAGATATAATGAAAATCTTAAATGGTATAGATTATGGTTTTAACGGCTTCTATACCCCTTTCTCGGAGAATAAAATTGAATTTTTTACAATTGTCTTTGACTCTCGTTTTTACTTTATCCTTTTAGTCGTATGAAATTACCTCGATAACAACAAACCTCATTAGCATTTCATGGAGGAATGAAAAAGCTTTTATTCTAATTCGAATAGATAGCTGATGGCTTTAATGGCTTTGAAAACAACTGTTTTAAAAAACAAAAAAATCTCTTTTTTAACATTTTTAAATTCGCCATTTGTTCCTTTTCGTCTATTTGTTACCTATAAGCGTTAATTATGGGTTAAATAAGACATTTTTGTTGTCTGCGAAGGTGCAAAAGAACAAACTCTACTGGTTTCTTTTTAAGAATTCTTTCTGAATTTACGGGTTTTTTGCGCAAAAAATTTTTTTTGATTTTTGTATATATTTAACGTTCTTTTTGTAGACATCAGACATATTCTGAATAAAGACAGGTCTCAAGCGCTTCCTTTGGACGAATAGACGAACCTATTCATTTGTGTCATTGTGTAGCTAATAGCTTTCATGAAAGTAATTGTATTCGAAACAAAAAAACAAAAAAAATAATGAATTTTGATCTTTTTCACTTTGGTCCTTTTGCTACCTATTCTCAATAGAGATAAGGCCTATAACATGTTTTTTTTGCGTTTGAGGAAGGCCCAAATGAACTTTTTTGATGGGCCAAATATGGCTTTGGGGCTTCGACAGCGTTTTCTCGCAAGTTTTAAAATAATTTTTTTGTTTTATCTATTTGTTGTTCTTTTTGTAGCCGCATAGAAAAATTGACTAATGACAGGTCTTAGTGCCCTCCTATAGAGGCGTATCTGGTTTTAAACATATTGGATGTTTTCATTTGCCATCTTTTGGTTTTCCTTAATTTAAAACAAATCGTTTTTAAAAATTTAAGCCAATTTTTTTGAACTTTGCTCTTTTTTTGTTCCCGATCCCTATTATAGAATGGTCCCATATTTTTTCTATTGCAGTACAGGTTAAATTGTTTAGTTTCAAATTGATCAGACGCTATTCTGAGCTTGTTAGTAAGCTTTTTTTAAAAATGGACAAAGTTTTCGATGTAATTAATGTTTGTTGTTATTGTTGTCTGATTTTGTTGTTCGTCCTGACTTGCTTTCCTAATAATGACCGATCTTGTGAATTTAGTGCGGCAATTTTTAGACCACTGGGTTGTTTGCGTTGGAAGCGATATTTGTTCGTTCATTATTTTTTGTTGAAAAAAAACATGATTTTTCGGGGTGTTCTATCTGTTCCTCGATTGCTAGACATTCATGCCAAAAATGTGGATTGGCGGGGTCGGAACTTTATGTGCGAACGCACATTGCCGAGCCTCTTTGTATTTGTGCTCTAATTTCCTTACATAACTTTTGGTTTGTTTTTAACAAACAAGGTCTACTAGATACCCATATTCGTCGTATAGCCAAATAATGCAATTAAATGGATTTTTGTGGAGAAAAAATTAGGAAGTTAATCTGTTTAAGGCAGTCGATTTGGTCCATTTTACTTAATAAAAGTTAAATCACTTATATAGGATGCAAAAAAATGATTTAAATCGATTGAAACTAATTGAAATCCTTTAAATAGATCAACTTCGGACAGGCTCTTACATGAAAAATCTGTAATCCATGTTCTCTCCCTGTTCAATGCATGTTCTCTTTCGACATATTTAGTTAATCAGCATAAGTTAATTAATAAGTTTTTATCAGCAAATGAAAGACAAATTATGTATATTTCAGTTCTCCGAAAGTTTCAGATTACATCCCACCTTCGGCACATCGCTTAACAGCAGGTCAAATGTCAACTGTAGAAATCCTGAATCAAAATAACCTATCTAATTGCAAGAAAACCTGAAAAACCGTATTGGTTTCAAAGCTAATGAATGTTTAAAAATCTGAAGCTATTATTAAAGAAAATGAAGATAAATGTACTTGTTTTTGATGAGATAACTGTGACTACAAATCTGACGTAAGATAAAATAATATCTATACACACACACACACATATATATATATATATATATATATATATATATATATATACAAATATATATATGTGTATATATATATATATATATATATATATATAATATGTACTCTATATATATATATATATATATATATATTTATATATATTTATACATATACTTATATATATATATATATATATATATACATATATGTATAAAAATATATATACACATATATTTATATGAAGATATATGAAACCGAGTGTTTGTGTCTGTGTCTGCGTGTGTGTGTAAGACTCTGTGTGTAGTAGTGGTAAAAGTAGTACAGACTCAGAATTCTGAAATCTTTTACTCGGAACTCAATTCTTTTAAATCTCGAATTACTGCTTTTTGTTGTTCGGAAGATAGGTCTTCAACTGAATTCTCGGCTGATTGAAACAATAATGAGTGTTAAACTATGATTTATTATTGTAAATTAATTTTTGAATTTATAATAATTGATATTCTTATTAATACATTAATATAAATAACTGATCCAACTCACCTCGGAGGTAGCAATGAAAAGTTGTAGTTAGCCACCCGCTGGAAGCCTAAACAATGGAGTCCGAGAAAAAAAACAATAATATTTCCTAGAAAAGAATCCTAGAAAAGAAGAATTGTGAATACTATGAATTCTAGGAATCCTAGAAGAGAATAATTGCTAATAAAGTACATGTAAGCGAATAAAGTAGACGCATTTTTCCTCTTGTAAGCACAAGTAAAGTTTGTTACTGGAGCAATCTGTTTGCTTTTAGCGAGAAACAGGCAGCATAAGAGCAATTTGCCTGCTCCCCTCAAACAAATGTCGTGCAATTGCTGAATTGTGTATGCTTGAATTTGTCTTTTGCAAGCAGTAAGATATAAAACCGTTTAAAATATATTATATCTATTTAAACGGATTTCCTTTGATTTTATAAAATTGAGCCCGAAGAAAAGTAAAGTTTTTATTAACCAAATCTAACAATGAAACTATGCCATGTCCTTTAAATCGATTATTTTGTAGATGCAATCTGTGCGGGTATGTATTTAAGCAACATAAATATGGACATCATTTAATATTTGAGGACTTTAGTATGATTAATTTGTTTCTGAATAGTACATTTTTTATAGTAAAACGTTACAACTTTCAAAAATTGTTTGTGGTCTAAATACTGCCTTTTTTCATTCTTTTTTATCTACCTCAATATTATGAAATAATTATCATTTAGCAAACGCAACCTTTCTTTTTGGTACCAAAGGAAAGGTTGCTCTTTTACACTTTTTTTGGAGACAAGTTGTAATCATTTATAGATTTTTCCTTGTTTTTTTCTAAAATAATGAGCATTTTTGAGCTACTAAGCACGATAATGTTCTCTTCTTTTTAACTTTAAAGATATCTGTGGACTTAAATAATAAATCTAATTATGAGCCCTAATCAGAAAAACGATCATGCTTTAAATGCTATACAAAATATAAATTTACTTCGATTAGAACATATTATTTCTATTTCTCTTACTTGTATCAGAGAAGAAGAAGAATAAGAACAAGATTATACAGAGTCATAGACCTTCACCAATCAAGGTTTTCAAGCCTCAGAGTCAGTTTTGAGCGTATGCCCATCCCAGAGCGTCTCACATATAGTCGCTTAGTAGTGATTATCATTTTTTTAAAAAAATGCGAGTTTGGTTTTTGAATCACTCCGATTACTATTCTTTTCACCAAATCGGGGAGCTGTTATAGAAAAACCCCAAACTTCGCACTGCTAGAAAGCAGCTTAATTGATTTAGTAGCTTACCTTTGCACCAAGTGAGTCATAAAGATTGAGATTGAGTTTAATCAATCTCTAATATATATTAGTAGTTTGAATGTCTGCTCTTGTTTGACTTTGAGAATGAGTTTGATAGGAAAGCAAAAAAACTATACTTAAAATTAGAACATCCATCAAAACAAAACCAAGACTTTGAACTCAAAATGCGTTCATGTGTTTAGTTAAAATAGAGATTGAGATGTGTGACTATCTCAAATAAACATCTGCAGTTGGTTAATTTGTGTTGTGGAAAAACCATATTAACAATTTTTGGCTATTTTTTTGTCCTTATCACAATTGCGTTTTCAAAAGTGTGATTTCATTTGATGATTGTCCTATTTTTTTTTAAAATTTATTTGTGCACTTTGTGTTCGTAAATAAGCTTTTTATTGCGCGCGTTCAATGTTTACATTTACGCTTACTCCGCGCTACGTAAATGACGACTGCAACCCTAGAATTTGGGGACTCCTTGTTGACAGCTGATTAACTTTCCTGCTACATATGGTGATCGTGTTGTTTGTATCTGGCAGACTTTATGTGATCCAAAATTGAACTAGTTGGGTCATATTAAGAGAAACCTGTTCTATTTCGTTCAGATAATGGTACTTATTCGTATAGAGCTATGAGAAACAAACCGCGAGAACGCAAGTTGAGCATTACAACCATTCCAACAGGTTACCCTCTGGGATTAAAAAAAAGGAAAATCAACCCATGCATAGAATTGTAACCCATGCAACCAACATTGTATCCGAGAGCTGGTGCTGTGCAGTTTTGAGCCCTTTGTGTACAGGGGCTTGGGAGGCCAGGGTCAAGGAAATCTAGGGCTTACTATGGAACGCCGCACTCTTCGGACACTTTTACAACGTGTCATTTTTTATCTCTCTCCTTGACGAAGGATGTATGCTCCAGTTAAAATTGTTGAATAAAATAGTTTATGATATTGCGCAATCTGTAATAAATGGCCCAAACCATGCACCCAAACCTGTTCTATTTGTCGTACGATGTGAGAAAACCTTTCATTAAACTAACTTCATGTAAAGCTTACATATTTGGTCAATTTGGTTGGTCCTCGGGTTCACATTTTCAGGCTTCACAAACAGATATATTAACATTTACACAGTGACCTGCGCGCATACTGTAGATTATATTCAAAAACCATGTCATCTAATTCTCAGTGTTTTCTCACACGATCCTATTTTCTGATGCTAATTCCTTGCAAATCCAAATACTTGTTCTCGCATTTCTACTACAAGCTTTCTGAAAGAGTTATCGGTCTGGATTTCTATTTGAGACATTGTGTAATGATACACAACTCAAATATTCAGAGAGAAACAAATGTTTTCCGTATTTCTTGCAACTTCATGGATCTAATTGCATTTTATCTGTTTGCTAGGTTTGATGTACATTATGTAATTGACATATAAATTCCAGGTGTGTACAGGGGTCCCGCCCCACCAACTAAAGACCTGTACAAATTGCTCAAAGAGTCTGGAATATCGAAGCTGTTGAAGGCGGAGCCAATTAAAAGGGATTGTATTTACAAATGGGAAAGAAACGAGAAACATGAACAAGATATGCAAAATACGACTCCCATACCTTACACTAGACCGCAAAGAAGTAAACTTGCAGCAGAGACGCCAATTGCAGCACCTCCGAGGAACTGTTTTTTTTTTAACAAACCCGAAACCCCCACGGCAAAAATAATTGCAGGGGACAACCCATTGCAGATTTTGTATAAACTATAACCTATATAAAATGTAATGAATTGATAGTCCCACCTCTTGAAAGGCTGCACGAACAGTTGACGGTCCAAAAAACTAATATTTTGTTTGCCAGTGAAAACTCCAGCAATGAAAACAAAATTATCCTCATTCAAGTGGGGGGGGGGGGGGGGCAGAAGGAAACAGGTCCGCCTTCGATCAGTACGCAGTCTGGAGTTCAACAATCAATGGATGATGCAGGTTCTAACGCAAGCAGTGCTACGATTTCTAACCCCATTAACCAGGTTGCTAATGACGGCGGTTTCGAAAGACAAACCGGCTCATGGGCTGCAACCCCGAGTGTACCTCTAAACATAGTTAACCAGTCAAGTTCCGGTGGCTCTCAGGGTTCGCTGATCTGAGGGATTTCATTTCAAAAGAATTCGGTCAAATTTATCGGACAGAGAAACCAAGAAAAAACAAGTAAACAACGTGCTCAATTGCAGGTTTGTCAAATTAAATGTATCTCCAAAAGGTGGCGAGTTGGTGCAGAAAAAATCATTTTTCGCAAATTTGTTCCAGCGTTGGGTTAATTGGTTAGTTACCACTTCAATAATTTCAAGACGTTTTTTTTCAAATTGGGAACCCACAGACGGCTTTCTGGCTGAGGTTAGTGGAATCGGATATTTGATGTCATGTATTGAAAAATGGTGTGATCAGAAGGAATGTAAGTCGCTCAAATCACATTTGGGTCAGCAAGCGATTGAGGATGCAACCTGGCGCAAACTATAGAAGCAAACAACCTCATCTTGAGAAAATATTAGTGTGTTGGAGAAGATGGCACTTGATAGTTTTCAACGGCTAAATTTTTTTGTTGGAGAGACTATTAATTCATCAAATACAACTCTAGTTCGATTGTGAATTAAACAATACATAGCGTCGTATTAAGCCACGTGTTATTCAGAAAGCAACGTAAAAGGGCACAACGTACAAGCATTATCAAGTTCAAAGCAAACTATAAGTATTAACGATCATTGCAACTAGTGAAACATAGACGGCAAGATCTTTCGATGCTCATTTAACAGGTTTTTTCGTCTGATGTCATTGACGTCAAAATCAGTTCAAATTCAGTCAACATTTGTCTAGAAAACCTGAAAACATTAAGCCGAAAACCAGCTTAATCGATACATATCGCTGTTATATTTACCTTAAATTAGGTTAATTGAACCTTGTGAAAACTTTTTATGTATATTAGAACGTGCTTAAATCTAATTTTAAAGATTAGAATTACTCGATTCTGATTGGCTAAAGTTTGTTCATTTATTTATTTCGTAACATCCTCCGGCCCGGAAAAAGATTTTGGGAAAGCGGGTACAAGTTTTACAAGCGGGCGTAAGGGTGATCCAGTCGTCGTACGCAAAACCGCGGAGCGCGCGACGCTATCGGAGCCGTAACGGAGTTCCACAATCCGAGCGTTAGAGTAGTAACCCCTAGGGTTGGTTTCCTCAACTATCCAAAACAAGTCAGCCGTCTTAAGGTGTTGCTCGGCAGGAATCTGCCACTGAGAGCGTCGGTTCAGCGTCGGCACGTACTCTCTGATACAACGGGACCAGATGGCATTAGCGTATGACTGCGCACAGGCGTAACGTTTACGATGATCATATTCATTATTGCCGACAAATGACGAAATACCGGTAGAGTTTTCTCCTAAAAGAAAGTGGTTAGGCGTTATAGCGTTATAGCGCACGGATCAGCGCTTACGGGTGTTAAGGGACGCGAACTGAGAGCATGCTCCGCGAGACAAAAGTTAGTATGCAGCACCTCATCCGTGAGAGGACGCGTGCCGAGAATAGTATACAACACGCGCTTGAAGCTGCGTACCAACCTCTCCCAGATACCACACTGATGTGCTGCGCTGGATGGATTGCACCTCCACTTCATGCCTTTGTGAGCGAGCTCAGCTGTAATGTTGACAACGTTCCTTTTTGGATACTTTCTCAGAGTTTTTTAGTGTCATTTTCCGACCAAATCATGGCAGGTGTACGCCTACGTAACACAAACCACTCAACTCCCACAACACAAGAACTGGTGTCTATAGATGCAACTATCTCGATACGGACAGCGCGAGTAGTGAGACAGGTGAAGAGGAAGCCCCACCTTTTCTCAGTAGTACGGCGGACAGTAACATAGAACGGCGCAAAGTAGTCAACCCTGGTCTTCGTGAAGGGAGGAGACTGGTAAACAACTCACTCCTTGGGTAAGTCAGACATTATTGGTTGTATAGTTAGAGATTGGAATTCTCGGCATCTCATGCTGTGTGTATTGATGAAACGCAAAGATGATCTTAGTTTCAGTACTGTATAGTGTTCCTGCACAATTTATCTTAGGTATTCAACGCCTTCATGATAATGCTTCGCGTGGGTGTGTTCAAGGAACATTTTTAATAACGAATGACGTGCATCTAAGTTGATTGGGTACTTTTCGTCAAACCCAACTTCCCTTAACCACTTGATGCGGCCCGAAGAACCGATTAGCCCATTTGGACTAAGGAATGGTGAATGTGGAGCTATTGCGCTGCTCCGTTTAACAGAATTACTATCAAGATGATCTTTCGTTTCGGTTTCAAAAGACCCTCCTCGCATCAAGTACTGGAGATGACGCTCGGCTTCGTCAAGCTCAGTAGGGTCGGTAATGCTACCATCGAGCTTACGGTAGCCGGCGTGTTTCGGCAAAAACCGCAGAACGTATGCGACAATGCGCAAGTACTTTTGATAAGATCTGAACTTATCAAACAGAAACATTGAAGGAACGGGAGATATCTGTTTTCGACAGATGTGGTCAGAGACACAATGCTTTCTATAATGACTGCTTGGTTGACGCCGAGCTTGATATTATTAATGACGTCTTTGTTTGGTACGAAAAAGAAACTTGAATTATAAGAAATGGGGACATTTGACCCAGCTGCTTAGCTGCAAAATCTCAGCGGACATTCCACGCGTGCCAGCGTCAGCTGGATTACGCTTAGTTGCGACGAGGTTCCATTGGTCAACGCTAGTAAACTCCAAAATTTCGCAAACACGGTTTGCAACAAAGATGAGTTGCTTTCCATTAGAGTTAATCCATTCGAGAAGGGTCGTGCTGTCTGTCCATATGAATACTTGTTTAACAGTCACAGTAAGTGCCCTAACAATTTCGTTCTTCAGTCGAGCGAGAAGTAGTGCTGCTTGTAATTACAGTTTTGGGAAGTCATAACTGTCATTGGCGCCACGCGCGCTTTCTCCAATACAAATGCAAGCTCTGTTTTTACCTCACCCCTAGGAGTTGTTACTCGGGACTAAAAATATCCTGGAAATTCTCAACGAACATATGCAATTCTACATTATCAAAGGGTCCAGTAAAATAACTGCGAGGATATTTGATGTTTTCAAGCTTTAGTAAGTCCCCACTCCGAACCAAAAATTGTTGAACCCTGTCTTGCGGGAGCTCATCTTCCCAATGTTGTCCTGTGACACGCCAGATGTCTTTTAAGAGCAGTCGAGCACCAGCAGTAAACGGTGTGACAAGACCAATAGGGTCAAAGACTTTCGAGACCAGACTTAGAACCAAAAGCAGCCTGAGTCACTTTGTGATAGCGCAACTTGTACCCCTACTCACAACTAAAGTGTTATTAGTGTGGTTCCATTTTAGCCCAAGCACGTGCGATGAGTCTTCCTGGTATGAAGCAGTAACCTTGTACTCAGTAGATTGACGAGATCCATCAATTCGATCAGCCAGATTTGGCACATTGATTACAACTTTGTACGCTTGAACCAACCGAGATGGAGAAGATGTACCAATTTCTTCGATCTATTGATGTCTTTCTCAGGAGACTCCACTGAGTCAAGGTAATGGTCCATGTAAAAGTTTTCAAGGACGGCTTTTGCAGCTTCGGTGTAAAACTTAGCGTTGTCTATCGCAGTTCGTTGTGATGCATAGTTGGCGCATGTGGGCGAGTCTTTAGCTCCAAATAAATGGCGCGTCTTTTAATTCACTATAACGTTAGTTGTGGGGTCTTCCCGCCGCAGAAAGCGAAGTGATTGTTGATCTGATGGTAATGCCCCAACTTGAAGAAACATTCCCTCGATGTCTGCAGACACAGAATATGGCTGCTGTCGGAAGCGGTGAAGTACATAAATAAGATTTTGGAGCAGCTCAGAGCCAGTGAGCAAGGATTTTTTTAGCGAGGCACCATGAAGTTGTGCTGCTCCATTGAGCAACCTACGCGCCTTACCCGGCTTATTCGGGTTTAAAACCGGATGGTGGGGTAGATACCACTCTTTATCGGACCGGTTCTCTACCTTGTGAGCGTCCAGAACCTCATTTACATACCCCTTACTTAGATCTTCCTTAATGGTACTAGTATACTTCTCTAAGGTCTTCATCATTGGCCAATCATTTTTTGAGAGAATCTAGTTGCACAAGCGATGAGAAGTAATTATTCGGGAGCTTGGTGTTGTCTGCTGCCCACAGCATTCCAACATCGTATCTCAGGCCATTGTGCACGGTGGTGCTCCCAAGGATTTCGTGAGCCTTTGCGTCTGCAGCAGATCGTGAGTGCACCTGCTTGTTTGCCCCGAATGCTTCAATGTCATACCATGATTTTACTTGACATGCTGACTCATTGTAATGTTCGATATTCACTCTAAAGCACGTTGAGGTTAGACACGAATGGTAACGGATCGCTTAAGACCCGACCTATGGATAAGCGTACGGCAACGGGTGAACGCTTCTCATCGGCAGAGAAGTATTCTAACGGGCGGATGGCATGATAGACTTCTTGTCCGAGTATCATCTCAATGTCTTTATAGGAATAGGTCTCGGGATCAAGGACTGCTAAGTGTGGGTAAGTCTCTTGCAGGGCCTGTACATTAATTTTATCTGAGTCGACGTTCAGACTCTCTTTAACGAAAGAGATGATGGTAAATGGTTCAAAATTCTGGTGTTCTCCTGGTTTCACAGTAACTTCAACGACCCTAGTGTCAAGTACTTCTTCGGTATTAATACCCCTGACAGTTAGTTTTAGTGCTTTACCGTGCAAACCGAGTCCAGCTGTGAGACTACCGGCCACCCATGAGTTACTGCAGGCGGTATCACACAAAACTAAAGCCTTGGAATCTAAACCGGACAAAATGATCAACTGCAATTCTGTCCCCTGAAAGAGCCACTTAACGTCAGTAACTCATGACATCGTTGTGGTCTTATTAGAGGGCTGTTGTTTTGACTAGTAGCTGCTTTACTTTGACCTGTGTTTCCAGAAGACTGCATAGTATTGGGATTTGTTGACTGTTTTAGTCGAAAAACACTATCTGCTCCATGCAATATTGTGTTATGCGAACTATGGCACCCTTCTGTCCTGCATTTTCTTGGTTGAGGGAACTGCCGGAATGTGTTCTTGTTGCGTAAAAGCA
Source organism: Convolutriloba macropyga (assembly GCF_964194025.1). Classification (NCBI taxonomy): domain Eukaryota; kingdom Metazoa; phylum Xenacoelomorpha; order Acoela; family Convolutidae; genus Convolutriloba; species Convolutriloba macropyga. Next base: position 44,872,170 of record NC_134475.1, read on the forward strand.
GATTTTTTTTATCCGCCACCAACTTAGCTCTCTGGGTTGAAGACTTTTCCTTGAAAACTCGACTTTCCCATAACCGGTGGTTAATTTTGCACACAATGCAGCGAGAGTAAGTGTTAGTGGAAGAAGCTGTCTTTTGCTTCCTTGATTACATTTGTCGTGAATTTGTTGCAACCACTTTTGAGGCTGTTTTGGTCTTGGTTACTGAAGTGCTGTTATCTTCATATCTTGCCTTGGTTGCGCTTTGTTTCATAAGATCGTGGGCCTCAGCCTTTTCATTAAGCCAATCGTTAAAGTCAAGGAGGGTATGTTTAACCCAGTGCTTCTTAACCGTAAAGGGTGACCACGACTCTTTCATGTTTGGTGGTAATTTCTGCACCGCTTGGTTAAGTAGGGAAGCGCTCTTCAGATCAGCATCATATGATAGTGACTTGAAAACTCCAACGAGGCTGGATATGGCTGCAGAATAGTTAATGAGGTTATCACTGTTGTGCATTTTAAGAGGCGGAAAATTGCTTAGTTTATCCAAGTGTGCACCTACGACTGCCTGCGACTGGCCAAGTTTACGTTCTGAAGTCTATAGTGCATCCTTGTACATTAAACCACAGTAAGCAAACTCGGCGATTGCAAACTTTGCTTTACCTGTGACGAGTGTTTTAAGGTACGTCAATTTAACGTCATCAGTGAGCGGCTGCGAGTCAATCGCGCTTTTGAATTGGCCATACCACTCATCCCAATGTAATGGATTGCCATTAATCTGTGCAAGTTTCCACCCGGGCAAGGAGTCGTTTTTATAGCTTGTTATCGCATCAGCCAATTCGCTAACCAATGACGTATTGTCTGATATTGCAGGGGTGGTCGCAGACACCTGCGGACCACTCTAACTCAACTGTGTGGTCCCAACGTAAGGATATGTTGGCTGAAAAAGCGGAGTGGCTACACCAGGTACAACATTACTGGTAGTTGCGATCGGGTTTTCTTGTTGTGTGCCTGTTGGTGATCGCAAATCAATCAAAAGGTGCGAATTTCGAAACATTCGTCGCGGAACATTCGTAATTGAGGGTGGGATATAAAACTGTACATTTGGAGCCACATTATTAACGGTAGTAATGTCTTGGTTGACTAATGACGGTCTATGCTGTAGAAAACGCCAATGACTCACATTTGGCGCAAAGTTTTGGCCAAAAGCGTTATTGGTTATATTTGGGACAGGAGGAGCAATGCAACGTACAACCTTGTGTACTTGGTTAAAAACTTAAAGCAAGTGAGGTCTTAATCCAGTACTGAACCACCTTTTCACTTCTCATTGAGCTCCTAACAGCTGCAGTTGTTTCAGAGTGGCTACCTTTTGAAACGGCGTACAGCAATTCAATTTCTTGCCGAGTTGCCTCTGCCAACCATTTCCTGTTGTTTTCCTCCAGTTATCTAATTCCATTTGCTTTTTCTACTCAGCGAGGCGGATGGCTGCCTCATTTTGTTTTCCAAATTCTTCGCGCTTCATTTTGGCAATTACGTAATCATGTTTACGCTGACTAGATGCTTTTGACGTCAAAATCAGTTCCTATTCAGTCAACATTTGTCCCGAAAAACCTAAAAAATATTCAGATGAAAACCAGCTTAATAGATACATATCGCGGTTATATTTACTTAAAATTAGGTTAATTGAACATTTTCGGAACTTCCTATGTGTATTAGAACGTTTTTAAATCTTATTTTAAAGATTAGAAATACTCGATTCTGATTGGCTAAAATTCGTTCATTTATTTACTTCGTAACAGAGACATCAGAATAAGGACACACAAAAATTGGGGCTTGACCGCAGCTTCAGGTATCTGAATATTTGGAAAACGTCTTCATCACAGGTCAACAAAGGCTCGTAAGGCTATAAAAAGCAGTGACAATCAGAGAAAACTTTTTCCTTGCCTTGAAACTCCATGTTCTGCCAACGAGCAATGAAAACTTCGTTTTACATGAGAATTTAAACCCGACAATGAACTTGACAGAGTTAAGAAAATCCACGAGAACTCAATTGCTAAAAGACACTTGGGACAGAATTCAGACTAGAAGTGTAGCTTGGCTTCACGAAATGGAAAAGATTTGAGTGCGATCGGCAAAAAACAGCAGGAAATGAGCGCAATTCAGCAAATGTGAAAAGCGACACTAATAAATGCTGCAGGAGACAGCAGGAATGGAAGAACTATCATCAATCAGTGGCAATGGGTGGCAATTTATTGAATCAGACAAAAAATGAGCTGTTCTAGCTTAGTGGAAGACAAAACGCATGCTATGCTAGAGGACAGTTTTTGCACAGATCACATAGTGAGGAAAATTAATCCTTTCTTGTACTTCGGACCATTCAATCAGTGGCAAGAAAACTGAAACAGTGGGGACTTCCACTGAAGGCGTGAAGGCCTGCAAAATTTTTGTGTCTGCCTGGCTATGATGCATTTCTTCACAAAATCTCACTATGAGATGAACAGTGACATTGATCATCTTTTGAGAATGGGAACAACTGCATGAAACTCTACTGGAAAATCCTGGTGTAAAAAATTTTCCCTGTAGCGTTTCGGACAGCTAGCCGCATTTCAGACAATTTCTAACAGCGTGACAGATGGGAAGCTCGAGAGAATATTTTCATTTACGATAAGATTTTTCAGAAAAAAAACTTGCTTGGTGTACAGATAGCCCTTGCTCTCTGGACAATACATGAATATCAAAAGGAGTGACAAAAAAGAAACCAAGCAAACTTGATGCAGTAATAGCAGACTGATATGATACAGCCAATGAAAAACATAGCAGGACAAGTCCTGACGTACAATTCAAAGAATTTACATTAACTAAACAGAAAAATAGACTTAGAATGGACTATGAGCAAATTGAGAAAACCATTTTAATGAAAATCAGAACAAAAAAGTAAGAAAAAAACCGAAAATCGATGTCAAAATGCCGGATGTGAACAAAAAAACCACTAGCAAGAAATGAAAATTTAATTAAAACAAAAAATTAGGCCTAGAATGAGCTGTAAATAGATTGGGAAAACCATTTAGAAAAAACGTGATCAAAGAAATCGAAAAAAAAACCAGTGAAAATAAGAGTGAAATTGCCGCATATGAACAAAAAACCACTACCGAGTAACTGAATTTTTGTTCAAACACCGTTTTCTCACTCTACTTTAAAGTTTGAGCGAAAACAATCCACGCCGCAAAATCACTCGCTTTTTCGCTCCACTTCCTGTTTCGGCGTGACCAAAATCACTACTCCAATTCGACTTCAAAAATCATGAAAATGTGTGAACAGGTCTTAAAAAAAACAAAACCGGAATAATTCCGGAAAAGACTCGAAGGAGAAAATTGACCATACTTATGACTGAACAACTAGAACAACAATAGTAAACCCTAAACATCTACAAATGCCAAAAAAGAGCAATGAAAGGCTCGCAAAAAATGGGCAAGTCATAATAGGCTAAAAAACTTGTCAAGATTAAAAAAAAAGTAAATTGAAAAAAAAATAAGAAAAAATTGTTTAAAATTTCTCAATTTTTCTGTCATTTTTCCTACGAAAGAGAAATTTTATACCTACAAAACTTTAATCAATTGGTATCTGTAAATTCCTTTGGTAACAATTTTCTATTCAAATCCCACTTAAAGCAGTAAAACAATAAAAAAACAGGCAAAATCATTAAATTTCGACTGAAAATCAGCAAAATTGATCAAAAACATCTGAATTAGCGTTAATCTCAAATTATCTACTTTAAAACTTCAGTTCCTATCAAAACAAGTCTAAAATTAATACAATATCACAATCAAACCTCATAACCATCAAAAGTTGCAAAAATACTGCTTTAAAAGCCTCACGTGAACAAAAAATTTCGCTCGCTTAGAGAAAATTTGTTCGCACATAAATTTCTCGCTCTCTCAAAAACAGCGGTATGAACAAAAACCACTCTCTTTTCGCTCCGCTCTTCCCTTTTTGTTCAGCACAATCACGATCTCCAAATTTTTTCAATCGTTTCATTTCCCGCTTCAAATATCACTCCTATAAAATTGATTAAAAAAGGGACTTCTCCAATACTCCCATTACAGTGCAGAGGTATACCCAAATTGTCACGAGCAGATATGCCCGATGTGTGCATCTGGTGTTCGTTTTTACTATAATAATACATTGAAAGTGGTACAATATGGCGGAAAATAGCTACTTTAGCAGAAACCGGCAAAATGGAAGGGACTATTGTCTCCCGTGTTCGCAATTGTGTCCTAATTTTAGCCGCCGAATACAAGTACAAACTTAATAACCTATTTTTCGCGCGAGTTGTATCACGCATCCGCTCAATATACGTATCAACTTTTCGCACCAAATGTAGCCCGATTTCGCATATAATCCGCAATTAAGCCTTATGTAATGCGCCTTGAGCATTAAAGCTTTATTACTACTTTTGTTAAAAGGAACCATTAATTGAGCTGGCGTGTTAAACGAACGATAGTCCCATCAATTTCGTGAGTTCATTTCCAGACTATTGGGCTTTCAAAACAGCTTGTGCCGTGCGTTTCGTGTCGTGCGTGTGTTCGTGTCTGCAGCCAATGTCTTGTTCCAGATTGAAGCAAGAGTCTCCTCCTGAAAATAGAAAAGATAATGAAAATGAAAAGAACAAAACTATACTCAACGAGGGATTTTTTCAGTAAAAAATGCGGATTGTT
>NC_134475.1:44877060-44949876 GCF_964194025.1 Convolutriloba macropyga
ATATATATATATATATATATATTTATATATATAATATATATATATATATATATATATATATATATATAAATATATATATATATATATTATATATATATATATATATATATTTATATATATATATATATATATATATATATATATATATATATATATAAATATATTAGATAACAAATTAGATACCTGAAAATGTTGCGAAGCCCACGACTGATTGTACTGACTGAGCGCTGAGGTTTGTACATCCCAAAACAAGAAAAGACAATCGGGTTTGATCTAATTTGCCAATTGAACACCATCGCCTCATATATCAACTCGTAAACCCGACAGATTCATGTGGTTGTAGCTCAAAAAACAATGAATTTTCACCATTTTTTACAAAGCTAACGCAAAAGCCTGAAAATGTCTGATCTGGTTTACACACAGCCAAGAAAGTTTCAATTAGTCGATTTGAGTTTTCTCTGATAGATCTCAGGGAAGGGATAAGTTGATTTTGACCCAAGCCATACACAATAAGGTGTTTTCGAGCAGTAGACAGCACATCAGTCCAGTTTCCAGTTTTTGAGGCAATCGCAATTCGTTCGCGGAACGCATCACGTTTTCCTTTAAGTAAGAAAAATGCCTCAATTAATTGCAAAAGATAGTTTTTCTATAATTTGGCTTCTTATGCAATTTGTATCGCTGGACCGCTGTCTTTTTCAAGACTTGCCAATGCGCTGATAGAAATTCGTTTCTGATCAGCGTATTTAACAACATCATACCAAAATAAAGAATGTCCTCCTTGACGTATATTGCTCCATAATGGTTCTCTCTGCATTAGAATATCAACACTCTTTCTGTAAACGGTTCTTGCTTTTTTCTTACTAGAGGTTTTTGATATCCTATACATGCACGATCTCATGGGCGGCTGGGTAGATGATTGAGCTTTTCTTTGCATTGAAGCGTGACTTTTAAGCAAAACTGGAATGCTTACAACTCTATTAGGTTCGTTCACTGGTTCTTGAGCTGTGTTGGCAGAAACAGAAAGTAGTTGCAGAGCAGTTGTTTCTGATGCTGAAAAGAGAGGAAAGAGCTGATAATTTGCAGATGGGTGGAAGTCTGGTATCAGTTGATGCCCGGACAAAAAAGACACAAGACTCCGTCTGCTTGATGTTCAAGATAAACCAGGCATGCCCCCAACAATTAGGATGTGCATTAAACCAACGGCAACAAAAATATGTTGCTTTTTATCAATATCGGATGTCCTCAAGAGGTCCTCAATTCTTAAGTTGGAGCCAATTAGAATTGTTTTTGCTGCAGATAATATTTTTCTTCTTTTTATGCTCTATGGTTGAATTGGCTATTTCATCAATAAACCTAGCATTTAGTTAAAACTTTCCGTCTTTAAAACATAGGTTTTTCCTGTAGGAGCTTCTTAACTCCTCTTGTTCGTCCATTAACAAAGTCAGATTGCACAAAGGTAAATTTCGGTAAAATCTCAACTATTAATTGATTACCGCTTTTTTCTTGCTAAATTTGGTTTACCGAGTGCCTTTCAATTGAAATTGTTCAAATTCAATGAGTTCTTTCCAATGAAGTTTTTAAATACAGTACACAATATTTTTGCGTCTAATTACGGGTTTTCAGGTGTCAGGAACAATCCATCGATTTTTCTCCGGAAAATTTCTCAATTCTGCGTCTGTTGTATATAACCCTTTATGCCGCCATTTACAGGTGTCGAATAAATTTGGACTCATTTACAGGTTGCTTTCGTTTACAGAGTCATAGTGTACTATTACCTTATCAACGAACCCCTTTATGTTGGGTTTAGTTTGCTCACAAATACGAAAGCCCCGCAAGTTGTAAAAATTCCCTCCATTTTGTTCTCTCGCTCTCTCTCTCTCTCTTCCTCTAAAATTATTTTCCTCTATTTTTACTAATAGCTTAGACACAATGCATCCGTTTCAAAAAGAAAAATTCCTCCGTTGAATTTGGAGTTTTGTCGAATTTTATTTTTTTCTGAAAAATCCCTCCATTTTGTTCTCTCTCTCTCTCTCTCTCTGTCTTCCTCTGAAGAGTTTGCTGAGCTTCTTTTGCTATTAGTTTAGACACACTGCATCCATGTCAAAAAAGAAAAATTCCTCCGTTGAAGTCGGAGTTTTGTCGAATTTTTTTTTTCCGAAAAATCCCTCCATTTTATTCTCTCTCTCTGTCTTCCTCTAAAATTATTGTCCGCTAAACAGCACAAAAATAGCACATTTTATAAAGCCACTAACATTTTTTTTTTCGAAAATTGTTACTGAGAAAATTGCAACTTCTTTTAATAAAGCCAATTTTTTACAAATTAAAGATACTTTGTCCAAATCCTTTGCAAATGCGCAGTTCACCAGGCCCAAACAGCTGCTCTTTAGCCAAAAACTAAATTTTTCTCAACACCACTTCTCAAATATAGCATTAGCTTTATGATAAAGAGCGAAAACCAAACTAACTGCTGCTTTCACAGTTGGTCTTTTTTGTCAAAAAATCCCTCCATTTTGTTCGCGCTCTCTCTCTCTTCCTCTAAATTTATTTTCCTCTGAAGAGGTTACTGAGCTATATTTACTATTCGTTTAGACACACTGCATCCGTGTTAAAAGTGAAAAATTCTTCCATTGAAGTTGGAGTTTGTCGAATTTTATTTTTTCCGAAAAAACCCTCCATTCTACGCCCACTCTCTCTCTCTCTCTCTCTCTCACTTCCTCCTTCCCTCCTTCTCTATCTCTCTCCCCCCTATCTCTCTCCCTCTCTAACTCTCTCTTTCTCACTCTTTCTCTCTCTCTCTCTCTCCTCTATAAATAAATGACACAAATAATAAATTCATATACACACAATTTGTGGCAGTAGACATTAAGACATTAAGCATTAAGACATTAAGTCATTTTGGTAGTTTTTGTGGTAGTTTTTTTGATACAGAATTACTGATTACAGAATTGTCATTCCCTGTCAATAGATTCATTGAAGTTGGATTGCATTTGTGGGACAATTTGATGTTATGCTTGGCGAACTAGTGACCAGAGGCTGAAACAGTCCATTTAAATTATAATTGTTGTTTAAATCCATTTAAAGCTTTAAAAAGCTTCAATAAAATCTTAATTGTTTATTAAATATTAAACCACTTTTGCATGCTCAAAATGCGCGCATCTAATTAGGCTCGATTGCGGATTAGAGATACTTTTAATGCGAATAATAGATACCTAAATTGAGCGGAAACGTGCTACAAGACTTGTAACCAACTATTCGTTCCGAATGTTCTTTTGCAAAGTATTAAAACCACTTTTGCATGCTCAAAATGCGCGCATTTAATTAGGCTCAATTGAGGATTTGAGATACATTGAATGCGAATAATAGATACCTAAATTGAGCGGAAACGTACTACAAGATTTGTTACCTACTTTTCGCACCGAATGTTCTTTTATTTCGCAAAATTGGAGGAACCCCTTTTGCGAAAAGTAAGATACAAAGGATATCATCTAATTTCGATCATTATATGTAACTCATGTTCAAGCCAATTTTACTAAGGCGGAAATTTTCGGGAATACCTCTGTATCGTAATGCCTCTTCGAGTCGTAAAAAGACAGCGCCCCAATACAATTCAAATTCTTTGAATTGTAAAAAAGCTTTGAGCACAGAGAACTAAGATGATGAACATGAATAAGTTTCAATATTCACTGCAATCAGCAGGAGTGAATGAAAATTAAAATCACCTGTAGACATTGACACAGACGACTTCTCTCCAGCAGAGAAAGTTGACTTCACTCAGGACAAATTGGAATGAAATTTGTAATATGGTTGCAATAGTGAAGATGATAAGTAAAAAAAACCGCATTTTATAGGAGGAAGTTCAAACAATAGGAAGAAATGCAGCCTTTTGAGATAAAGAGATCTCCCTAAGGAGGCCCGAGACAACAAGTATTTGTATTCAGCACTCCGAAAAGCGAGTCCGCGTGATGATCCAAAGAAATCAAGATGGTTTTCTAGCTCTCACCTACTTCACAGAAGTTATTGGTACCTAATAAAATTACAAGTGTTTGTGAATTGATGACAAGAAGGGAAACGTTTGGTATTTGAGCTAAATAATTTAATTTATGGTTTGAAGGTTGACGCCAATAAAAAAAACAGCAAAACTCTAGTGAGACACATACGAGCACTTTTTGGGCTTCTCTGCTTTCGTCCTCATTAAATCCAGACACACAAGTGTGGTTTCCGGTACCAAGAAGACTATAGTTTTTTCCATGGAATAAAGAGGAATGTTTTAATGTTTCCTGCTTGGAAGAAGCAGAAGAAAAGGTAAACAAAATCACAATTGACCGCAAACGCTTAAATATTTATTTTGAACGTTCAAACGTCGCAAAGCAGATTATATGACCTACAAGAGCAAGATATGGTGAATTTTCTATCTGAGAGAGCAGACAGGGCGGGACATGTAGAGTGCAAAATTTCAGCAATTAATTTTGTGTAACTTAATATTTGGGGTAACAAAAATGAAAACAAGTTTCAAAGAGAACTAGGTGGACAAGTATGCTGTAAAGCAGTATGCTTTCTTAATAAATCAACTTTGAGAAGCTTTTTAGCTCTCCTGTGAAGCAGCCGGTAGCGAGTGGTTAGGATAAAAACTGCTGTATCAATCATGATCGGCATAAAATATTCTTATGTAGGAGGAGTCAACTCATCGGAACAAAAACTCAATAATTTTGGGACAAGATAAAAGAACGGAAAATTTGAGTTGACCTCATCTACGCACAAGACGGCGGCAGACTTCATAACGGAATCTTTGCAAGTTTCACAGGTATCTAATTCGTGCAATCTGTGAAAAACTTTTGATGCAATCACCTCACATCTGAGTGTTGTTTTCACCTCACATCGCGTATTTGATTCGAAAGGAACAAATTTAATGAAAGGAAACAAACATACTGACGGTGTGGGTAACAATACCGTTTTCCTGGGCTCTCATTTGGAAGTTGAACAACAGATGACATTGAACATAAGCTATATATCTGATGTTATAATATCACATCCCGAACGTCGTGTGCTTTTATTGTAGGATACTCAAGGAAATATAGTCATTTCAAGGAAATTTGAATTAGTGAAATGTATTCTGTCAACTCTAATTTAAAAAAATCCACTCTAAATCTTCGTGTCATGATCCGATTTGACATTTTCTGGAGAAAAATGTCAATTCAATGATTCTTTAGTGAAGAAAACTAGTATTATCAACTCTAACATGTATTGCATCAAATTCAATGAATATTAAACGAATGGAGCATATGACTCCCACTATAAATCATAGCATAGTGCTATGATAAGATTTGGACATATTTTGATCCGCCTGCTTACAAATTGAAGTCACCAATAAATTCTACATTGAACATCTTTTTCTTCTCTGGTTGTTGAGAAAAATTTATTTTTCCAAAATTTTATTATCCGCTTTGCAATGTCCACCACCTAACACGCAATCGAAATTGAAAACATCATAGAACAAGGAGGCTCGGTAATGTGCGACCGCACATAAGGTTCCGACCCCGCTCATCCACAATTTTGGCATAATTGTCTACCAAATGAGGAACAGATAGAAAACCCCAAGAATTCAAGTTTTTTTCAAAAAAAATTGGTGTATGAACAAAAAGATAGCCTCCAAAGCAAATAACTCAGTGGAGTAAAAACAGATGCATTAGATTCATGAGATATGCCAATATTAGGAAAGCGAGTCAAGACGTACAGCAAAATAAAACAACAACAACAAACATTGATTACATCAAAAATTTATGTCCGTTTTAAAAAACAAAACTTAATAACAAAGTCAAAATAGCGTCAGATAAAACTGAAAATAAACACAATAACCTGTAGTTCCAAAGAAAAGATAAGGGGTCAGTCCATAATAAGGCTTGGTAACAATAACAAAAAAACCAGAAAACTTGAAATATTCGCAGATCTTTTTAAAAAACAATTAATTTCAAAGTTGTGAAAACCAGTAGAAATCATCTAAATTATCCCATAGGTGTACGATTACCAGTATTTCTAATGATGGGAATTAGGAACTGTCGGTATTCATTTTTTATGTGGATACTAAAGGAAGAACAAAAAGAACAACAAACAAGAAGGCAGTTAAACTTTGCCAGAAAAGGTTTTCGAAGCCGTAAAGACATACTTGGCCCTCAAACTATGTTCCGTTGCATCTTCTTCAAATAATGATAATGTGTGATGTGTCCTCTTATTAATGAAACCGGGTAACAAGTAGACAAAATAGAAAAAGTGCAAAATTAAATAATACTTGTTTTTTTTTGAAAAAAATTTATTTTCAAAGACATGAAAGCGTTCATCCAGAGGAAGCCCTTGAGACCTTCAATTATCGAGAAAATACCTTATGTCTACAAAAAGAACGTAAAATGTGACAAAAATCAATAATAAATATACATTTTTTTGTGAATAACCCGTGTGGAAGCCAGTAAAGTCATAACGAATTCTTTAAAAAAAACATTAGATATTGTGACAATATTCCTTTGGACCGCTTTCCCTTGACAACAATACTTTCATTTTTGGCCTGTAATTAACGAGACTAGGTAACAAACATACAATGAAGGAACAAAATTGCGAAGTTAAAAAGAGTTTATTTATTTTGAAAAAGAATTGTTTTCAAAGTCAGGAAAGCCATTAGCTATCTACTCAAATCAGAAAAAGGCTCATTTATTCTTTCATGAAAAGCCAATGAGACCTGTCATTATCAAGGTAATTTCATACGACTTAAAAGACACATTAAAAACGAGAGTTAAAGACTATTGTAAAAAACTCAATTAAACTCTTCGAGAATGTGGTGTCGAATCAGAATATCGGACCGTCTTTTCCTGCATGAAAAACCAATGAAACGGGGCCATTTTGCGGGAAAATTCATTTGACAAAAAAGACAAAAAGACAAATTAAAAACGACATTTAAAAGACAAAATTAGAAATATCAATTAATTTCTTTGAGAAAGTTTTTTCGAAGCCGTTAAAACCAGAGTCTATATCCTTTAGGATTTTAATATCGAGTGCGCCTTTTTTAAACGCCAATAATGTGAAATAAGAACAGTCAATATCGTGATAATGTGACAAAACTAGAAACAGTGGAAAATGGGCAAAAAACTGAAAATAATAAAAAAAGTGAAATCTAGTAGTGCCAAACATAGAAAACCATAACTTAAGGTGTAAAACCGCAACAAAAATTGAACTTGATTTCAGTAGACAGAGGAAGCATTCTCTCATTGCTTACACTAAGCTACAACATGACCAAATTAAAAGAAAAAAGGAGGCAAAGTTCAATAAGAGTAGTATACATAGCTGGGGGGGGACATTTCAACTTTTTGACCAAAAATCACTTTTCCGAATTCGGAAAAATGATTTTTCGGTCAAGATGTCAAATCCCCCGTAGAGGTTACTACACAGCTATAGTAGAGAATTGATTTTTCAGCTAAACAATTGATTTAGCTATAGGCAATTGATTAAGCTGCGTAAAAATTACTACGGGGGACAATTACATGCATCAAGATGGGCAATACCATATAAGGCATATAAGGAAGGATAGAGGGACATGGGGGACTCTTCCTATAGCAACTATAAACATGTCCAATTATACCATTCGATATGAGAGATCGAGCATGAATGAATGAGTCATCAACAAAAATTTAGACCAATCAGGTTGCAGAATAGGGAGGTTTATATTTATAGCACTAAATTATTTGTGCCATTCATTTCTATATTAGAAATTGTCTGCAGCTGTAACCTTCTCATTGACTTGCCGAGTTTCGAAGGATGAAATTGATGGTGGCGTGACCAATTTAATTTTCGACGAAGGTAATAAGGAGAGACAACCATGTTGTTGCTGTTCTAATACTGTAGTTCCGCGATCAGAGTTTTATATTCTTTGTCAAAGTTGGCATTATTGTGCTCATGATAAATTTTGCTTTCCTATGCTCTTTTTGATATCAGAGAGCTGTGAAGAAAAGTCATTTTGGATAGCACTGCTTTCAAGTCTAGTTGGTTACGTCCTGCCAAATCCTAAATAATGAATAAAGTTTTTCTCAAGCATGACAGGGTTTTTGTGACCATTGTGGGACCCAGTGGACGTGGAAAATATAAACTCAAGTTCAACATGTTACGAGGGTTATTCTATACCCGTTTTACAAGTCTACTACTTTTATAAAGAGTACCAAAAACTATTCAAGGATGTACAACGTCAGCTTAAACATGTCGAGTTCAAAAAAATTTCTGGATTTGAATTAACGAAAAAAATATCGGACTTCTATTGATTTTTGATGATTCGTGCAAAGAAACATTCAACGGTAAAAAATTTGTCAAAATTGCAACATCTGGCCGACATCGAAAACTGCATGTCATTTATGTTAAACAAAATCTATTTCTCCAGAGCAAGTGGTCTCGCACAATTGACCTGAACACGACTCAAGTAGTTCTCTTCAAGTCGCTTTGTGTCAGTCAGCAGATCCATTGTCTCGGGAAACTGTTGAATTGACTCCAATTTCTTACAGAAGCTTATAAATTCGCCAGGGCTGAGTCGTACGGGCATTTGGTGATTGATCTGGATCCCAAAACAGCTCAAGGCTTACGCTTCTCATCGAACTTCATTGGACCCGAACCAACGGTCTTCTACTTTCCTTCGCAGGAAGCAGACATCACAACATTAGCAAATGAAAAGAAAAAAACATGCGAATGCTGAAGCTTTGGTGCGTTAGCAGTAACTCGAAATCAAAAACTAAGAAAAATTTTCTGACAATCGATTTTGACTTCATTTGGTTTCTCAGTAACTGAGCTATGAATTTAATGTCCGGCGTGGTGCCTATAAACAGGAAAAAAATCCAAAAAAAAACAGACTGAGCTGCGAAAGTTATCAAACAGGAAAATTAGCGTAGATTCTAGAACTAAGCTATTCCAAACAGCAAAAGGTCTTCGTCTGATTCAACTTTTAGCTAACACTTGTCTACAATATTTACAAGAACATGTCAACTGAAGAATTTGTGTTGGCTCCGCGTCATATGTTTATATAAGAGCAACGACATGTTTCACAAATTTTGAAGAATCCAGAAATTCAGAATGCGGCGAAGGATTGTCACTCCTGCAAAAAACTCAAAACGACAAACAGCACCATCTAAATTCCATTTCAGTTCAGAACAGCAAACTGAAAACGTAACCACTGCTGACAGAGAGAACCAGTCGACGGCTAACAACATTAGCAGCAAGTTCAAAATGATATCGATATTCTGCAAGACGAAAAATTCTAAAAGCAAAGAAAATTTAAGAAAAAAATTAATGAGTCTCAAATAGTTTCCCTTGACGACTAAGGCAACCTAATTTTCTCAAACCGAGACAATGAAATTTCGGCATCCACATTTCTGTATGCATTACAGCATACCTCGTCAAAACCAACAGATGTACATTATCATACACTCTATCACCTAATCATTCCCACACAGTTTACCTGTAACACGTACGCAACAAAAGTCCTGAGACTACCTGAAGAACAAAAGAAACAAAAGCTTGAAAATGATTCTCCGGACAAGAAACAGAACACTGCTGCACTGCTGTCAAGAGAGCAGAAGAAACAGAGACTGCTAGCCTTGATGAGGAAGGCTTTGCAAATGCGGAACAAGAATTCCAACCACCATCAATCTGGAAAAAAATTTCGGATGAAAATAAAAAACTTAGTAAAATCTATACAACTAGCAAAGCCTGAATTGGAAACGTGGCCAATCTGCAAAAGAAAAAAAAATGAAAAATTTCCATGACTAATTGTTTTTTTGCTCACAGAATAATTGAAATATGGTCTGTTGACGTTGCTTATATGGAAAACTTGGCCCAACACAACAATGGAATTAAATATCTGTTAGTCGCCGTCGATGTTTTATCCAGATACTTTCGTGTCCAACTCATGAAAAATTTATATGCAAAAGATGCAGTTGAAGCATTCAAAAGAATGATCAAGAAGAAACAGCCAGAGAAGGTATGGACAGACAAAGGCTCCAAATTCAAAGGAGAATTCCAAAAATTTTAAGAAAAAAGGGAATTCATTCATATAGAACAGAAAAAGAAACGAAGTCGGCATTTTTGCTGAGAGGCGTATTCGATCGCTCAAAAACCCTATTTATCGATTTTTAGAGGGAAAGTGGTCATGATCATACATCACAGAACTTCCTACGTTTGTAACTATTATTAACAGTCGCGTAAACCGTGTTACTAAATTAGCACCCAACAAATTTTTCAAAAAAAAAAAAACCTTCTTTGATCTCGTTTTCGCTTGACAACGATAAATATACACCACGTTTCAAAGCAGGCGAATTCGTTCGGATGGCCAAACCAAATGAAACGTTTCGCAAAGGGTAGACACAAAATTACACGAACGAAGTTTTCACAATAAAAAAATTGCTACAGTCAATCCGCCCAATTACAACCTTGTGGATGCAAACAACGAAAAAATCTTGGAAAAATTCTACGAGCCTGAAATTGTCAAAATGGACGTTCAACAAAAGCAGCCAAGCCATGATAATTACATCCAACGATGAATTTACATTAGACTTAATATCAAACGCGTCCATGAAAGTTTTTCGAGAGAACACATTGGCATCGTTTTGAAATCAACTATCTCAGCCGATACAGCTAGAAGGACAGTGGAGAGTTGCTTTAACGTCTATATCCTTCCCATCAAATATCAACAATATCAACTCAGCAGAAATCATTGTTTATATCGACTCCGGATCTCACGTTAATGCTTCACAAAATCGATCCGGCCAACTCAGGAAAATTCGAAAATGTATTTACAAAAGCTGGGAAGATCTTTTTCAGGAAATTCTTTGGGTAGCTCTTTTGACACAGTTTGACTACAAAATTGATTTTGTAACAAGAAAGCTCATTTTGACATTTGGTAAAATCGAGGGAAACTCGTTTCAAGGGGAAGAAAATCCCAGCATTCTTGGTTTCCAAGCGAAACCTGATCCTAAACATGATGAATTTTATCATATTGGTTATAAATTAGACAGCAATCATAACAGACACACAGGCAACATTCCTGTTGACATAACTTGTGGATCACAATTAATTTTGTCTACATTGATGTCATTTAATACCAGCTTGTTGGTGACTCACGTGTCCCAGTCCTCCAAATCATTGATTCAGAAAGACGTTTGAAAAACGGCAGCTTGAACACTGTTACTAATGTTTATCATAAATCTTACACAAACTTAGATTTAAAAAAAAATTGCTTTCAAACGATATTCAAAGCATCAAAATTGAGCTGAGAACTGTGACTGGGGGGCTCATTCCTTTTACACTACTTGTAAAGATGTCGTTAGTCTCAAGTTCAAGAAAATCAAATATATAATGGAGGCGTACTACAATAGCCAAGCATCCAATTCGATGCCTCATTTCACAGGACATTACAGGCAAAAAGGAAGCGGTTTTGGAGCATTGGTTTCTGGTATTGGACGCGTGGCTTTACATTTGGCTAGACGCAATATTTGGCCAACCGCAAAGAGAAATGGAAGAAAGCTTCTTGTAACAGGAGCTCCAGCGATAGCTGAATTTGCAACAAAGAAGAAGACAACAAAGCAGGCATTGAAAAGTACAGCAGCAAAAACAATTAAAAAACAATCAGGAGGATCACGTCATTTTCGTCGGCGTATCATCAGACAAAACAAATCGAGTGGAGGCAAAGCTTACCAGAACCAAAATTCACCAATTAAAGCGCCATTTCTTCAAAGACCAAGCTGCAAAGAAGTCGATCGGATTTCTTCTCTAAGGTCAAAAATGCGCACTAACATTGTTACATCCTCTGATGCAACACATAGTTCAATGGACTTGTTCGAGAAACCTCGGCTGCTTGTTACACTTGACCAAGCTTTCGCGCAGAAAACTGGTCCTACTGGATTCTAACTGGAATTTGAAAATGTTGGAGACCGAAACCATTTCATGGACTTACAGAAAATTGTTCTTGAGGTAAAGTGTCGCATTGTTCAAAGCAAAAGAAACAATTTACGTTATACTGCTAGAGACGCTAATACGAGTGACACAGTCTACTTCGTCAAGAATACTTTACACTCTTTATTCGCTGATTGTACAGTGTCAGCTAACGGTATCAAAATTTCATCAGCTAATGGACACTACGCACACAAATGCGTCATTGAAACTGAATTTTCTCATGGCTCAGACGCGAAAAGCACTTGGTTGAAATATCAAGGATATGAAATGGAATCTGATCTAAACGCAATTCCAAGCGCTATTTTTACCCAACGGGAGATACTTGTTCGAAGATCAGCCCAGCTTACACTATACAGTAAAGTTGACGTGGACTTTTTCTCATGTGAGAAGCACCTAACAAGTGGAGTCACGTTGCGAATTTCGTTCGGAAGATCACAAAATGACTTTGTTATGATGAGTGATGACGGTGCAAAGCATTATCAAGTGAAAATAGATGAAGAGAAATGACATCAACGTATAATGTGCTGGGAGTAATTGAAAAAACTCTTCTGAAAACCCCAGCCATGTATCGATACATCGGAGTTATATCGAAAGTCTTTCTCGCAACTGCTGGACAACAAAGCTGGAAGCAAAAAGATATTATCACAAAAGAACCCATTCGAAGACTTATTTTTGTAATGCCTGCAAGTGCCGCTTTCATTGGATTGGATATTCAAAATCCGTTTTCATATCAAAAGTTTGGTCTGAACGAGATAACTTTTTACCGCAATGGATTTGCTACTGCAATGTCGACCAGAGACAATATGAGGCTATACTTCAATTCTCTGGGAGCCTTGGCTTTCATTAAAAGTGGTCAGGGTATATATTTGACTGATTTCCCACGCCATTATACAATGGTGTTTGATCTTACTAGTAACCAAGAAGCCACACATGATTTTATTCATCCCGAGTTGACAAACTCATCATTATTAGTCGAACTCAAGTTTAGCGCAGCATTACCAAACATTATTGAAATATTATTCTTGGGAGATATATTTTCAACAGTATGTTCGAAAAACGCTCCTTCTATGAGCTAATGGATCAAGATCAGATATTAAATCGATACAGAAATCCAACCAATTGAAACATAAATTGTACGGTGTCTTTGCCGTGGACAACTTTCCCCTGAAAATGTCACCAAACACTTTTACTATCGTCAACGCTTCACCCGCTGCATCAATTGGTACGCATTGGGTTGTGTTAGCAAGAAGAAATGCGTATTCAATTATCTTTTTTGAAGACCCATTGGCTTTACCAATTTATTTATATAGACATATTTCTGACCGCCTAAGAAGCATCAGTGCAGAAACTATATATGTGGAGTTTATGGAGGACAGACGAGCAGACGCAAAACCATTGCAAAGCGCAGACTCTCAATTATGTGGTCTTTTTTGCATATAAACTTCTCACTGTATTCTGAGTGATTACTTTTCTTTCATTCCTGATGTAAATCAGATTTAGTTGATGACTTTTGTTAAACATAAACTTAAAAATGTTCGTAAATACAAACAAAACTTTGTCTAGAAGCTCAAAGTTTTCCAGACAGAAAGCCCTGGGATATGTTGACATTAATGCTCTCAGAAATAAACCAATCTCAGCAGCTAGGTCTAGTTAAACTTTGTCAGGGGACAATCGCACACAAAGTCAATAAGTCCCCCAGGTGACAAAATTTATTGACGCTGATTGTGGTTCAAGATTGCTTGAACAAACAAAGTGAGTTTGCTTTTAACTTATTGGTCGAAGATAATCAAAAAATATTGGCTACAGAAATTGGAAAATCACCAATTGCTTTCTGCTTTCGTTTCTATTGATCAGTTGACAAAAATTTACTTTTTGTTTTCACTTTTAAAATTGATTTTCACTGCCTTCAACACTGCTCTCCTCTTTACAATTGAAGACTAAAACGTGCTGGAGAAAAAATTCTTCAAAATGAGTCCCGTAGTGTGTAACATTTGTCAAAAACATATTGCTTGCAAAAGAATTCTACGACGACATCGAAAAACACTTATCAAAATCTGCACCCCCAGCAACTTGTCAGATACAGCTAGAATTACAGTGGAAATTTGTTTAAAGTCTATATCCTTCCCATCAACTATTAACAATGTCAACTCTGCAGAAATAGTTGTTTATATCGACTCCGGATCTCAACTTGATGCTTCACACCATCGATCCGGCCAACTCAGGAAATTTCGAAAATGTATTTACAAAAGCTGGGAAGATCTTTTTCAGGAAATTAATTGGGTAGCTCATTTGACACAGTTTGACTCAAAATTGATTTCGTAAAAGGAAAACTCATTTTGACATTTGGTAAAACCGAGGGAATGTCGTTCCAGGGCGAGGAATTTCCCAGCATTCTTGGTTTCCAAGCAAGACCTGATCCTAAACATGAAAGATTTCATCATATTGGTTATAAATTAGACAGCAATCATAACAGACACACAGATGACTTTCCTGTTGACATAACTTGTGGATCACAATTAATTTTTTTTCTACATTGAGGTTATTGAATATCAGCATGTTCGTGACTCACGTGACCCATTCCTCCAGAACATTGAGTCTGAAAGACGTTTGAAAAACGGCAGCTTGAACACTGTTACTCATGTTTATTATAAACCTTACACAAACTTAAATTTTAAAAAATCGCTTTCAAACGATATTCAAAGCATCAAAATTGAGCTGAGAACTGAGACTGGGAGACTCATTCCTTTTACTGGGACTGGTAAAATTGTCGTTAGTCTCAAGTTCAAGAAAATCAACTATAAATTGGAGGCGTACTACAATAGCCAAGAATCCAATTCGATGCCTCCTTTCTCAGGACATTACAGGCAAAGAGGAAGCGGTTTTGGAGCATTGCCTGCTAGTATTGGACGCGTGGCTTTACCTTTGACAAGATGCAATATTTGGCCAACCGCAAAGAGAATTGGATAAAAGCTTCTTGTACCAGGGGCTCCAGAGATAGCTGAATTTGCAACAAAGAAGAACACAGCAAAGCAGGCATTGAGAAGTACAGTAGCAAAAGCAGTTAAAAAACAATCAGGAGGATCGCGTCATATTGGTTTGCGCACCATCAGAAAAAACAAATCGAGTGGAGGCAAAGCTTACCAGAACCGACATTCACCAATTACAGCGCCATTTCATCAAAAACCAAGCTGCAAAGAAGTCGATCAGATTTCTTCTCTAAGGTCAAAAATGCGCACTAACATTGTTAACCCCTCTGAAGCAACATAGAGTTCAATAGACTTGTTCGAGAAACGTTCGCTGCTTGTTACATATGACCAAGCTTTCGAGCAGAAAAATGGTCCCCTTTATTCTCCTACTGGACCTTCACTGGAATTTGAAAATTTTGGAGACAGAAACAATTTCATCGACTTACAGAAAATTTTTCTTGAGGTAAAGTGACGCATTGTTCAAAGCAAGGGAAAAAATAACGTTATACTGCTGGAGACGATAATAAGAGTGACACAACCCACTTTGTTAATAATACTTTACACTCTTTATCCGCTGATTGTACAATGTCAGATAACGGTATCAAAATTTCATCAGCTAATGGACACTACGCACTCAAATACTTCATTGAAACTGAATTTTCTCATGGCTCAGACGCACTTGATTGAAATGTCAAGGATATGAATACGAATCTGATCCAAATGCAATTCCAAAGGCTAATATTACCCAACGGGAGATACTTGTTCGAAGATCAAACAAACTATCACTAAACAGTAAAGACGCCTTGGAGTTTTTCTCCTGTGAGAAGCACCTAACAAGTGGAGTCGCGTTGCGAATATCTTTCCGCAGATCACAAGATGACTTAGTTATGATGATTGATGACGGATGATGACGCAAAGCATTATAAAGTGAAAATAGATGAAGCTAATTTGTTTGTTCCAAAAATGACATTATCGTATTATGTGCTGGGAGGAATTGAAAAAACTCTTGTGAAAACCCAAGCCAAGTATCGATACAACGAAGTTATATCGAAAGCCTTTCTCGGAACTGCTGGACAACAAAGCTGGAAACAAAAAGATGTTTTCATTAAAGAACCCATTCAAAGACCTATTATTGTAATGTCTGCAAGAGCCGCTTTAATTGCAACAAATATTCAAAATCCGTTTTCATACCAACCATTTGGTCTAAATGAGTTAACTGTTCACCTCTGGGAGCCTTGGCTTCCATTGAAAGTGGTCACAGTTTATCATTGGCTGATTTTCCACGCCATTATATAATGGTGTTTGATCTCACTAGTAACCAAGAAGCCACACATGATTTTTTTCATCCCGAGATAACAAACTCATCGTTATCAGTCGAACTCAAATGCAGTGCAGCATTACCAAACAACATCGAAATATTATTCTTGGGAGAAAAAATCTTCAACAGTATACATCGATTCTGCGATAAACGTTTCCAAAAACGCTCTTCCTATGAGCTAATGGATCAAGATAAGATATTCAAGTTGACACAGCAACCCAAACACGTGAACATAAATTCAACGGTGTCTATGCCGCGGACAATTTTCCCCTGAAAATGTCACCAAACTCTTTTACTAACGTCAACGCTTCGCCCGCTGCAACAATTGGTCCGCAATGGGTTGTGTTAACAAAAAGAAATGCGCATACAATTATCTACTTTGCAGATCCACTGGCTTCACCAATTTATTCATAAAGACGTATTTCTGACCGCTTAGGAAGCATCAGTGCAGACACTATTTATGTGGAGTTTATGGAGGACAGACGAGAAGATGGAAAACCATTGCAAAGCGCAAACTCTCAAATATGTGGTCTTTTTTGCACATAAATTTTTCACTAAATTCCGAGTGATTACTTTCCTTTCTATCCTGATGTAAATCAGATGCAGTTGATGACTTTTGTTAAATATATGAATTGAATATTCCTCCGAAATTTTTTGAGTTTACCTTAGAGTCATGATTCAGCTAACCCAACTGCAGAACCTAAAAACAAAAGAACAGATCAATCTGAAAAACAAAAAAAACAAATTATAAATCTCCGTAATTTCAAAATAAAACTTTGTCTAGAAGCTCAAAAGTTTCCAGACAGAAAACCCTGGGATATGTTGACATTAATGCTCTCAGACATACTCCAATCTCAGTAGCTAGGTCTAGTTAAAGTTTGTCAGGGGACACTCGCACACAATGTCAATAAGTCCCCCAGGTGACAAAATTTATTGAAGCTGATTGTGGTTACAGATGTTTGAACGAACAAAGTGAGTTTGATTTTAACTGATTGGTCAAAGATAATCGAAAATTATTGACTACAGAAATTGGAAATTCTCTCATTGCTTTTTGCTTTCGTTTCTATTGATCTGTTGACAATATCTTGCATTTTGTTTTTACATTTAAAAATGACTTTCACTGCCTTCTACCCTGCTCTCCTCATCACAATTGAAGACTAAAACGCGCTGCAGAAAAAAATCTACAAAATGAGTCCCGTAGTGTGTAAAATTCGTCAAAAACATCTTTCCTGCAAAAGAAGTCTACGACGACATCGAAAAACAGTTCACATAATCTGCGCCCTCAGCAACTCGTTCGAGTGTCATGACTGTGGTCATGAAACCAAAAAATTATATGAAACGACAGGTCATATGACACTTCAACACGCAAAGACCAGTCTTCGATATTGTCTGTACTCTAACAGAATTTTCAGCCAAGACAATGACTACATGGAACATATGAATGGTGTATATGGTTTGCCAACATGGAATGTTGACGCAGATAAGCTTCAAGAAAACGGACTACTACCAGTTGAAAAAGTTTTTGGTAACTATATGAACTCATCTGAGAAATCAGACAAAATAACTATCCATGTACCATCAAAAATGGAACAAATCAACTTCGGAGGTATTGCAGACAAATGTTTCCACCAAATGGTTGAACAGATTCTCATGTCACTTAACAGCTTTACATCTCACGGTAGCGGCTGGACGTTGGATCAGATAACGAAAATCAAAATTCATACAGTAAAATCGAAGCCAATCACAGGCTCGACTTATTTGGCTTTTCCACAGAGGCTCTCACGTACGTCAGGTCTCCTTAATATCAGAAACAGAGAAGATGAAAAGTGCTTCTTCTATTGCTTCACCGCTGCATACCATTTGAAGTAGGGACCACAATTTGTACCATCTGGTAGATCGACACGAGAAACAAATAAACCTTATACATATGGACCATAAAACAAAATTGCCCAGCAGCCAATGGGACCGTATAACATGCCCATGTGGTTTCACCAGATGACTTGATTTGAGGAGATGAACAATGTTTGTGCGAATGTATTTCGGTAAGTCAAGCTTTTTTCCCATATTCAAAAATTATAGTTAATACGACAAATGAATGCATTGATTGTATACTTTTCTCTATATCCATTAGAATTTTTTTTTTAAAAAAACGCATTTCAATCTAGGTGCTCCGACTAACGACTGATCCCCTTCCGTGTCTCAAAAAAAGCCGACGTTGAATTTAATCTTGATTTACTTCTGCTAAGCGATGAATCGATTCATCATTACGTTCTTATCAGAAATTTGAATAGTTCATAAAGTGCGGAAAAGAGTTCCCCGAACTGATAATCATCTGTGCAGGAATTGTTTCCATATCTACGGTTCAAAAGCAAGATACGAAAGTCATGTGTCTTGTTGTCGACAGAAAAAGCAAGCTCTTGTAAGAATGCCCGATAAAAAACAAAAACTCCCTTACATTTAGAAAATTTCAAGCTCGCTGGTTTGCGCACTTGGTCGGCTTTTTTCATCTCGAGTCAATCATTGAACCAGTCATGAGTCGTAGAAACTATCCACGGCTTTCTGAAACGCGGAAAATAGAAATGCATAAACCGTGCAGCTATGCCTTACTGTTTATAACACAAGGTCAAGATGAACCATTTCACTTTGCATTTGAAAGGGGTCCTGGAGTAATGCAGCAATTTGTGGAGTCGCTGCAGCAAAAGAAGAGGCCAAGACAATATATGTCAAGAAACAACAAAACTGATACTTCGACAAAGTACAAAGAATCGCAAGATCTAACGTTGAAAATTGTTGGGTTTGCGGATCTCCATTAGGTCAATTGTACGAAAACCCGACAGTGCTTGACCATTGTAACTTCACGGGTGACTTCTTGGCTGTGCCCACAATGAATGTAACATCAACCGAAAACTTTTAAACTATACCCCGTTTTTTGCGCAAAAATCATTCTAACTATGAACTCCACCACGTAATACTTGTACTTCAAGGAAGCAATTTGCGAAACCGAGTTACAATAGTCACAACCACAGATGAGAAAGATATAGCACTTGAAATTGGAGTTTTCGTCAAAATGCGGTTAGACAAAAACAATAAGGAACTACCTCTTTTCGCTTCATGCCATCGTTCCTCGACTCATTGGCTAAAAACCTGTCATCAGAGGAGTGCAAGTTGTTGGAGCAGCACTTCATTAGATGGCCAGAAATTGCTGTCGACAATTTGAAGCAGAAACGCTTCTTCCTATCTGGTTACATTGACAACTTCGACAAGCTGGCAGAGTCTGACCTTCCTCCGCGTTCTATGTGGACTAACAGTTTACGTCAGTTTGAAGTCGCTGTATCAGAGGAGCGAAACGAGCAAGCAGTAGATGTATTCGAAATTTTCCAATGTAGTTCAATTGGCAAATACTACCATTTTTATCTGTAAACAGACGTTTTTCTGTTTGCAGCCGTAGTACTCTGTTTCCGAAAAATTTGTTACGAAGCATATGGTTTGGATTGCTGTCATTTACACTGCATCTAATCTATCAGGTGACGCAATATTGAAAATTTGCAAAGCCCGGATAGAGTTGCTTATCCAGCGCGATCACCTAGACATGGTAGAAAAGTTGGTCCGCGGAGGGATTAGTTCCGTTTACAGTAAAAGATTTTCAATGGCCAACATAAAATATCTCGAAAATTTTGATGCACAGAAGCCGTCAACCTTCTAAATGCCGGAGTGATGGAAAATTTCTACTTGTCACTTAATGATTTTGATTTTTTTCGATCAATTATGGAATTCAGAAATTGAACAAAAACTAATCAACAAAAGAGCCTGAAAATGGCAGTGATTTGGCCTCATTGTAGAAGTAGACCTTGACTATCCCGATGGTCTTCACCAACTACACTCTGACTTCCCTTTCGCACCAACAACGGACAAAATTGATCCATATTGGCTACCAAGAGGAACTACTTGTGCAGCTGAACGCCCCTCCTTCGAAAATAAAAATCATTTTCACCAAAACTAAATAAACTCTGCATTATCAGACACTCAAGTTTTATGTTGAGCTTGGGCTGAAAGTAACCAGTTCATCGAGCACTTGAAATTAAGCAGTCCAAATGGGTGGCCTCATACGTTCAGCTGAAATTTTGAAAGCGCAAGGAAGCTAAGAACAAATTCGAAGAGAATTTCTATAATTATATGGTAAACAGCGCTTTCAAAAAAACATATGAAGGTAAACGTAACCGGATTAAGGTCAAGCTGGTACATGATGAACATGAAGCATTGAAATCGACTAGCAGACCTTAGGTGAAAACTTTTCAAATCATTGCCAATCATTTGGCTACAGTAAGTCTCAACAAGACCAAAATATTATATGATAAACCTACAACCGTTGGAGCATGTATCCTCGACCTCTCGAAAAAATTCGTGTTTGAGTTTCACTACAAAACCATGAAACACAAGTTTGAATGCAAAATCCTTTATTCTGTCACGGATTAATTTGTTTACGAGGGGCAAAAAGAGGATTTTTTGTGCACATAGAATCAAAACAAATGAAGGAGACGTTTGACTTGTCCAACTTTCCAAAGAACCATCAGCAATACGATGAAACCAACGCAAAAGTGACGCTCAAGTTCAAGAATGAGATGGCTGGTTGAACAGTGTCTGAATTTGTAGGTCTCAAGCCAAAACACTACTCGATCAAACTTTCGGAAGGTAAACATTTCTTTTTTTATTCGCTAGCTTTTTGCTTCGCAGGCGTCAAGAAAAATCAGTGAGACGACGTGATTGATGATGCACTTTTTGTCTGCTTTTTCTTTAGTAGCTACAATTGAAATCAGTTTTCTAAAATTGATCGGAAATTTTTTTCACAGGTGATGGGAAACAGCCAGCTAAAGGTGTCACCAAAGAAGCTGGCCAGAGAATAACTCATGAATTGTACAAGCAAGTTCTCATGGGTGGAGATACTGTGCGCCTGGTAAATACAAGAATTGCATCAAGCAAACATCAGTTGATGACAGTTATTAACAACAAATATCGTTGTCCGGATACGACGACAAGCGCTATCTTTGCCAGGACAAAATAACGACGCTACCATACGGCCATGAGCAGTTGCGAGATGAAATGTTTGCAAAACAGATTATTGCAACCCAGATTGGGGTTCAAGTGATGAGAGTGAGAACGAAGTCCTGACAGAGTCTTCCTTGGGACAAAGACCATCACCTACTCATTATACTCCACAACCAGAGCTGCAAGGGTTTTGGTCTCCTCCTTAACTGGATCTCAACCAACTATCATACAGCAATGATGAACTTGAAGGGTACTTGATTGACTTTGAACTGTTGAGCGAACAAGAAGACACTTCCGACCACGACCAGTGCTTATTTTTAGACGATGAAGCCCTGGAATCAGATTGAAGTGAAAGTATTCTCGACATTTGCACTACCTCAGCAGTGTTTTCTCTCGAAAACCCTCCTGATGAGCCACGAAAAAAAAACAAAATGCAGGTCAGACTCGAATCTGGACAAGAGCAGCGTCCTTAATATTACACCAAAAAAATATCTCACAAGCCCAAAACAGTTTGAAATTGTTTCCGACGACGACAGTGATATTCCTCAGAAAATCAAGAAGCGGTCAGTAATTGAACTCGACTTTGATAGTGCTGCTCCGCTATAAATTCATTACTCTATCTACCGTTCATGACAATCAGTTATGTGGTAATGTGGTTGTCTACCTTCCGGTTTGGCCTACATACCGTAAATAAAAAACTTTTCACTTCATCTCCCAGTGAAGACAAAAATTTTTCTACAACAAGGGACACTATCTAAATCATTACACAGTAGGATTTAAATATACGGATATCTTTTTTTAGATGAGAACAAATTCTATTAAAAATTTTGTCTAATAGCTTGGCTCCTGGTAGCTAGGATTGAATATTTAGATCTTTTTTACCCTTATGAGCACTACAGAACACTCGTCTTGAATGGCTCGTCTTTGTTAACCCCTAAGGTTACTACAGAAGACGATAACCCTCAAATAGCTCAAATATCGGTATGCTAGGATTGAACATAATAAATCATTTTTGACCTTTAGGGCACTACAGAACACGTTAAATACCGAAACAATAATTTTCTTTGGGACCAAGTAAGAGTGAATAAGTTTTTTTATCCCCTATAACCATTTGAGAAACGCTAAGTATCGATTAGGTAGGCTGCAGGGGGCCAGGTATGAATGAATATGCTTTTTACCCCCCATAACCCTCTTGAGAAACGCTAAGTATCAATTTATTAGGCTGCAGGAGGACCAAGAATGAGTGAATAATTTTTTTTACCCTCTACACTATTTTTCAGAAATTCTAAGTATAGATTAGATAGGCTGCAGGGGGGCCAGGTATGAATGAATAGGTTTTTTACCCCTATACCCTTTTTGAGAAACGCTAAGTATCGATTAGGTAGGCTGCAGGGGACCAGATATGAATGAGAAAGTTTTTTTTATACCCTGTACCTATTTTGAGAAATGCTAAGTATCGAATAGGTAGGCTGCAGGGAGACCAGGTATGAAAGAAAAAGTTTTTTGTACCGTCTCTACCCCTTTTGAGAAACGCTAAGTATCAATTAGGTAGGCTGCAGGGGGACCAGGTTTGAATGAATAAGTTTTTCTGCGCCCTAAACCCCTTTGAGAAATGCTAAGTATCGAATAGGTAGGCTGCAGGGAGTCCAGGTATGAATGAAACAGTTTTTTTTACCATCTATGTCCCTTTTGAGAAACACTAAGTATGGATTATGTAGGCTGCAGGGGGACCAGGTACGAACGAATACGTTTTTTACCCTCTCTGCCCCTTTTGAGAAACGCTAAGTATCGATTAGGTAGGCTGCACGGGGAGCACGTATATATGAATATGTTTTTTTATCCACTATACTCCTTTTGAGAAACGCTAAGTATCGAATAGGTAGGCTGCAGGGAGACCAAGTATGAACGAATAAGTTTTTTTACCCTCTGTATCCCTTTTGAGAAACGCTAAGTATGGATTAGATAGGCTGCAGGGAGACCAGGTATGAATGAGTAAGTTCTTTTACCCTCTGTATCCCTTTTGAGAAACGCTAAGTATGGATTAGATAGGCTGCAGGGGGACCAGGTATGAATGAGTAAGTTCTTTACTCACTATACCTCTTTTGAGAAACGCTAAGTACCGATTAGGTAGGCTGCAGGGGGACCAGATATGAATGAATAAGTGTTTTACCCTCTATATGCCTTTTGAGAAAAGCTAAGTATCGATTAAGTAGGCTACAAGGAGACCAGGTATGAATGAAAAAGTTATTTTACCCTCTCTATCCCTTTTGAGAAACGCTAAGTATCAATTAGGTAGGCTGCAGGGGGACCAGGTTTGAATGAATAAGTTTTTCTGCGCCCTAAACCCCTTTGAGAAATGCTAAGTATCGAATAGGAAGGCTGCAGGGAGACCAGGTATGAATGAAACAGTTTTTTTTACCATCTATTACCCTTTTGAGAAACACTAAGCATCGATTAGGTAGGCTGCAGGGGGACCAGGTACGAATGAATGAAGTTTTTTACCCTCTCTACCCCTTTTGAGAAACGCTAAGTATCGATTAGGTAGGCTGCAGGGGGAGCACGTATATATGAAAATGTTTTTTATCCACTATACCCCTTTTGAGAAACACTAAGTATCAATTAGGTAGGCTGCAGGGAGACCAGGTATGAATGAATAAGTTTTTTTACCATCTCTACCCTTTTGAGAAACGCTAAATATCGATTAGGTAGGCTGCAGGGGGTATGATTGAATAAGTTTTTTACCCTCTACACTACTTTTCAGAAATTCTAAGTATAGATTAGATAGGCTGCAGGGCGGCCAGGTAGGAATGAATAGGTTTTTTTTACCCCTATACCATTTTTGAGAAACGCTAAGTATCGATTAGGTAGGCTGCAGGGGACCAGATATGAATGAGAAAGTTTTTTTTATCCCCTATACCCATTTTGAGAAATGCTAAGTATCAAATAGGTAGGCTTCAGGGAGACCAGGTATTAGCGAATAAGTTTTTTACCCTCTACACTACTTTTCAGAAATTCTAAGTATGGATTAGATAGGCTGCAGGGGGACCAGGTATGAATGAGTAAGTTTTTTTACCCTCTGTATCCCTTTTGAGAAACGCTAAGTATTGATTAGATAGGCTGCAGGGGGACCAGGTATGAATGAGTAAGTTTTTTACTCCCTATACCTCTTTTGAGAAACGCTAAGTACCGAATAGGTAGGCTGCAGGGCGACCAGATATGAATGAATAAGTGTTTTACCCTCTATATGCCTTTTGAGAAAAGCTAAGTATCGATTAAGTAGGCTACAAGGAGACCAAGTATCAATGAAAAGTTTTTTTACCCTCTCTATCCCTTTTGAGAAACGCTAAGTATCAATTAGGTAGGCTGCAGGGGGACCAGGTTTGAATGAAAACGTTTTTTTTACCATCTATACCCCTTTTGGGAAACGCTAAGTATCGAATAGGTAGGCTGCAGGGGGAGCACGTATATATGAAAATGTTTTTTATCCACTATACCCCTTTTGAGAAACACTAAGTATCAATTAGGTAGGCTGCAGGGAGACCAGGTATGAATGAATAAGTTTTTTAACCTCTACACTACTTTTCAGAAATTCTAATTATAGATTAGATAGGCTGCAGGGGGGTCAGGTATGAATGAATAGGTTTTTCTTACATCTATACCCTTTTTGAGAAACGCTAAGTATCGATTAGGTAGGCTGGAGGGGACAAGATATGAATGAGAAAATTTTTTCATCCCCTATACCCATTTTGAGAAACGCTAAGTATCGATTAGGTAGGCTGCAGGGGGACCAGGTACGAATGAATAAATTTTTTACCCTCTACACTACTTTTCAGAAATTCTAAGTATAGATTAGATAGGCTGCAGGGGGGCCAGGTATGAATGAATAGGTTTTTTTTACCCCTATACCCTCTTTGAGAAACGCTAAGTATCGATTATGTAGGCTGCAGGGGACCAGATATGAATGAGAAAGTTTTTTTTATCCCCTATACCCATTTTGAGAAATGCTAAGTATCGAATAGGTAGGCTGCAGGGAGACCAGGTATGAACGAATAAGTTTTTTTACCCTCTGTATCCCTTTTAAGAAACGCTACGTATGGATTAGATAGGCTGCAGGGGGACCAGGTATGAATGAGTAAGTTTTTTTACCCTCTGTATCCCTTTTGAGAAACGCTGAGTATGGATTAGATAGGCTGCAGGGGGACCAGGTATGAATGAGTAAGTTTTTTACTGCCTATACTTCTTTTGAGAAACGCTAAGTACCGATTAGGTAGGCTGCAGGGGGACCATGCTTGAATGAATAAGTTTTTCTGCGCCCTACACCCCTCTGAGAAATGCTAAGTATCGAATAGGTAGGCTGCAGGGAGACCAAGTATGAATGAAACAGTTTTTTTACCATCTATATCCCTTTTGAGAAACGCTAAGTACCGATTAGGTAGGCTGCAGGGGGACCATGCTTGAATGAATAAGTTTTTCTGCGCCCTACACCCCTCTGAGAAATGCTAAGTATCGAATAGGTAGGCTGCAGGGAGACCAAGTATGAATGAAACAGTTTTTTTACCATCTATATCCCTTTTGAGAAACGCTAAGTACCGATTAGGTAGGCTGCAGGGGGACCATGCTTGAATGAATAAGTTTTTCTGCGCCCTACACCCCTCTGAGAAATGCTAAGTATCGATTAGGTAGGTTTCAGGGAGGCCAGGTATGAATGAATAAGTTTTTTTACCATCTCTACCCCTTTTGAGAAACGCTAAGTATCGATTAGGTAGGCTGCAGGGGGACAAAGTATGAATGAATAAGTTTTTTACCCTCTCTTCCCCTTTTGAGAAACGCTAAGTATCGATTAGGTAGGCTGCAGGGAGACCAGGTATGAACGAAACAGTTTTTTTACCATCTATATCCCTTTTGAGAAACACTAAGTATCGATTAGGTAGGCTGAAGGGGGACCAGGTACGAATGAATACGTTTTTTACCCTCTCTACCCCTTTTGAGAAACGCTAAGTATCGATTAGGTAGGCCGCAGGGAGACCAGGTATGAACGAAACAGTTTTTTTTACCATCTATAACCCTTTTGAGAAACGCTAAGTATCAATTAGGTAGGCTGCAGGGAGACCAGGTATGAAAGAATAACTTTTTTTTCACCCTCTATATCGCTTTTGAGAAACACTAAGTATCAATCAGGTAGGCTTCAGGAGGACCAGGTATGAACGAATAGGTTTTTTTACCCTCTAGATCCCTTTTGAGAAACGCTAAGTTTGGATTAGATAGGCTGCAGGGTGACCAGGTATGAATTAGTAAGTTTTTAACTCCCTATACCCCTTTTGAGAAACGCTAAGTATCGATTAGGTAGGCTGTAGGGGGGCCAGATATGAATGAATAAAGTTTTCACGCTCTAAATTCCTTTTGAGAAACGCTAAGTATCGATTAAGTAGGCTACAGGGAGACCAGTTATGAATGAATAAGTTTTTTTACCCTCTATACCATTTTTGAGAAACACTAATTATCGATTAGGTAGGCTGCATGGGGACCAGGTATGAATGAAAAGGTTTTTTTACCCTCTCTATCCCTTTTGAGAAACGCTAAGTATCAATTAGGTAGGCTGCAGGGGGACCAGGTTTGGATAAATAAGTTTTTCTGCGCCCTACACCCCTTTGAGAAATGCTAAGTATCGGATAGGTAGGCTGCAGGGAGATCAGTTATAAATGAAACAGTTTTTTTACCATCTATATCCCTTTTGAGAAAGACTAAGTATCGATTAGGTAGGCTGCAGGGGGACCAGGTATGAACGAATAAGTTTTTTCCCTCTCTATCCCTTTTGAGAAACGCTTAGTATCGATTAGGAAGGCTGCAGGGGGACCAGGTATGAATGAATAAGTTTTTTTTCCCTTTCTACCCCTTTTTAGAAACGCTAAGTATCGATTATGTAGGCTGCAGGGAGACCAGGTATGAATGAATAAGTTAAGATTTTTAACCCTCTCTAACCCTTTTGGGAAACGCTTAGTATTGATTAGGTAGGCTGCAGGGAGACCAGGTATGAATGAATAAGTTTTTTTATCCTCTCTACCTTTTTTGAGAAACGCTTAGTATCAATTAGGTAGGCTGCAGGGAGACCAGGTATGAATGGATAAGTTTTTTTCCCTTTCTACCCCTTTTTAGAAACGCTAAGTATCGATTATGTAGGCTGCAGGGAGACCAGGTATGAATGAATAAGTTAAGATTTTTAACCCTCTCTACCCCTTTTGGGAAACGCTTAGTATTGATTAGGTAGGCTGCAGGGAGACCAGGTATGAATGAATAAGTTTTTTTATCCTCTCTACCTTTTTTTAGAAACGCTAAGTATCGATTAGGTAGGCTGCAGGGGGAGCAGGTATAAAATGAATATGTTTTTACCCACTATACTGCTTTTGAGAAACGCTAAGTATCGATTAGGTAGGCTGAAGGGAGACCAGGTATGAATGAAAAAGTTTTTTTATCCTCTCTACCCCTTTTGAGAAACGCTTGGTATCGATTAGGTAGTCTGCAGGGAGACCAGGTATGAATGAATAAGTTTTTTTACCCTCTCTACCCCTTTTGAGAAACGCTTAGTATCGATTAGGTAGGCTGCAGGGGGACCAGATATGAATGAATAATTTTTTTTCCCTCTCTACCCCTTTTTAGAAACGCTAAGTATCGATTAAGTAGGCTGCAGGGAGACCAGGTATGAATGAATAAGTTTTCTACCCTCTCTACCCCTTTTGGGAAACGCTTAGTATCGATTAGGTAGGCTGCAGGGAGACCAGGTATGAATGAAACGGTTTCTTTTATCCTCTCTACCCCTTTTGAAAAACGCTTAGTATCAATTAGGTAGGCTGCAGGGAGACCAGGTATGAATGGATAAGTTTTTTTACCCTCTCTACCCCTTTTTAGAAACGCTAAGTATCGATTAGGTAGGCTGCAGGGGGAGCACGTATCAATGAATATGTTTTTTACCCACTATACCTCTTTTTTTAGAAACGGTAATTATCGATTAGGTAGGCTGTAGGGGGACCAGGTACGAATGAATAAGTTCTTTTACCCCTACACCCCTTTTGAGAAATGCTAAGTATCGACTAGGTAGGCTTCAGGGGGACAAGGTATGAACGAATAATTTTTCTACCCCAAATTTTCCTTTTGAGAAATTCTTAGTATCGATTAGGTAGGCCGCAGGGGAATGGATGATTTAGTTTTAAAAAAGATAGTGTAAAACTCATTTCCTCATTGTCATGGAATAGAGACGCGAAAACAACAAGTTCATAGTTACCTCCGTAGATCATCTGTGTTGATTGTAGCAATCTGTCATGATCTACCCTACAACTGACCTAAGTGTCTAAGTGATCTCAGTGACTGTTTGGGAATGGTGATAAAATTTTGTGAACTGGTGCCGTCTATTTTTCACAATAGAATTTCTCTAAACCAGCTAGTTCTACTTCCTGATCAATGGGGTTGCGAAAGTCAAGAAGGCAAAGAGTTTACTGTCGTCAAGCGAGTACAGTTCCTGTTACTCTTTGGACTATTTATCTCAATACTTGTTTCTCCAGACAAGACTTACTAATAAATTCCCCAAAATATAGTAATCATGAACAATTAATTGTACAAATAAGAGCTTCATCTAATGAATTGGAAAGAATAATTCCTTCCGAGAAGATTGGGAAAAGATTTAGAAGTAAAGTTTGCCGTAAAAAAGATAGCAAGTTTTAACAGCACTAACCATAGCATCCTTTTCTTTCCCCCTTGCTCCCACCTTCTGCTCCCATACCCATCCTGCTCCCTACTTGCTTTCAGTTTTGCTCTCCGTTGAGCTCTACCCTCGCTCCCAGGTTTGATACTTCGCCCTGCTCCCACCTCAGTCTCCGGCATGCTCTCCTCTCCGCTTCGTAGCTTAAGACCCAAAACACAAGTTATTTTTCACCTTTATATATATACACTCTTTATATGTTCAAGTTAAAATTCGTTTAGGTAACCAGCAGTTAACTTAGGATCCAGGGTACGAGTTATTTTTTATCAATACTCTTTATATGTACAAGTTAAAAATCGCTTAGGTAACCAGCAGGTATCTAGGATCCAATACAAAAGGTGTTTTTCACCAAAACTATTCAAATGTACAAGTTGAAACTCGCTTAGGTAACCAGCCGGTAGCTTAGAATCATATACACAAGGTATTTGTCACCAATACTCTTCATCTGTACAATTTAAATATCGCTTAGGTTACCAGCACGTAGATTAGGATTCAATACACAACTTATTTTCCACCAACCCTCTTTAGATGTATAAGTTAAATCTCGCTTAGGTAACCAGCAGTTAGCTTAGAATCCAATTCACAAGGTATTTTTCACCAAAATTCTTCGTATGTACAAGTTAAAACTCGCTTGGGCAACCAGCAGGTAGCTTGGGATCGAATACACAAGTTTTTTTTCACCAATACTCTTCATATGTACAAGTTAAAAATCGCCTAGGTAACCAGCAGGTAGATTAGGATCCAATACACTAGTTATTTTCCACCAACCCTCTGTTTATGTACAAGTTAAAACACGCTTAGGTAACCACCAGTTTGCTTAGGATCCAATACACAAGATATTTTTTTACCAATACTCTTCAAATGTTCAAGTTAAAAACTGCTTATGTAAACAGCAGGTAGCTTAGGATCCAAAACACAAGGTACTTTTCACCAATGCTCTTCATATGTACAAGATAAAACTCGCTTAGGTAACCAGCAGGCAGCTTAGGATCCAAAACACAAGCTGTTTTTCACCAATACTCTTCAAATGTACAAGTTAAAACTCGCTTAAAAAACCAGCAGGTATTCCAGTATCCAATACACAAGTAATATTTTACCAATACTCTTCATATGTA
Source organism: Convolutriloba macropyga (assembly GCF_964194025.1). Lineage (NCBI taxonomy): Eukaryota > Metazoa > Xenacoelomorpha > Acoela > Convolutidae > Convolutriloba > Convolutriloba macropyga. The sequence continues at coordinate 44,907,223 of NC_134475.1, forward strand.
CAAGTTAAAACTCACTTGGGTAACCAGCAGGTAGCTTAGCATCCAAGACACAAGTTATCTTTTACCAATACATTTCACATTTGCAAGTTAAAAATCGCTTAGGTAACCAGCAGGTAGATTAGGATCCAATACACAAGTTATTTTCCAACAACCCTCTTTATATTTACAAGTTAAAACCCGCTTAGGTAACCAGCAGGTAGCTTAGGATCCAATACACGTTAAGTATCGGTTAGGTAGGATGCAGGGAGACCAGGTATGAATGAATAGGTTCTTTTACCCCCTACACTCCATTTGAGAAATGCTATGTATCGATTAGGTAGGCTGCAGGGTGACCAAGTATGAACGAATAATTTCTTTACCCCTATTTCCATTTTGAGAAATGCTAAGAATCGATTAGGTAGGCTGCAGGGGAATGGATGAATTAGTTTTACACCGTAAAGGGTTTGCGCAAAAAAGTGCACCTTGAGAATTAGGAGAAAAGCTTTTTTCCTCATTGTCATGGAATAGAGACGCAAAAACAACAAGTTCATAGTTACCTCCGTAGATCATCTGTGTTGATGGTAGCAATCTGTCATAATCTACCCTACAACTGATCTAAGTGTCTAATTGAGCTCAGTGACTGTTTGGGAATGGTGATGCGTGTTAAAATTTTGTAAACTGGTGTCGTCTATTTTTCGCAATAGAGTTTCTCTAAACCAGCAAGGTCCACTTCCTGATCAATGGGGTTGCCAAAGTCAAGAAGGCAAAGAGTTTACTGGCGTTAAGCGAGTACAGTTCCTGTTACTCTTTGAACTGTTTATCTCAATACTTGTTTCTCCAGACAAGACTTTCTCATAAATTCCCCAAAATATAGTAATCATGAACAATCAATTGTACAAATAAGAGCTTCATCTAATGAAGTGGAAAGAATAATTCCTTCCGTGAAGATTGAGAAAAGATTTAGAAGTAAAGTTTGCCGTAAAAAAGATAGAAAGTTTTAACAGAATTAACCATAAAATCCTTTTCTGTCCCCCTTGCTCCCACCTTCTGCCCCATACCCATCCTGCTCCCTACCTGCTTTCAGTTTTAATCTCTGTTGAGCTCTACCCTCGCTCCCAGGTTCGATCCACCGCCCTGCTCCCACCTCGGTCTCCGGCATGCTCTCCACGGATTGTTCTCCGTTTCGCTCACACTTCTGCTTCCCACACTGCTCTAGGACGTAGCTTAAGACCCAATACACAAGATATTTTTCACCATTACTCTTTATGTGTTTAAGGTAAAACTCGCTTAGGTAACCATCAGTTAGCTTAGGATCCAAGGTACAAGTTATTTTTGATCAATACTCTTCATATGTACAAGTTAAAATTCGCTTAGGTAACCAGCAGGTATCTTAGGATCCAATACAAAAGGTATTTTTCACCAATACTATTCATATGTACAAGTTAAAACTCGCTTGGGTAACCAGCCGGTAGCTTAGAATCCAATACACAAGGTATTTCTCGCCAATACTCTTCATATGTACAATTTAAAAATCGCTTAGGTTACCAGCACGTAGATTAGGATCCAATACACAAGTTATTTTCCACCAACCCTCTTTATATGTATAAGTTAAAATTCGCTTAGGTAACCAGCAGGTAGCTTAGAATCCAATCAGAATATATGGTAAACAGAGCTTTCAAAAAAACATGTGAAGGTAAACGTAACCGGATCAAGGTCAAGCTGGTACATGATGAACATGAAGCATTGAAATCGACTAGCAGACCTTAGGTGAAAACTTTTCAAATCATTGCCAATGATTTGGCTACAGTAAGTCTCAACAAGACCAAAATATTATATGATAAACCTACAACCGTTGGAGCATGTATCCTCGACCTCTCGAAAAAATTCGTGTTTGAGTTTCACTACAAAACCATGTAACACAACTTTGAATGCAAAATCCTTTATTCTGACACGGATTAGTTTGTTTACGAGGGGCAAATAGAGGATTTTTTGTGCACATAGAATCAAAACAAATGAAGGAGACGTTTGACTTGTCCAACTTTCCAAAGAACCATCAGCAATACGATGAAACCAACGCAAAAGTGACGCTCAAGTTCAAGAATGAGATGGCTGGTTGAACAGTGTCTGAATTTGTAGGTCTCAAGCCAAAACACTACTCGATCAAACTTTCGGAAGGTAAACATTTCTTTTTTTATTCGCTAGCTTTTTGCTTCGCAGGCGTCAAGAAAAATCAGTGAGACGACGTGATTGATGATGCACTTTTTGTCTGCTTTTTCTTTAGTAGCTACAATTGAAATCAGTTTTCTAAAATTGATCGGAAATTTTTTTCTCAAGTGATGGGAAACAGCCAGCTAAAGGTGTCACCAAAGAAGCTGGCCAGAGAATAACTCATGAATTGTACAAGCAAGTTCTCATGGGTGGAGATACTGTGTGCCTGGTAAATACAAGAATTGCATCAAGCAAACATCAGTTGATGACAGTTATTAACAACAAAAAATCGTTGTCCGGATACGACGACAAGCGCTATCTTTGCCAGGACAAAATAACGACGCTACCATACGGCCATGAGCAGTTGCGAGATGAAATGTTTGCAAAACAGATTATTGCAACCCAGATTGGGGTTCAAGTGATAAGAGTGAGAACGAAGTCCTGGCAGAGTCTTCCTTGGGACAAAGACCATCACCTACTCATTATACTCCACAACCAGAGCTGCAAGGGTTTTGGTCTCCCCCTTAACTGGATCTCAACCAACGATCATACAGCAATGATGAACTTGAAGGGTACTTGATTGACTTTGAACTGTTGAGTGAACAAGAAGACACTTCCGACCACGACAGGTGCTTATTTTTAGACGATGAAGCCCTGGAATCAGATTGAAGTGAAAGTATTCTCGACATTTGCACTACCTCAGCAGTGTTTTCTCTCGAAAACCCTCCTGATGAGCCACGAAAAAAAAAAACAAAATGCAGGTCAGACTCGAATCTGGACAAGAACAGCGTCCTTAATATTACACCAAAAAAATATCTCACAAGCCCAAAACAGTTTGAAATTGTTTCCGACGACGACAGTGATATTCCTCAGAAAATCAAGAAGCGGTCAGTAATTGAACTGGACTTTGATAGTGCTGGTCCGCTATAAATTCATGACTCTATCTACCGTTCATGACAATCAGTTATGTGGTAATGTGGTTGTCTACCTTCCGGTTTGGCCTACATACCGTAAATAAAAAACTTTTCACTTCATCTCCCAGTGAAGTCAAAAATTTTTCTACAACAAGGGACACTATCTAAATCATTACACAGTAGGATTTAAATAAACGGATATCTTTTTTTAGATGAGTTCAAATTCTATTGAAAATTTTGTCTAATAGCTTGGCTCCTGGTAGCTAGGATTGAATATTTAGATCTTTTTTACCCTTATGAGCACTACAGAACACTCGTCTTGAATGGCTCGGCTTTGTTAACCCCTAAGGTTACTACAGAAGACGATAACCCTCAAATAGCTCAAATATCGGTATGCTAGGATTGAACATAATAAATCATTTTTGACCTTTAGGGCACTACAGAACACGTTAAATACCGAAACAATAATTTTCTTAGGGACCAAGTATGAGTGAATAAGTTTTTTTTACCCCCTATAACCATTTGAGAAACGCTAAGTATCGATTAGGTAGGCTGCAGGGGGCCAGGTATGAATGAATAAGTTTTTTACCCCCCATACCCCTCTTGAGAAACGCTAAGTATCGATTAGGTAGGCTGCAGGGGACCAGATATGAATGAGAAAGTTTTTTTTTATACCCTATACCCATTTTGAGAAATGCTAAGTATCGAATAGGTAGGCTGCAGGGAGACCAGGTATGAACGAATAAGTTTTTTACCCTCTATATCTCTTTTGAGAAACGCTAAGTACCGATTAGGTAGGCTGCAGGGGGACCAGATATGAATGAGTAAGTTTTTTACCCTCTATATTCCTTTTGAGAAAAGCTAAGTATCGAATAAGTAGGCTACAGGGAGACCAGGTATGAAAGAAAAAGTTTTTTGTACCCTCTCTATCCCTTTTGAGAAACGCTAAGTATCAATTAGGTAGGCTGCAGGGGGACCAGGTTTGAATGAATAAGTTTTTCTGCGCCCTAAACCCCTTTGAGAAATGCTAAGTATCGAATAGGTAGGCTGCAGGGAGTCCAGGTATGAATGAAACAGTTTTTTTTACCATCTATGTCCCTTTTGAGAAACACTAAGTATCGATTATGTAGGCTGCAGGGGGACCAGGTACGAACGAATAATTTTTTTACCCTCTCTGCCCCTTTTGAGAAACGCTAAGTATCGATTAGGTAGGCTGCATGGGGAGCACGTATATATGAATAGGTTTTTTATCCACTATACTCCTTTTGAGAAACGCTAAGTATCGATTAGGTAGGCTACAGGGGACCAGATATGAATGAGAAAGTTTTTTTATCCCCTATACCCATTTTGAGAAATGCTAAGTATCGAATAGGTAGGCTGCAGGGAGACCAAGTATGAACGAATAAGTTTTTTTGCCCTCTGTATCCCTTTTGAGAAACGCTAAGTATGGATTAGATAGGCTGCAGGGAGACCAGGTATGAATGAGTAAGTTTTTTTACCCTCTGTATCCCTTTTGAGGAACGCTAAGTATGGATTAGATAGGCTGCAGGGGGACCAGGTATGAATGAATAAGTGTTTTACCCTCTATATGCCTTTTGAGAAAAGCTAAGTATCGATTAAGTAGGCTACAAGGAGACCAGGTATGAATGAAAAAGTTATTTTACCCTCTCTATCTCTTTTGAGAAACGCTAAGTATCAATTAGGTAGGCTGCTGGGGGACCAGGTTTGAATGAATAAGTTTTTCTGCGCCCTACACCCCTTTGAGAAATGCTAAGTATCGAATAGGAAGGCTGCAGGGAGACCAGGTATGAATGAAACAGTTTTACCATCTATTACCCTTTTGAGAAACACTAAGTATCGATTAGGTAGGCTGCAGGGGGACCAGGTACGAATGAATAAGTTTTTTACCCTCTCTACCCCTTTTGAGAAACGCTAAGTATCGATTAGGTAGGCTGCAGGGGGAGCACGTATATATGAAAATGTTTTTTATCCACTATACCCCTTTTGAGAAACACTAAGTATCAATTAGGTAGGCTGCAGGGAGACCAGGTATGAATGAATAAGTTTTTTTACCATCTCTACCCCTTTGGAGAAACGCTAAATATCGATTAGGTAGGCTGCAGGGGGTATGATTGAATAAGTTTTTTACCCTCTACACTACTTTTCAGAAATTCTAAGTATAGATTAGATAGGCTGCAGGGGGGCCAGGTATGAATGAATAGGTTTTTTTACCCCTATACCATTTTTGAGAAACGCTAAGTATCGATTAGGTAGGCTGCAGGGGACCAGATATGAATGAGAAAGTTTTTTTATCCCCTATACCCTTTTTGAGAAATGCTAAGTATCAAATAGGTAGGCTTCATGGAGACCAGCTATTAACGAATAAGTTTTTTTTACCCTCTGTATCCCTTTTGAGAAACGCTAAGTATGGATTAGATAGGCTACAGGGGGGCCAGGTATGAATGAGTAAGTTTTTTTACCCTCTGTATCCCTTTTGAGAAACGCTAAGTATGGATTAGATAGGCTGCAGGGGGACCAGGTATGAATGAGTAAGTTGTTTACTGCCTATACTTCTTTTTAGAAACGCTAAGTACCGAATAGGTAGGCTGCAGGGAGACCAAGTATGAATGAAACAGTTTTTTTACCATCTATATCCCTTTTGAGAAACACTAAGTATCGATTAGCTAGGCTGCAGGGGGACCAGGTACGAATGAATAAGTTTTTTACCCTCTCTACCCTTTTTGAGAAACGCTAAGTATCGATTAGGTAGGCTGCAGGGGGAGCACGTATATATGAATATGTTTTTTACCCATTATACCCCTTTCGAGAAACACTAAGTATCAATTAAATAGGCTGCAGGGAGACCAGGTATGAATGAATAAGTTTTTTTTACCATCTCTACCACTTTTGAGAAACGCTAAGTATCGATTAGGTAGGCTGCAGGGGGACAAGGTATGAATGAATAAGTTTTTTACCCTCTCTGCCCCTTTTGAGAAACGCTAAGTATCGATTAGGTAGGCTGCAGGGAGACCAGGTATGAACGAAACAGTTTTTTTACCATCTATATCCCTTTTGAGAAACGATAAGTATGGATTAGATAGGCTGCAGGGGGACCAGGTATGAATGAGTAAGCTTTTTTACCCTCTGTATCCCTTTTGAGAAACGCTAAGTATGGATTAGATAGGCTGCAGGGGGACCAGGTATGAATGAGTAAGTTTTTTACTCCCTATACCTCTTTTGAGAAACGCTAAGTACCGAATAGGTAGGCTGCAGGGCGACCAGATATGAATGAATAAGTGTTTTACCCTCTATATGCCTTTTGAGAAAAGCTAAGTATCGATTAAGTAGGCTACAAGGAGACCAGGTATGAATGAAAAGTTTTTTTTACCCTCTCTATCCTTTTTGAGAAACGCTAAGTATCAATTAGGTAGGCTGCAGGGGGACCAGGTTTGAATGAAAACGTTTTTTTTTACCATCTATACCCCTTTTGGGAAACGCTAAGTATCGAATAGGTAGGCTGCAGGGAGACCAGGTATGAATGGAACAGTTTTTTTTACCATCTATAACCCTTTTGAGAAACACTAAGTATCGGTTAGGTAGGCTGCAGGAGGACCAGGTACGAATGAATAAGTTTTTTACCCTCTACACTAATTTTCAGAAATTCTAATTATAGATTAGATAGGCTGCAGGGGGGTCAGGTATGAATGAATAGGTTTTTCTTACATCTATACCCTTTTTGAGAAACGCTAAGTATCGATTAGGTAGGCTGCAGGGGACAAGATATGAATGAGAAAATTTTTTCATCCCCTATACCCTTTTTGAGAAACGCTTAGTATCGATTAGGTAGGCTGCAGGGGGACCAGGTATGAATGAATAAATTTTTTACCCTCTACACTACTTTTCAGAAATTCTAAGTATAGATTAGATAGGCTGCAGGGGGGCCAGGTATGAATGAATAGGTTTTTTTTTACCCCTATACCCTCTTTGAGAAACGCTAAGTATCGATTATGTAGGCTGCAGGGGACCAGATATGAATGAGAAAGTTTTTTTTATCCCCTATACCCATTTTGAGAAATGCTAAGTATCGAATAGGTAGGCTGCAGGGAGACCAGGTATGAATGAGTAAGTTTTTTTACCCTCTGTATCCCTTTTGAGAAACGCTAAGTATGGATTAGATAGGCTGCAGGGGGACCAGGTATGAATGAGTAAGTTTTTTACTGCCTATGCTTCTTTTGAGAAACGCTAAGTACCGATTAGGTAGGCTGCAGGGCACCAGATATGAATGAGAAAGTTTTTTTAATCCCCTATACCCATTTTGAGAAATAATAAGTATCGAATAGGTAGGCTGCAGGGAGACCAGGTATGAATGAGTAAGTTTTTTTTACCCTCTGTATCCCTTTTGAGAAACGCTAAGTATGGATTAGATAGGCTGCAGGGGGACCAGGTATGAATGAGTAAGTTTTTTTACCCTCTGTATCCCTTTTGAGAAACGCTAAGTATGGATTAGATAGGCTGCAGGGGGACCAGCTATGAATGAGTAAGTTTTTTACTGCCTATACTTCTTTTGAGAAACGCTAAGTACCGATTAGGTAGGCTGCAGGGAGACCAAGTATGAATGAAACAGTTTTTTTACCATCTATATCCCTTTTGAGAAACACTAAGTATCGATTAGGTAGGCTGCAGGGGGAGCACGTATATATGAATATGTTTTTTACCCATTATACCCCTTTCGAGAAACGCTAAGTATCGATTAGGTAGGTTTCAGGGAGGCCAGGTATGAATGAATAAGTTTTTTTACCATCTCTACCCCTTTTGAGAAACGCTAAGTATCGATTAGATAGGCTGCAGGGAGACCAGGTATGAACCAAACAATTTTTTTAACATCTATATCCCTTTTGAGAAACACTAAGTATCGATTAGGTAGGCTGCAGGGGGACCAGGTACGAATGAATACGTTTTTTACCCTCTCTGCCCCTTTTGAGAAACGCTAAGTATCGATTAGGTAGGCTGCAGGGAGACCAGGTATGAACGAAACAGTTTATTTTACCATCTATAACCCTTTTGAGAAACGCTAAGTATCAATTAGGTAGGCTGCAGGGAGACCAGGTATGAAAGAATAACTTTTTTTTCACCCTCTATATCGCTTTTGAGAAACACTAAGTATCAATCAGGTAGGCTTCAGGAGGACCAGGTATGAACGAATAAGTTTTTTTACCCTCTATATTCCTTTTGAGAAACGCTAAGTTTGGATTAGGTAGGCTGCAGGGGGACCAGGTATGAATTAGTAAGTTTTTTACTCCCTATACCCCTTTTGAGAAACGCTAAGTATCGATTAGGTAGGCTGTAGGGGGGCCAGATATGAATGAATAAGTTTTTCACCCTCTAAATTCCTTTTGAGAAACGCTAAGTATCGATTAAGTAGGCTACAGGGAGACCAGTTATGAATGAATAAGTTTTTTTACCCTCTATACCATTTTTGAGAAACACTAATTATCGATTAGGTAGGCTGCATGGGGACCAGGTATGAATGAAAAGGTTTTTTTACCCTCTCTATCCCTTTTGAGAAACGCTAAGTATCAATTAGGTAGGCTGCAGGGGGACCAGGTTTGGATAAATAAGTTTTTCTGCGCCCTACACCCCTTTGAGAAATGCTAAGTATCGGATAGGTAGGCTGCAGGGAGATCAGTTATAAATGAAACAGTTTTTTTACCATCTATATCCCTTTTGAGAAAGACTAAGTATCGATTAGGTAGGCTGCAGGGGGACCAGGTATGAACGAATAAGTTTTTTCCCTCTCTATCCCTTTTGAGAAACGCTTAGTATCGATTAGGAAGGCTGCAGGGGGACCAGGTATGAATGAATAAGTTTTTTTACCCTCTCTACCCCTTTTGGGAAACGCTTAGTATCGATTAGGTAGGCTGCAGGGAGACCAGGTATGAATGAATAAGTTTTTTTACCCTCTCTACCCCTTTTGAGAAACGCTCAGTATCGATTAAGTAGGCTACAGGGAGACCAGTTATGAATGAATAAGTTTTTTTACCCTCTATACCATTTTTGAGAAACACTAATTATCGATTAGGTAGGCTGCATGGGGACCAGGTATGAATGAAAAGGTTTTTTTACCCTCTCTATCCCTTTTGAGAAACGCTAAGTATCAATTAGGTAGGCTGCAGGGGGACCAGGTTTGGATAAATAAGTTTTTCTGCGCCCTACACCCCTTTGAGAAATGCTAAGTATCGGATAGGTAGGCTGCAGGGAGATCAGTTATAAATGAAACAGTTTTTTTACCATCTATATCCCTTTTGAGAAAGACTAAGTATCGATTAGGTAGGCTGCAGGGGGACCAGGTATGAACGAATAAGTTTTTTCCCTCTCTATCCCTTTTGAGAAACGCTTAGTATCGATTAGGAAGGCTGCAGGGGGACCAGGTATGAATGAATAAGTTTTTTTCCCTTTCTACCCCTTTTTAGAAACGCTAAGTATCGATTATGTAGGCTGCAGGGAGACCAGGTATGAATGAATAAGTTTTTTTACCCTCTCTACCCCTTTTGGGAAACGCTTAGTATCGATTAGGTAGGCTGCAGGGAGACCAGGTATGAATGAATAAGTTTTTTTTATCCTCTCTACCCTTTTTGAGAAACGCTTAGTATTAATTAGGTAGGCTGCAGGGAGACCAGGTATGAATGTTTAAGTTTTTTAACCCTCTCTACCCCTTTTTAGAAACGCTAAGTATCGATTAGGTAGGCTGCAGGGGGAGCACGTATAAATGAATATGTTTTTTACCCACTATACTGCTTTTGAGAAACGCTAAGTATCGATTAGGTAGGCTGAAGGGAGACCAGGTATGAATGAATAAGTTTTTTTTATCCTCTCTACCCCTTTTGAGAAACGCTTAGTATCGATTAGGTAGTCTGCAGGGAGACCAGGTATGAATGAATAAGTTTTTTAACCCTCTCTACCCCTTTTGAGAAACGCTCAGTATCGATTAGGTAGGCTGCAGGGGGACCAGATATGAATGAATAAGTTTTTTCCCTCTCTACCCCTTTTTAGAAACGCTAAGTATTGATTAAGTAGGCTGCAGGGAGACCAGTTATGAATGAATAAGATTTTTTACCCTCTCTACCCCTTTTGGGAAACGCTTAGTATCGATTAGGTAGGCTGCAGGGAGACCAGGTATGAATGAAAGGGTTTTTTATCCTCTCTACCCCTTTTGAAAAACGCTTAGTATCAATTAGGTAGGCTGCAGGGAGACCAGGTATGAATGGATAAGTTTTTTTACCCTCTCTACCCCTTTTTAGAAACGCTAAGTATCGATTAGGTAGGCTGCAGGGGGAGCACGTATAAATGAATATGTTTTTTACCCACTATACCTCTTTTGAGAAACGGTAATTATCGATTAGGTAGGCTGTAGGGGGACCAGGAATGAATGAATAAGTTCTTTTACCCCTACACCCCTTTTGAGAAATGCTAAGTATCGACTAGGTAGGCTTCAGGGGGACCAGGTATGAACAAATAATTTTTCTACCCCAAATTTCCCTTTTGAGAAATTCTTAGTATCGATTGGGTAGGCTGCGGGGGAATGGATGATTTAGTTTTAAAAAAGATAGTGTAAAACTCATTTCCTCATTGTCATGGAATAGAGACGCGAAAACAACAAGTTCATAGTTACCTCCGTAGATCATCTGTGTTGATTGTAGCAATCTGTCATGATCTACACTACAACTGACCTAAGTGTCTAAGTGATCTCAGTGACTCTTTGGGAATGGTGATAAAATTTTGTGAACTGGTGCCGTCTATTTTTCACAATAGAATTTCTCTAAACCAGCTAGTTCTACTTCCTGATCAATGGGGTTGCGAAAGTCAAGAAGCCAAAGAGTTTACTGTCGTCAAGCGAGTACAGTTCCTGTTACTCTTTGGACTATTTATCTCAATACTTGTTTCTCCAGACAAGACTTACTAATAAATTCCCCAAAATATAGTAATCATGAACAATTAATTGTAGAAATAAGAGCTTCATCTAATGAATTGGAAAGAATAATTCCTTCCGAGAAGATTGGGAAAAGATTTAGAAGTAAAGTTTGCCGTAAAAAAGATAGCAAGTTTTAACAGCACTAACCATAGCATCCTTTTCTTTCCCCCTTGCTCCCACCTTCTGCTCCCATACCCATCCTGCTCCCTACTTGCTTTCAGTTTTGCTCTCCGTTGAGCTCTACCCTCGCTCCCAGGTTTGATACTTCGCCCTGCTCCCACCTCAGTCTCCGGCATGCTCTCCTCTCCGCTTCGTAGCTTAAGACCCAAAACACAAGTTATTTTTCACCAATACTCTTTATATGTTCAAGGTAAAATTCGTTTAGGTAACCAGCAGTTAACTTAGGATCCAGGGTACGAGTTATCTTTTATCAATACTCTTTATATGTTCAAGTTGAAAATCGCTTAGGTAACCAGCAGGTATCTAGGATCCAATACAAAAGGTGTTTTTCACCAAAACTATTCAAATGTACAAGTTGAAATTCGCTTGGGTAACCAGCAGGTAGATTAGAATCCAATACACAAGTTATTTTCCACCAACCCTTTTTATATATACAAGTTAAAACTCGCTTAGGTAACCAGCCGGTAGCTTAGAATCGTATACACAAGGTATTTGTCACCAATACTCTTCATCTGTACAATTAAAAAATCGCTTAGGTTACCAGCACGTAGATTAGGATTCAATACACAACTTATTTTCCACCAACCCTCTTTAGATGTATAAGTTAAAACTCGCTTAGGTAACCAGCAGTTAGCTTAGAATCCAATTCACAAGGTAGTTTTCACCAAAACTCTTCATATGTACAAGTTAAAACTCGCTTGCGTAACCATCGGGTAGCTTGGGATCAAATACACCACTTATTTTTCACCAATTCTCTTCATATGTACAAGTTAAAAATCGCCTAGGTAATCAGCAGGTAGATTAGGATCCAATACACAAGTTATTTTCCACCAACCCTCTTTTTATAAACAAGTTAAAACTCGCTTAGGTAACCAGCAGGTAGCTTAGGATCCAAAACACTAGGTACTTTTCACCAATTCTCTTCATATGTACAAGTTAAAAATCGCCTAGGTAACCAGCAGGTAGATTAGGATCCAATACACTAGTTATTTTCCACCAACCCTCTGTTTATGTACAAGTTAAAACTCGCTTAGGTAACCACCAGTTTGCTTAGGATCCAATACACAAGATATTTTTTTTACCAATACTCTTCAAATGTTCAAGTTAAAAACTGCTTAGGTAAACAGCAGGTAGCTTAGGATCCAAAACACAAGGTACTTTTCACCAATGCTCTTCATATGTACAAGATAAAACTCGCTTAGGTAACCAGCAGGCAGCTTAGGATCCAAAACACAAGCTGTTTGTCACCAATACTCTTCAAATGTACAAGTTAAAACTCGCTTAAAAAACCAGCAGGTATTTCAGTATCCAATACACAAGTAATATTTTACCAATACTCTTCATATGTACAAGTTAAAACTCACTTGGGTAACCAGCAGGTAGCTTAGCATCCAAGACACAAGTTATCTTTTACCAATACATTTCACATTTGCAAGTTAAAAATCGCTTAGGTAACCAGCAGGTAGATTAGGATCCAATACACAAGTTATTTTCCAACAACCCTCTTTATATTTACAAGTTAAAACCCGCTTAGGTAACCAGCAGGTAGCTTAGGATCCAATACACGTTAAGTATCGATTAGGTAGGATGCAGGGAGACCAGGTATGAATGAATAGGTTCTTTTACCCCCTACACTCCATTTGAGAAATGCTATGTATCGATTAGGTAGGCTGCAGGGGGACCAAGTATGAACGAATAATTTCTTCACCCCTATTTCCATTTTGAGAAATGCTAAGTATCGATTAGTTAGGCTGCAGGGGAATGGATGAATTAGTTTTACACCGTAAAGGGTTTGCGCAAAAAAGTGCACTTTGAGAATTAGGAGAAAAGCTTTTTTCCTCATTGTCATGGAATAGAGACGCAAAAACAACAAGTTCATAGCTACCTCCGTAGATCATCTGTGTTGATGGTAGCAATCTGTCATAATCTACCCTACAACTGATCTAAGTGTCTAATTGAGCTCAGTGACTGTTTGGGAATGGTGATGCGTGTTAAAATTTTGTAAACTGGTGTCGTCTATTTTTCGCAATAGAGTTTCTCTAAACCAGCAAGGTCCACTTCCTGATCAATGGGGTTGCCAAAGTCAAGAAGGCAAAGAGTTTACTGGCGTTAAGAGAGTACAGTTCCTGTTACTCTTTGAACTGTTTATCTCAATACTTGTTTCTCCAGACAAGACTTTCTCATAAATTCCCCAAAATATAGTAATCATGAACAATTAATTGTACAAATAAGAGCTTCATCTAATGAAGTGGAAAGAATAATTCCTTCCGTGAAGATTGAGAAAAGATTTAGAAGTAAAGTTTGCCGTAAAAAAGATAGAAAGTTTTAACAGAATTAACCATAAAATCCTTTTCTGTCCCCCTTGCTCCCACCTTCTGCCCCATACCCATCCTGCTCCCTACTTGCTTTCAGTTTTAATCTCTGTTGAGCTCTACCCTCGCTCCCAGGTTCGATCCACCGCCCTGCTCCCAACTCGGTCTCCGGCATGCTCTCCACGGATTGTTCTCCGTTTCGCTCACACTTCTGCTTCCCACACTGCTCTAGGACGTAGCTTATGACCCAATACACAAGATATTTTTCACCATTACTCTTTATGTGTTTAAGGTAAAACTCGCTTAGGTAACCATCAGTTAGCTTAGGATCCAAGGTACAAGTTATTTTTGATCAATACTCTTCATATGTACAAGTTAAAATTCGCTTAGGTAACCAGCAGGTATCTTAGGATCCAATACAAAAGGTATTTTTCACCAATACTATTCATATGTACAAGTTAAAACTCGCTTGGGTAACCAGCCGGTAGCTTAGAATCCAATACACAAGGTATTTCTCACCAATACTCTTCATATGTACAATTTAAAAATCGCTTAGGTTACCAGCACGTAGATTAGGATCCAATACACAAGTTATTTTCCACCAACCCTCTTTATATGCATAAGTTAAAATTCGCTTAGGTAACCAGCAGGTAGCTTAGAATCCAATCACAAGGTAAATTTCACCAAAACTCTTCATATGTACAAGTTAAAAAAATTGCTTAGGTTACCAGCACGTAGATTAGGATCCAATGCACAAGTTATTTTCCACCAGCCCTCTTTATATGTATAACTTAAAATTCGCTTAGGTAACCAGCAGGTAGCTTAGAATCCAATTCACAAGGTAATTTTCACCAAAACTCTTCATATGTACAAGTTAAAATTCGCTTGCGTAACCATCGGGTAGCTTGGGATCGAATACATCACTTATTTTTCACCAATTCTCTTCATATGTACAAGTTAAAAATCGCCTAGGTAATCAGCAGGTAGATTAGGATCCATTACACAAGTTATTTTCCACCAACCCTCTATTTATAAACAAGTTAAAACTCGCTTAGGTAACCAGCAGGTAGCTTAGGGTCCAATACATAAGATATTTTTCTACCAACACTCTTCAAATGTACAAGTTAAAAACTGCTTATGTAACCAGCAGGTAGCTTAAGATCCAAAACACAATGTACTTTTCACCAATGCTCTTCATATGTACAAGTTAAAACTCGCTTAGGTAACTATCAGGCAGCTTAGGATCCAATACACAAGCTGTTTTTCACCAAAACTCTTCATATGTACAAGTTAAAAAAATTGCTTAGGTTACCAGCACGTAGATTAGGATCCAATGCACAAGTTATTTTCCACCAGCCCTCTTTATATGTATAACTTAAAATTCGCTTAGGTAACCAGCAGGTAGCTTAGAATCCAATTCACAAGGTAATTTTCACCAAAACTCTTCATATGTACAAGTTAAAACTCGCTTGCGTAACCATCGGGTAGCTTGGGACCGAATACACCGCTTATTTTTCACCAATTCTCTTCATATGTACAAGTTAAAATTCGCCTAGGTAATCAGCAGGTAGATTAGGATCCATTACACAAGTTATTTTCCACCAACCCTCTATTTATAAACAAGTTAAAACTCGCTTAGGTAACCAGCAGGTAGCTTAGGGTCCAATACATAAGATATTTTTCTACCAATACTCTTCAAATGTACAAGTTAAAAACTGCTTAATTAACCAGCAGGTAGCTTAAGATCCAAAACACTATGTACTTTTCACCAATGCTCTTCATATGTACAAGTTAAAACGCGCTTAGGTAACCAGCCGAAAGCTTAGAATCCAATACACAAGGTATATCTCACCAACACTCTTGGTATGTACAAGTTAAAAATCGCTTAGGTTACCAGCCCGTAGATTAGGATCCAATACACAAGTTGTTTTCACCAAAACTCTTCATATGTACAAGTTAAAACTCGCTTGAGTAACCAGCGGGTAGCTTGGGATCGAATACACAACTTATTTTTCACCAATACTCTTCATATGTACAAGTTAAAAATCGCCTAGGTAATCAGCAGGTAGATTAGGATCCAATACACAAGTTATTTTCCACCAACCCTCTTTTTATAAACAAGTTAAAACTCGCTTAGGTAACCAGCAGGTAGCTTAGGATCCAAAACACTAGGTACTTTTCACCAATGCTCTTTATATGTACAAGTTAAAACTCGCTTAGGTAACCATCAGGCAGCTTAGGATCCAATAAACAAGCTGTTTTTCACCAATACTCTTCATATGTACAAGTTAAAAAATTGCTTAGGTTACCAGCACGTAGATTAGGATCCAATACACAAGTTATTTTCCACCAGCCCTCTTTATATGTATAACTTAAAATTCGCTTAGGTAACCAGCAGGTAGCTTAGAATCCAATTCACAAGGTAGTTTTCACCAAAACTCTTCATATGTACAAGTTAAAACTCGCTTGCGTAACCATCGGGTAGCTTGGGATCAAATACACCACTTATTTTTCACCAATTCTCTTCATATGTACAAGTTAAAAATCGCCTAGGTAATCAGCAGGCAGATTAGGATCCAATACACAAGTTATTTTCCACCAACCCTCTATTTATAAACAAGTTAAAACTCGCTTAGGTAACCAGCAGGTAGCTTAGGGTCCAATACAGAAGATATTTTTCTACCAATACTCTTCAAATGTACAAGTTAAAAACTGCTTAGATAACAAGCAGGTAGCTTAGGATCCAAAAGACTATGTACTTTTCACCAATGCTCTTCATATGTACATGTTGAAACTCGATTAGGTAACCAGCCGGTAGCTTAGAATCCAATACACAAGGTATTTCTCACAAATACTCTTGGTATGTACAAGTTAAAAATTGCTTAGGTTACCAGCTCGTAGATTAGGATCCAAAACACAAGTTATTTTTACCAAAACTCTTCATATGTACAAGTTAAAACTTGCTTGCGTAACCAGCGGGTAGCTTAGGATCGAATACACAACTTATTTTTCACTAATACTCTTCATATGTACAAGTTGAAAATCGCTCAGGTAACCAGCAGGTAGCTTAGGTTCCAAGACACAAGATATTTTTCTAACAAAACTCTTCAAATGTACAAATTAAAACTTGCTTAGGTAACCAGCAGGCAGCTTAGGATCCAGTACACAAGCTGTTTTTTACCAATTCTCTTCAAATATACAATTTTAAAACTCGCTTAGGTAACCAGCAGGTAGCTTAGCATCCAATACACAAGTTATCTTTTACCAATTCATTTCATATGTACAAGTTAAAAATCGTTTAGGTAAGCAGCAGGTAGATTAGGATCTAATACACAAGTTATTTTCCACCAACCCTCATTATATGCACAAGTTAAAACTCGCTTGGGTAACCAGCAGGTAGCTTAGGATCCAATACACAAGTAATGATTTACCAATACATTTCATATGTACAAATTAAAAATCGTTTAGGTAAGCAGCAGGTAGATTAAGATCCAATACACAAGTTATTTTCCAACAACCCTCTTCATATGTACAAGTTAAAATTGGCTTAGTTAACCAGCAGTTAACTTAGGAACCAATACACAAGGTATTTTTCACCAAAACTCTTCATATGTACAAGTTAAATCTCGCTTGGGTTACCAGCAAGTAGCTTAGGATCCAATACAAGTTGTTTTTCGCCAATACTCTTCAAATGTACAAATTAAAAACCGCTTAGGTAACCATCAGGTAGCTTAGGATCCAAAACACAAGGTACTTTTTACCAATGATCTTCATATGTACAAGTTAAAACTCGCTTAGGTAACCGGCAGGCAGCTTAGGATCCAATACACAAGCTGTTTTTCACCAATACTCTTCAAATGTACAAGTTAAAGCTCGCTTAGGTAACCAGCAGGTATTTCAGGATCCAATACACAAGTAATATTTTACCAATACTCTTTATATGTAAAAGTTAAATTTCGCTTGGGTAACCAGCAGGTAGCTTAGAATCCAATTCACAAGGTAGTTTTCACCAAAACTCTTCATATGTACAAATTAAAACTCGCTTGCGTAACCATCGGGTAGCTTGGGATCAAATACACCACTTTTTTTTCACCAATTCTCTTCATATGTACAAGTTAAAAATCGCCTAGGTAATCAGCAGGCAGATTAGGATCCAATACACAAGTTATTTTCCACCAACCCTCTATTTATAAACAAGTTAAAACTCGCTTAGGTAACCAGCAGGTAGCTTAGGGTCCAATACAGAAGATATTTTTCTACCAATACTCTTCAAATGTACAAGTTAAAAACTGCTTAGATAACAAGCAGGTAGCTTAGGATCCAAAAGACTATGTACTTTTCACCAATGCTCTTCATATGTACATGTTGAAACTCGATTAGGTAACCAGCCGGTAGCTTAGAATCCAATACACAAGGTATTTCTCACAAATACTCTTGGTATGTACAAGTTAAAAATTGCTTAGGTTACCAGCTCGTAGATTAGGATCCAATACACAAGTTATTTTTACCAAAACTCTTCATATGTACAAGTTAAAACTTGCTTGCGTAACCAGCGGGTAGCTTAGGATCGAATACACAACTTATTTTTCACTAATACTCTTCATATTTACAAGTTGAAAATCGCTCAGGTAACCAGCAGGTAGCTTAGGTTCCAAGACACAAGATATTTTTCTAACAAAACTCTTCAAATGTACAAGTTAAAACTAGCTTAGGTAACCAGCAGGCAGCTTAGGATCCAGTACACAAGCTGTTTTTTACCAATTCTCTTCAAATATACAATTTTAAAACTCGCTTAGGTAACCAGCAGGTAGCTTAGCATCCAATACACAAGTTATCTTTTACCAATTCATTTCATATGTACAAGTTAAAAATCGTTTAGGTAAGCAGCAGGTAGATTAGGATCTAATACACAAGTTATTTTCCAACAACCCTCATTATATGCACAAGTTAAAACTCGCTTGGGTAACCAGCAGGTACCTTAGGATCCAATACACAAGTAATGATTTACCAATACATTTCATATGTACAAATTAAAAATCGTTTAGGTAAGCAGCAGGTAGATTAAGATCCAATACACAAGTTATTTTCCAACAACCCTCTTCATATGTACAAGTTAAAATTGGCTTAGTTAACCAGCAGTTAACTTAGGAACCAATACACAAGGTATTTTTCACCAAAACTCTTCATATGTACAAGTTAAATCTCGCTTGGGTTACCAGCAAGTAGCTTAGGATCCAATACAAGTTGTTTTTCACCAATACTCTTCAAATGTACAAATTAAAAACCGCTTAGGTAACCATCGGGTAGCTTAGGATCCAAAACACAAGGTACTTTTTACCAATGATCTTCATATGTACAAGTTAAAACTCGCTTAGGTAACCGGCAGGCAGCTTAGGATCCAATACACAAGCTGTTTTTCACCAATACTCTTCAAATGTACAAGTTAAAGCTCGCTTAGGTAACCAGCAGGTATTTCAGGATCCAATACACAAGTAATATTTTACCAATACTCTTTATATGTACAAGTTAAATTTCGCTTGGGTAACCAGCAGATAGCTTAGCATCCAATACACAAATCATCTTTGACCAATACATTTCATATGTACAAGTTAAAAATCGCTTAGGTAAGCACCAGGTAGATTAAGATCCAATACACAATTTATTTTCCAACAACCCTCTTTATATGTACAAGTTAAAACTGGCTTAGGTAATTAGCAGGTAGCTTAGCATCCAATACACAAATTATCTTTGACCAATACATTTCAAATGTACAAAATAAAACTCGCTTGGGTAACCAGCAGGTAGCTTAGGATCCAATACACAAGTGATGTTTTACCAATACATTTCATATGTACACGTTAAAAATCGCTTACGTAAGCAGCAGGTAGATTAAGATCCAAAACACAAGTTATTTTCTAACAACCCTCTTCATATGTACAAGTTAAAACTGGCTTAGGTAACCAGCAGGTAGCTTAGGATCCAATACACAAGATATTTTTCACAAAAACTCTTCATATGTACAAGTTAAATCTCGCTTGGGTAACCAGCAGGTAGCTTAGGATCCAATACAAAATGTTTTTCACCAATACTCTTCATATGTACAAATTAAAAACCGCTTAGGTAACCATCAAGTAGCTTAGGATCCAAAACAGAAGGTACTTTTTACCAATGCTCTTCATATGTACAAGTTAAAACTCGCTTAGGTAACCAGCAGGTAGATTAGGATCCAATACACAAGTTATTTTCCAACAACCCTCTTTATATGTACAAGTTAAAACTGGCTTAGGTAATTAGCAGGTAGCTTAGGATCCAATACACAAGGTATTTTTCACCAAAACTCTTCATATGTACAAGTTAAAACTCGCTTAGTAACCAGCAGTTAGCTTAGGATCCAATACAAGTTGTTTTTCACCAATACTCTCCATATGTACAAATTAAAAACCGCTTAGGTAACCATCAAGTACCTTAGAATCCAAAACAGAAGGTACTTTTTACCAATGCTCTTCATATGTACAAGTTAAAACTCGCTTAGGTAACCAGCAGGCAGCTTAGTGTCCAATACAAAAGCTGTTTTTCACCATACTCTTCAAATGTACAAGTTAAAACTCGCTTAGGTAACCAGCAGGTATTTCAGGATCCAATACACAAGTAATATTTTACCAATACTCTTTTTATGTACAAGTGAAAACTCGCTTGCGTAACCATGTAATCAGCAGGTAGCTTAGCATCCAATACACAAGTTATCTTTTACCAATACATTTTATATGTACAAGTTAAAAATCGCTAAGGTAAGCAGCAGGTAGATTAGTACCCAATGCACAAGTTATTTTCCAATAACCCTCTTTAGATGTACAAGTTAAAACTCGGTTAAGTAACCAGCAGGTAGCTTAGGATCCAACACACAAGATACTTTTCTACCAATAGTCTTCAAATGTACAAGTTAAAAACTGCTTGGGTAACCAGCAGGTAGCTTAGGATCCAATACACAAGTTATTTTTCTCAATACTCATTTATGTACGAGTTAAAATTCGCTTCGGTAACCAACAGCTTATGAACAAAGACACAATTTTTTTAATCAATGCTCTAATTAGACACAATAAAAAAACTGATTGGGCACAACCCGGCTTCTTTAGTTTGAAACAAAATTTTTACTTCACCAATACTCCGTTTATAGGCAAAGCTCGAGCAGATAAACAGAGAGCACTTTTTACGATGCACACTGATTACGTAAAGCACAAAAGAACTTAACCTAATCACGCTTTTGTTTCTAAAAAAAACTATTAAAAGAAACTTGATCAATAAACAATAAATTGAGCAAAATTCACAGTATACAGACATTTTCAAGGTTTAGTTCAAATCAACAGCAGTTTCAATGGCTAAATCTGGTTTTTTAAGATTATATTATCAGAGCTTGGCGAGCTTTTGTGGCCTCTCTTCTTTCAAACTTGGCTTCTTGATAGAACGGCACTTTCTTTATTATACGCTTCAACTTTTGGTTGCGGCTGCAAAGTAATACTCTTTTGCTTTTACCCATGCCCTTGCTGCCTCAGTGGCATTCTTTCTAGCCTCCTTCAGCTTCAACGCGCCCGCGTTGCAATAAACCCGTGCTTATTTTTCATCTTTATAGCATCTGTACATTTTTCACCTTGCTGAGCCATTGCTGTTGGAAAAAGCAGGGATGGGTTTGTTCTCATGACCCATCTCTCGGCGCTGGGGGAGAGACATGGGTTTTCAGACTCCTGTAAAACGATATAATTTGATATTAGAGATGTACACAATCGGGGATGACAATGCAATTACAGTTAGCTGTAGTGGGTAGGTACAGAAAATCAAGCAAGAGAAAGATACTCACTTTCCATAGACATTTGAAGCGAACTTTAGGAGGGTGAAGAATCGCTTTGTCTAGGCTCGTAGAGATCTCTTTGTCAGTAGTCAAGTCGACAGCCAAATTCTCTGTACCCCGTCTAGTTATAGGGTTCCCTTCTTGATTTTAACAATCTGCGAATGAAATTTCGTCACCTGAAATTTAACCAAGTTGTTTTCTGATTTATTCAATTATATTTTGGATCTACTTCAGCTTGGCGTGCAAAATCCTTTTGCTTTCACGATCCTTTTTGACTCTTTAATCATAATAACTAGCCTGATTTGTCTAGGTCAGACAGAATTTAACTTACAATTACAACATTGTAGAATAATCAGTTTTGGAGTGATACAAATTACGTTATATGTCACAGTAAAAGTGAGTGGGATCGAATTACCTGTCAAATTTGCTCGCTGGTAGTCCTTATTCTAATCCACTGTCAACATCGCCTGTAGTATTCAAGACAACACGAAAAAAAAAGCTTTTCTGGAATATTGTACTGGTAAACGAATTAAGAAGAGAACTGGATAACTTCCCGAAGGTAAGAGTTGCTGTAAAGTGATTAACTGTAATCTTTATAAATAGTCCAGACCGAGAATTGATTCGTTGTTTCTTCAAGTTGAACACTTGATACAGCTGTCAGCACTTACCCCCCACAAATATGCTTTGAAGTGTCACATTATTACTCTTCCATGTTTTCGTATATTTCTTAGTTCGCCGGGTTGCTTCTGCAGAATTACAATTGTGTCAATTTGTGGTTTTAAAATGGGGCGAATGTTATTTGTAGCATGTTGTTCTTTTGCTCCACTATGGCGGCAACTACAACTAATCTCAAAGTAAACAAATACAATTAGACACAGCGCTTCGATAAACAGGACAATTGAAATTACTACAGTTGTAGAATTTGAACTAAATCTTCAGAGAGGCGAAAGTGCAAATAGCCGAACATTTTTCTTTTCCCAGAAAATGTTTTTCTCCTCCCATGACCCTTCAAACAATTCCCCAATTTTTTCGGAAAAGTGATTTTTTGGTCAAAAAGCCGAAATGTCCCCCCCCCAAACCGTAGAGGTTACTACACAGCTATGTATACTACTAATAAGCCATTTTATATTTAAAAATCAAATATTTTTCATAGGCTTTCAAGTAATAAACTACATACAATAATTTGGAGCTAATTAGAGAGCAAACTTGACTTATCCCCAGTGGGCTTTGATTGAAATGTTCTGTTATTTAATTAAATTATGAAAAAAATCAATTTTTTTAATAAAAAAAACCGACTGATTACAATCCGAGTTTTTTGGATTGTAACTGTCCAAGATTGGTCCCAAATTAATTCTGCTAGTTCTGTTGTTCCATTAAAAACACTAAATTTTTCAAATGTTATAGATAAAGATATTTTGTTATTTAAAAAAATTTTTTGTTATTCAAAAATAAATGCTGCGTTTTTGATAATCAACGAGTAAAGTTAGCAAAAACGGGCAAAGTTTTAATTACGGAGCACTCATAACGGAAATTGAAGTATAAATAGCCCCTTTTTGAGTCTGCGAAGATTGTGTTAGTGTTGTTTGGGGATTGTGGTTTTGTGTTTTGTGGATTGCCTTTGCACTTCCTGTAAATTTAATCAAAGGGGACTAAAGAAACTTATTTCGTGCTGTTTTTGACGAAAAAGTCTGAATTTTGAAAAATTTGGACAGATGTTTTGACAAAAAAATTAGATAAAAAAGCCGACCACAATTTTTTGTCTTTGAAAATGAAATCAACAACACTTTCTTTAGAGAATTTATAAAATCTTAGCAAAATTAGCAAAATTCCTGAAAATGTGAATAAAATCAAAGGAATTCACTCTTGTTTAAATCTCGATAATTCTCTGTAAAAAACGAAAATCAGAAATTTTTTTTAACTTTCGGCTACGATGAACATATCGATCGGCCAAAATTTAAATTTCTTTACTCTCTACGATGAATAAATCGATCGGCCAAAATTGTCTGAACAAAAAAACCCATTTGAGTATATATTTTCTCCCCCTCCCCCCTCCTCAAGAGGGGTCGGAACAATTAAAATTGATCTTTAAAATGAATAAAGATGAGGATATTTTATTAACAGACATGGATCAAATATAGTTTAAATCAAATGATGGAGCCTTTATATAACACTTTAAAATAATATATGCAAAAACAACGGCTAGGATTTTTAAAACTAAAAATTCAGGTTGTTCTGCTAGGTTAGCGACATAACAATGGATACAATGCTATAAACAAAAAGAATCAGTTACATAGTATAATCCACAATAAAAGATTCTTATATAAAAAAGCACATTTGTTTGGTACTGGCATATAATATGCACCCACTAAACTGGGGGCAGAAACAATAAATCCCAATTTCTTGTTATTTCTTGTTCTAGCTGACCCCCGTTGAGAATTTCGTCGGAATAAAACATAAGAAATCGTCGATTTTCGTCGGTTTTACTTTGCCAAAACCGATCAAAGCCCTTACGTTCTTTTCGTCGTTTTGATCAGTTTTCGTCGGGATTCAAACGTCAGAATCGTCGGTTTTCGTCGGTTTTAAACGTAAGAAGCGTCGGTTTTCGTCGGTTTCAAAACGTAAGATGCGTCGGTTTTCGTCGGTTTTAAACGTAAGAAACGTCGGTATTTCTCAACGCGGGGAGCGACAAAGAAGGTTATCCCGTAGTGACGAGATCATCATTACATCGCTAATCGTACATTTTGAGCAAACTAATTTGCTTGCAAATGTCAGCGTTGTCCGCTCGCCCAAGTTATAACATTTGGCGGATCTTTTCCGTTTGTGCCCCCCCCCCCAGCTTACTGGGTGCATATTATTTGCAACCCCCAGAGGCACGTGCAATATTTTTACATAATGATTTACTATGTAATGACACGTGCTCTGTAACTGGGGCGAGCATAACGTCCTGGGGGGCACAAACAGAAAAAATCCCATTTGGCTTTACAACAGTGACAGAAAGGGAAACTAGTTCAAATTTGCTCAAAAGTGAGAATATTCGTTACTGATATCCGCGATTGTGGAACTTGATCACGAGCGAGAAGCGCTGACAGATTTGTGTCACTTTTGTCCGGAAATTTATGTCAAGCTAATGTATCTACTTCCCGTGATTTGAACATCACTGATTCTCGCAGTTGAATTGTCACTGTTATGTCCACAATTGAACAATATTTCTTCTGGTAAGTAGTGACAAAGGGTCGTCTCTCTTTTTCGCATACGCGGAGACTGCTGAATTTGTAAGATTGATAATTACTCTTATGAGTCTCAATTCTTTAAATAAACTTAAGGGTGTGTTGTCAGTATGATGCAAGATAAATGAATCAAAAAATGGAAATATCTGAATCATGCATGTAGTAAATGTGCTGAATGTGTTGAAAGTTTGTAAATAGATCCCATGTTTGTTATATGAAATGAAAACATTGGAAAACAGTAAGCTCGCCGCCGTGAGCACATTTATCACGTAACGTAATCTCAATTCTTACCGAAAACTTACCAATGCTAAGTCTCACACAATACTTATATAATATTCAAAATTTGATCAAGGAAACATCTTGGCGTCTATTTCTTGTGTGACGTCAGGGCCAGAGGTTCTCATCCACCAAGGAAATTTGCGTAGGTGACAGAGTGATATATACATCAAGGGAAGCGTCCAACACACTGAGTTCTACATTGAGTGTTACTGTACTGTCTCCTATGTTAACAATTGAGATATCGAACGGGTAGGCTTGCGGGTTCCATCCGTGTGATAGAGTGGAGCAATCTTCTCTGTCGTACGAATAGACGCACGCTAAAAACATTACCATATAAAATTACAGTCTTACATCAGTTTTCCATCCATTTTACTATAGTATTCCGTTACATAAGAGTTAGACTGGAATTCTGATTTTTTAATTAAAAATTTCTAAAAGGAGAAAGGATTGTTTTGTCTTGTATATCAGGATGTTGCTATTTTTGACGGATTTTTGACAGTTTTTTAGAATTGAAATGGCTTTTTCTTCGCTATTTATTAGAAAATTAGTTTTGAGCTTTTTTAAACCTAAAAATTGGCCGTTTTGGACAGTTTTTTTTCATTGCACTGTAGTTAGGGTGTCGAGTAACATTATCTCTACATATATCGGAAATGAAATGGGTTACAGATAAAACGCACCTTTTGAAACTCAGCAAAGCTACTATGTTTGTTAACGTCAGAGTTGTCGGCGCTAAGAAACACAAAATTACGTGGAAATGGCGATGAATTTGTTGAATTTATGGCTGATTACGCTAAAAGCATTCATAGGAAATTGTCATTGGTCATTGTTTATAAGCTTTATTTTTTATATATTATATCGTTTTCTAGCGCTGATCTCACATAGATTAACTCCTTACACTTAGTGATTCTCTTTCATAAGTTAAAGTTTATCTGATGTTGATCTTGAATAGAATCCGGAAATTAAAAACAGTAAACTCGTGTGAAATGAATTTTGCGGCGGTTTATGAGTTTAAGCCAAAAAAGGATGTTGTGCGGCTCAGGTCTTCCGCCTGCCAGAGCTGGAAAACTTTATCAGTTTAAATTTTCATATTTTTAAAACTGTGCAAAATGAGCTGTGTGCTGGATTTAGAGTAGTCAAGATTAAATTTTTTCTTAGCTCTTTATTTGTAAAGGTAATTTTTTGATTGAGGCCAAGTGGTGGGAGGGGGGAGGGTTTCTCAAGAATTATTTCCCACTGCACATAGAGTTTTTTTAAGCGTTGATATATCATGAATCACATTTTCTTAGGATTGATTCTGTTTGAGTTACTTTGGGGTTGATAATATAATTTTGCACTTTTCAACTATAGCAATGAACAATTCAGCGGTATCAAATTAGAGCGGGCTGCTACAGCTCACACAATGCTGGATCTCTTTATGTATGCCGATCTAACTTGAGAACAGATATAACAAATCGAAGACAAAGATATATGCCTAAGACCGGTTTGTGCTATATATCCCAATATAAAAATTGGGGGCTGAAATAGTTAATTTATAGAAGAATGAATATAAACTTATACGATTACTAATTACCAGTTGAATAGTCAAATCGAGATGAGCTGGGGATTCCTATTGTTGTGGTGTTGAGCCGAAAATACAATCTTCTGATATTGAAATTGACTTTCTGAGGACTCAAAAAATTGTTGTTGGTATAATTTGAAAAAAATGGTTTTCTTCTAGTTTAGTCTAGAACATTTCTGAAGATTTATCTCAAGAAAGGAAGACGACTGTTGTCTTCAGTCTGACGAAATTTCAAAAAAAGTTTTTGTTCCAACTTTAATGGGAACAATCCTAAAAAATTATTCTCAGCTCCGTTTGGGCCGAAAGAGGGCTGGGGGACCATGCACACACGTTCACAGTGGAACGGCCTCTTAATTTTCCTATTGGCCGAGAAATCGAGAGAATTATTTGTGCTCATCTCAAGAAATTATATTGTTCGTCTGTTAAAAAGTATAAGAAAAACGGGAGCTTTTGAGTATGTCTCATCATTGCGTAGGCACCCTAATTCTTCCCCTTCTGCTCTTGTAACCTTGAAGTTCAATGGGGAATTTATTGCTTTTCATCAGATGCACCTGCTTGTTTTTAGTAGTTCCACTGAGTTGCAAATGTCAGTCAAAGAGAAGGGAAATTGAGCACTGTTAGCGGCGCCTGCTCTTGTTTAGTTCTAATTCCAGTCTGGATTTGGTCTTGGATAATGCAGGCCTAAGCAGAGGCTTGTTTGTTAATTAGGAAAGTAAAGGTTCAATTGTTAATATACTGTTAGCGCAAGCGCGCGTTAATTTGATTTGCGGGTGCTAAGAGTTGTAGCAATTAACACTTAAATGTATGCGGCCGATTTGCTTTGCAGGATTAATTATCTGCTCGTTTCTAGCAGTTCTGTAATATTACAGTTCACCCCGATTTTCAGTTTCAAAAAAAATTATGAAGGTTAAAATACATCAAATGAAAATTTAAATAAAAGGCAGCCAGTCTAAGTTTTGTGATAGTGTTGAAGTATACTCGTATCAACTCTTGGTACTGACTTGCAATGAAGTTAGGTAATGACGTGCCGAAGAACACAACTGTTGGAGATGAGAAAAAACTGATTTAAAGTTTAATAATTTAACGACAATAAGTATGTTGAAATGTGAATGCAATCGCAAAGGCGATAAAACACAAATTGTATAAAAACAATAGCGAATGGCGACATATTGGGTGTTGCTTATAATACTGGTTAAAACCTATTGCGTTATTGGTTCAAACGGTAAAGAGGTTACAAGGTGCCGGGAATTGGTAATTCAGCTAAATAGAATTACATCAAAAACTCGGGAGGTAAAGCAATGGGACTGTGGACTAGACTATTCCTATTATCAATCACGTCAACCAATTCCACTATGTCCTTCTCTTTTGCTGAAAAAAAAGTCCATGGGATATTATGTTGCTTGCTTTGATTTCTTCTTCATTTTTTCCGTTTTTGGTGATACAGCTTTCGTTTCGTTTTTTCTAGTTCTTCATTTAGTTCTTTAACCATGCACAAGCTTTTTCTTCTCAGTACCTAGTTTTTGATTCGCCGAGATGATTTCAATTTTTTTGGGCTTATGCGTTGTTCATCTGTTTCAGATTGCTTTCATCTTTTTTCTGTAGCTGCTTTGTCAGTCTGTATTGGCGTCTTCATTAGTCGTCTGTTGTTGTCTTTTCCGTTTCATTGCTCTCCATTTTCAAGGAGCTCTTGTAACTCCGTTGCTTTCAAGAAACATTTTTGCCTGAATTTAGAGTTTTTGGAGATTAAGGATTCTTTTGTGGTTTCCTCGTGGTAGTCTTATATGAATGGGAAGGCGATAATACTAATATAGTGCACATCGGCTCAAATGTCTAACCAGTTTTTTTGATGTTTAATGTTTTTGAAACTTTGAGTCTCGATTTTTAATTCTCCAGGCGTTTAGTTCACAATGTAACAAAAACTCTTGTATAATGGGTATGTTTGAAGATTGAAGAAGAGTTTTCATGAAGTGTTCTCCTATGGTGACATTTTGGGTTTTGATTTTGTATCAGACGACAGACTTTTTAAAATCTCGTTTTATGGAATAGTTGAGATTCGCCACGAACCTCGGATTTTCTGTGTTCATTTTTGTTTCTTTGATTTTTTGTGTAATTAGGCAATGGTTGGGATTAATTCTGTCCTTGTCGTCAATATTAGACACTCTTTTGATTTTTTTTGGGATTGGCCGTTGGTCGTTTTGTCCAGTGTCTGCAGCTGGTCTCTTTCGGTTGACTTTCCATTTGTTTTGAACGCATGGGAGTGAAAAATGGTGTTGCCAAGTGTGCGCCAATGGGCTAGAAAGGAGGAGCTGCAAATGGTTGTTTCAGTTGTTGTTGTTTCGGAGTTGGTAAGACTACACTCTTTCGCCAGCGGTTTTCTGGTTATTTTGCAATATTTGTTGCTTGGGATCTAAAATATTTTTTTATTATTTTGCCTGTGTCATAAGTATCACACATTATGGCGTATTTTCTTGTCTGCACTTATATTGCTACTTCTTGTAAAAAGTATTTTTCTATTTTTTTTGTTGCTAATTGCTCTAATTAATAACATTTACGGTAATTGCATTTAGTAGTAGGGTTTTTAAAAAGGTTTTCGTTTTGCAGATAGCTATTTTTCGAAGTTTCTGTCTTTTTGTTTAGTTTGTGTTCTGGCTCAGCCCTCCCCACGAAATAAATAACATAAAAATTTAAAATTGGTCAGGAATATAACAAAATTTGCGTGCAACTTTATTTCTTGCCAGTTTTTCTGAGCTTTTCCAGCAGATATATCTCAACACCACTTATGGGAATATAGGCTGACGGACAGATATTTGAGAATAGACGCTTGACTGAACCGTAAAATAAGGTTGTTTTTCAATACAGAGCATTTACCTAATGAGTTGGTACACATTCTGCAGAATATTTCTTCGTAATTCTGGAAGTGTTTTTTTTGTTACTGCTAAATGCGTTTGGAGTTTTCTGCAAGAGTAACATATAATATGATATGTTATCGTGAATGCCATGCATGTTCTTAAGCGGACGGGGCTTTTTGATTTTGGATGTCTTTGTAAAGGGCTTCCTTACAAGGAATGCAAAGTTGGTTTTTTCATTTGATGGGGCTCTGTGTAATCTTTCACATTTCTGGCATTTTTTGAACAAATGGGGCATTTAATGCTTTGGCTTTTGTTAAACCAATGGTTAGTTAACTTCAATGAAGAGGGAAAAGTTCCCACTCTGGAATTTAATATTATTGTGAATACTTCTAGGGGTGGGGTCAAAAAAAATTTTATACTGATGCCATACGGGCAGCCTTGGCAAAACTTTGTCTTTCTACGCTGCCCAGAGGCGCATCCTCGGGGAATGTGCTGCACTAACACCGTTGCAACAATCCGTGCAGCTGGGAGACAACCTTTTCTAAACGTTTTTGTTTTCTGAAAAATGTTTAGCTCAGTTAAAAATTTCTTGTTTAACTTTTATATGTAAACTCTTCTATTTCGTAAAGGATGAAGATTGAACTTGCGACAAAACTTGCTAAGATAGTTTTTATTTCCTCTTCAAAGAAGATAGAACTGTATGGATCAAAGCGGGTACTAATATAATGGTGAATAAATTAATGGTACATAAATATTAAAATAAGGTAGTTTTTATTTCCTAGTTTTTATTAAAGAAGATAAAAACTGTATCGATAAAAGCGAATGCTAATATAATGGTAAATAAAATAGCCAATTGGACATAAACGAATGCAGAAGGGATGGATCAATCATCTTTAATGTGGTGTTTCAAAACACTTTTGCTGTTGGAAAATTCGCTAATACAGCATATACAAAAACTGAGAATAGCATGAGAAGAAAATTATACAATATTAGCAAGGGAGTTTTGGAATTTTCGCAGTCTGCAAGACTCTCAATGAAGCAAAAATGATATTTAGAAAATAATATTAACTTTTCTACGTTTTGGGCATATTTGGTATCCCATATCAGTGATGACATGTTTGTAACATAAGAAACACGCAATGTGTGGCTGTTCATCTTCACTATTTGCTTGCAATTTTTTTTAGCACGGTTACGAAATTGATGTGGAATTGAAATGTTCCCATTACAGAATTCGTTAATTCTGTCATTTTGATTCGTGAATTCGTTTTGAGCGAAAAATGAAGGGTTTGTTACCATATAATTGCTCTTCTTGTTATTTGTTGCGTGTGACTGACGATGAAGAGAAGTAACAGGGTGGAAGGGAGAGTTGTAGTTACAAGGAAGGAAAATTAAATGCCACTAGACAAAAATAGGGTTATTAAGAGAACTTCTCTTATCAAACTATACAAAGTTTTGGGGGAGCATAACGAAGATATTACTTTGAATAATAAGAAAAAAAGATAAGGTATTTGAGGGAGAAAACTAACAAAATTTTTAAATTTATGGCAGGTATGTAATTAACTGTTATTGAAGGCATCTATAGGAGAAATACTGGAAGGAATATTATGCGAAGTGTGTTGTTACCAAGGATTATTGGGGTCAGTGGGTAGGTTGCATAACGGGCACATAGTTGTATCATAAGTTATAAAACATTAAAAGTAAAAATTAGTAAGATGAGTTGTTCTGAAGTGGCTATGGGCAGAACCTGTTTTTTCTGCTTCTTGGCAGGATTTGGACTGAAAATTATTGCACTGGGTTTTCGTATAAATAGGGGTTGCACCAATTGGACACTTAGATTTATCCCAATGTTTGAAAAAACGTTGCGGCAAGGAATGCAAGCGAAGTGAGGGCGCTGCTCTTTGGGATTTTGATGAAATTTTTTGAATGATCTACAGGCAGGTAACAAATGGGGCATTCAACTTTGGGAAAAGGGTCAATTTGTATCTTCTGCAAGGAGGTAAGGAGCTTGTCCATGAGGAGAGTTTTCTTTAAATAGTAAAGTGGCGTTACCAATGGTCTAATTTCGTAGGGATTGGTGAAATTAAGTCTATTAATCTGAAGAAGAATTCCAAATGAAGTTGATCTGATTTTATCGTCATACCTTCAAAATTTTGCAGTATCCAATTTTGTCAAGTTGCAGTATGACAAAATTGGATTTTAATCGATGGTATAAAACTAAAATTTGTTATTGTGATGCTTCTTTCAATTAAATTAGTTTTGATTACCTTATTATTGAGATACAGGAACATTTTGCTGAATGCTGATTCTAAATGGGGAAAATTTGAGTTTTGATGAACCTAAAATGATCAAGATAAAAAGGAAAGGAAAAGAAAAAGGAAATAAAATAAGGATAAAACGAAGAGGAAGTTCTATTTCCAGAAGCGTACTTTGTGCTGATGTTTTTGATTCAGCGATGTCAAAAAAAATTGAAGTTGACATCTGAGGGATAAATTAAAAAATTGTTTGTTACACCGTTGCTATGGTTGAAAAAGGAATTCTTAAACAAGGTGCTAAATGTCCTGTTTAATTTTGGACTTGGACTTCTTGGACATCTTGGACTTTTATGACTTTGATCTTTTTAATGTTTAGAAAACAAGGTTTGATAACAATTTAAGACAATTTAAATTTATAGTAAGGTGGGCAGTTGGACGGGGGATCCAATATTTTTTCCCATTGTTACTTCTGTCGTGTACTCTCTGCCATTTTCTCAATCTGCGAGGTGTAGGATGGAGCAAGATTTTAGCTCGCCAGTTAAAGTTGCAGTGAAAGATTTTTCCAATGAACTCATTTGAACTAGTCGTTCGTTGAAAAGGAAGAGCATTATAGGACATCTAAACCAAACGTATGGGGTAAGTTAGATCTAGTGTGTTAAATAAGTATGTGAAAAAATCCCAATAAGGAGATGCTGGTGACACTGTGATGAAGCCGTCAGACCAGATTTCCTAGTCTTCAAAAAATGATTCAAGTAGGGGAGTAACTTCGGATCGTTTTTGGATGTTTTGAACAGTTTTTCAAAAAAAAACTGTATTCGTATTATACGATCATTGAGGCAAAAAGATCATACTAAGATTTTAATATTAGAAAAGATAAAAGTATTGTTGTAATATGAAGCTACTGTTTTGTTGGAATGCCCAGAAAAAAATAATTTCTATAAATTTGGGATTGGTAATTAAGACGGCTAATGTTTTGTTTACAATGCTATTAGGCAGTGTTACGAAGTTAACTACCATGCACTCCGAAGTGCGTTCTATAGCTAAAAGCAGATGTTTCTGATTCCCTGCCTTTGCAAATATGTTTTTGCCTTTTATGTGAATCTTTGTTGCGATGATAGGTCTATAGGTGGAGTAATTAAATAGCGCTAAATACGAAAAATATTTTCAATATGGGCACCGAGGAGTGATGGCTATGCTGCGAAATTCCCAAGTAATCAAAACTCGCAGTCTAAAATCATTAGAAGGGTTATAATGTTTTTGTGCGAAACTTTTTCAATTTGGTATTTGGAGACTATACGGTCTTGAGACCAAAAACACAATACACGACTAATACAGTTTTATTATGATGTAGGGTGATGTAGAAAATGAATAAAAGTCAAGCTAATATGGTCCTAATGATAATAATGTCGTAATTATTTAATTTTTTGGTAGGTCTTGACGTTTTGGAAAATTTTACCATGTAAACAAAGCTGATTGATTCATCAACTAGTGCTCGGAACACTTAAAATAATCACAATTTTTGGAGGTACACTACAACCTTTTACATTGTCATAGTGGAATGATCATAGTGCAACTCTTATCGTAAAATTTTTGCCTCCCCATGCAATATTTGAAGAAAATAATTGTTCGGTAAATTGTCATATTTGAATAATAAACATTGATTATTTGATAAAATTTTTGTGCATATTCAGTTCTCACGTTTTCGTGTCTAAAACTGATAAATGAAGTTTTTTTTAAAAAATTTTATGGGGCTAAAACCTGGTTTTCTGTTTCCCAATCTTGTTGCATTTTTGGCTATTTTTTTTCATTCTATTTGTTATCTTCGATTTTGGATCATTAGTACAATCTTTCTGTTTTTCATTTGTACGGTAAGTGTGGTTTTGATCCTGTATCGGAAGTTGGAAAATTGGGGCACTAGGTCTATTTTCGCTTGAAAAGATGGCTGTGGAAATAGATAGAATGTGTAAATTGTACGTTGCTCCTAGCATTTTCTCTAGATTTCGAGAGTTTTGTTCGAGATGGTATGAAGTTCAAATGCTCCTCTTATTACGACGACTATATCTGCGATGAACATGAAACAAAGAAAGAACGCAAACTTGAATTTGAATTTGAATTTGAAGTTAAAAAGTTATTTTACCAAAGTACGCTTGAACCAATTCGAAAAAAAATGTGTTATCAATAAAGAATCAAAGAGGATTTGTCTGTTTATTCCGATTGCAGAAGAAAAAGTATTGTTTTTTGTGTGATCAATTTGTCTACCCATTAAAACCTCTCTTGAAATTTTTGTCAAGACTGTTTTTGATTCAACTGAACGTAAAATATTGTCCCAGAAGGCTTTTGTTTGATTAGGTTTATAAATACCGGCACTTTGCGATTCCTATACGGTAAATTTGGGAATTGAACCTGCGAAATTTGTTGCAAATATTCAAGGCGGTTGTTAAGGATCAATTGCTGACAATAAATGGTATCATGAATTATCGCTATCGATATCAAGTTGGTAGGCATTTTTGTAATCTTCAACACATTTTACTTCGTAAACAGCAAAATAGGTTCTTCGGGTAGTTGGTCGCCAAACATTTTTCCATCATCATAAGGTATAGGAAACCTGTTATAACACAGATCAAGAACTTTGAGTGGTGAATTTCGTTTTGGTCAT
This sequence comes from Convolutriloba macropyga, assembly GCF_964194025.1. Taxonomy (NCBI): domain Eukaryota; kingdom Metazoa; phylum Xenacoelomorpha; order Acoela; family Convolutidae; genus Convolutriloba; species Convolutriloba macropyga. The sequence continues at coordinate 44,941,449 of NC_134475.1, forward strand.
TGATAAAGCCAGCCTATGCTACCACGTGTTGAACAATTTTGAAATGCTGCCTGTTAGCATGAATCCAGCCAAACGATTGCTTTGAGTGGATAACATAAAATTAATTTGTATTTGAGTTTGGTCAAATTCACATTGATTCATGATAACATTTGTCATGCTTGTTTAATTTGCGAGTAATTTTGATAGAATATGTAGTCTATTTTTACCGCGAGATTAAGATCATAAACCAGTTTATCCTTTATTTCTTGTCTGCCAATTTGGAAACCATTATAGGCGGCTGAATTCTCTTGATCAGCAGACGGTACTCGTTTTAATGCATTGACAAATAAGCTATAGTCAGGTTCATCAAAAAGTTTATGAAAAAATTGTTGTATAACTTCACATTAAATCTGCCGGTATGAAAACATATGGAGAATGTAAATTTGTTCTATAAAGAAATTCAAGTTTTCCACACACCTTTTCTTCTTCATCAACTATTCTATATTTGATATTTTTTTCAGCCAGAGAATATTTTCCGGAACCTTCATATGGCGTCTCCAGTTTTTCATCACTATGAAACACTGTACGTTGCCAGGATCGTTTTCATGTTATAGCATTTTAGCATTTTATGGAAGCCATTTGGAAACTACACATTTTTCCGATGCCTTCCATTTATAGGCGAAGCTCGATGTTAAACAACAACCACCTTCTCGAAGAGTACAAGAAAGTTTAGGTCTGTTGTAAATGGTTCTATTTTTTTATCAATGTCTAGAACACTTTGCTGCATCAATATTTCAAAAGAGTAGTGTTTTAATTGTTGGCGATAATCACACGGGGTAGGGGAGTCGTTTTCTAATTTTCTTATTCTGTTGTGGTAGGACAATATGTTTACAGCGTTCAATATCAACCTCTATTTCAACACCGAACTCTGTTGTTTTTTTTCTGTTTTGTTATCTTAAAAACGTTGTTCTGGAGTAATGGTTAAATCGTAAGTAATTATGGGAGCATTCGGTACAATAGAGGAATGTGACCACATAGCACATTTGTATCTCAAAATCATTGCTTTTGCTCTGCACATTAGTGCTTTAACGAACGTGCGATAAGCTACTTGATAAAAGTAGCTTGAGTATCTACCATTTGAATGTTATTGGGTGTAATTTCGCAATGTGCTACTTCACTTAAGGCATACGTGTTATCTACACCATGTTGAGAACAATTGTAGTGAATAACTCGCAAATTATCAAAACAATTATTCAAATCATCAGAGGGAACAATTTTAACTTTAGTATTAGTAATAAAAGTAAAAGTGTATAATTTGGTGACAATGAAAGAAAAACGTTTAATTTGTTATAACAAGGACTTCATCATGTTTTTGTCAACTAACAGAACCGAAAGAGGTTTCCTAAGATTGATTAGTAATAACTACGTCCAGTTAAAGCTTTGCGGATTTATTCGTACCTAAAACAGAGTTAAGTAAATCCAGCCTTGTAGCGAGAAGGTGATGATCTAACGGTTTTTTGAGCAGTTAGATGATCTAACACTCGTGTTTTTAATATTTTCTATTTGATTATCTGGAGGACCTAGTCCTTGTGGATATTGGGGATTTTGGTTAACACTTGGTTGAGGTCGTTTAATTGGACTTAGGTTAGGATAGCATGGCGGTCTAGATAGGAATTGATGTATAGAAGTTGATGAACGGGAACAATTCTCACTAATCTTTCCTGTATTTGGGTTAGAGCCACTTGCGCCATTTCCCTTGAAACCTGAAACTTTTTACTGGTTAGAGTTTTATCTAGATCAACTTCTTTGTCTAGGCTTTGAAGATTTTGTACTAGTTGTTCTACTGGGAGGTACTCTGTATTACACGCATTTGAAAGGAATTTTTAATTCAAGGGCTGTCTTTTTTTTCGACTTGTCATCAAGTTTTTGTAGAAAATGTCTGAATTACTACCACCGAGGCCATATTCCAATGTAAATTCTGGAATTGTTTTCTCAGCGGGGTGAAATTCAACTTAATGTTTTCGTTATGGTGCCCTCTTCACGGAATTGTCGCTATCTAAAGATGCTTCATAGTTTACATTTTTAACCTTATTTGTCAATGTGTTGGGTCTTAATTCTTGTAGTTTTTTCGGTTTACTTAACGCAGTATGATAATTTTCCATCAGAAATGTTGACGAACCTTTACAGTTCTACCTAATTTAGTTTGTTGCGATTTTTGTGGACTCGGATAGCGTTTTCGAAGTTGTGTTTGCAGGTGTTATCATAAATTTGTTTTGAGCGGTTTTCTCAATGGACGAGAGAATTGTGAATGGTTGGTTTCAATAATTTGTCTATTTAAACGTTTTTTGATATGTGTAGGTTGTGTCTTTGCATTGGAAGATCCTTATAAATTTCCGGATTGCATGTTAATTCAGAATCTCTTAAAACGCCTAGCTTTAGAGAAAGTGGGACTTGATGCTTTTGTCCAAAAACAATCTCATATGGAGAAACACCTTTGCTTGAGTTGGGTACAGTATTGTGTGCGAATGCAAACTGTGGAGATATTTCATCCCAGCTGCCTTGGGCCTGATCCAAAATAAAGTTGCAAGTGTGCACCTAGATGTTTGTTTTGTTCTACAAATTTCTGTTAGTTCATGAGGAGAAAGTTGTTCTTGGAGCGTGAGTTATAACAAGTTCGTGAATGTAACTCGCAAAGTCTTGATTCATAAAAGCGGAAACTTTATTGTAAACAATTTTTTGTGGAATTCCAAAAGAATAATTTTTTCCAGTGCTTGAATTGTATCAACAGTGTTTGTTCACCTTCCTGGAAAAAGTTGAATGAAACGGGAGAAAGAATCTACAGATACCAATAATGATGTTTTCCATTGAGTGGAGTGTTCAAAGGTCCTTTACGATCAATGTGAACATTATGGAATGGAAAGGGTACTGTGTCAGTCCTTTTTTCTAGTTGTGCTTGATGATAACTTTTTCGTTTATGTTTTTCTTCTCGGACAGTCAGGGCAATCAGCAATTAAGTTGTCAATCCTTTTTTACAAACCGGGCCAGAAGAAAAATCGTTTTATGTTAGCAAGTGTTTTGTTGAGTCCGACATGTCTTGATAGTTTGCAATGTGCTAACAAGAGAACCTTGGAAGGCAAGGATAGTTGAACAAAAATTTTTAGATATTCGATGTCTGGGTCATCTGAAGTTTCTTTTATACAAAATTGATTTCACACAAAACGCAGTCTTTCAAAATTGTTGATGTGAGACGTTATTGCTTTTGATTGGCGGTATTCGATTTTTTTTGTCATTTTTCTGGTTTTCGGACCTCAATTAACGAATTTGTTGTAATTGTTGTTTAACTGTTCTTGACAAATTATTTTATTATTTAAATTAACTTTGTTAGCAAAGTTTTTCAGTTTTTCAATTAGTTCTTTTGCATCGTTTATTTTTGAAGGATAGGGTGAAATTTTGTAATTTCAGTGTCTTTGGCAAGAAAGATCTTATAAAATCCAATAGAAGAATAACTTCATATCCAGAAAACCCTTGGGTTTCCTCTAGGCAACCTTCAGATTGAGAAGAGACATTTGTTAAATAATTCAAAATTGGTTTTAAAATCTAGTAGCTCAATGTCTATTTGTTGCTAATCGTCCACCCGGATTTCAAAATAGTGATCAGAGGTATCAGATTGAACCTCATCATTTACTGGGGTTAGGTTACTCTTATTCTGATTGCATTACTGTTTGATGGATGAGCCCTACGCAAAGTTTTCTAATACACTGTTTGTCGAACAAAGTCTGTTTTGGTTAGGGTCGTATCTCTATCGAATCTTTTTATCATTTTTGTATGTATTTGTCAAATTCTCGTTTTGCACCGTATAAGAATTGGCATGAAAACATCTGCTGAACCGTTTTCGTTGTCGCGCAGAATGAAGTACTTTCGTTCGTTGCCGTTTTGATCGTAAAAGCTAATGTCTTTCGGTTTTTTTTGTGCTTTCGTTGGTGTCTGTCAAGATCTTTAATCTTTACATTGCGAGTGAGAATATCTGGGAAGGCTAATTTTTTCCCTCCAGTCCAAAGAATTTTTAAGATTTGGGATTGTGATAATACTATCTGGTAGCAGAAATAACTGTGCGAGAGATTTCTCCCTCTGCCCTATAAGTACAAAAAATGGGTATGGTCTGCATAGACATACACAGGATGGGGAGAAACAATTAGGTAGTTTTCGCAAGTTTGCAAAACGGATATTACTCCACAAAGCTCACGCGCTGATCTGCTCATTTTTTCTTCCTCCTTTGTGTAAATTCTGCAGATAAATGACACTATTCGTTTACCTTCTGGGAATTCCTGAACTAGAATTGAGCCTACTCCATTGATAAAGCATCTACAGGCACATCAAAGGAGTATTTAGTGTCAGCTATTGCCAAAATTGTGTCGTCTCTAATTCTGCTTTTAATGTCATTAAAAATTTCTTCGTTTTCAGATGTTCAAGCAAACTTGGTTTCAGATCGTGTTAATTCGTAGAATGGTTTGCAGTCTACGTGTAAGTTTTTGATATAGCTGCTATAGAATCCCAGGCATCCTAAGACTCTCATCACATCACGCTTGATTTTTAGTGATTTTTTTGCTACTTGTCGCTACCATTTTATCTGAAACTCACACTTTTTTATGGGTTGTATTCCATGCATACATACTAAATGTTCGAGGAATTGTTCCTACCTTAAAAGGAACTTTATTTTCTCAGGTAGTCAGGTGGCGCTTTTGAGCCTAATTTTCTCAGTAGGTATTTGTATTTATCAATGATTTCAAATTTTTCTGCTTTTGTTTGCAATTGCATTATTGTATCATCAATATATGTTTTTGTTTGCTTGTTTCTAATGAAAGGTGCCGAGTGAATTGTAATTTTGCGACTAAGGAAGTTAGGGAGTTCGCATAAAATATATAATCCCCGTTCAAATGTGTATTGTTTTGGCCCTATTACAAAACTTATAGGTTTCTTACTTCCCTCTGTTAGGGGTACTTCTTTGTATGCCGAACAAAGATTACTCGTTCTGGAGAAATTTTTCTTCAGTCTTTTCAACAATGTCCAATAGGTCCAAGGGGGCATGAATTTGTACTCAAATCTGTCGCTGAATTCTAATATCTAGCGTCTATTACCAATTTATCAGTGTTCCCCTTGTGTAGGACAATAATTAGACTGAGAAATTCTAATGCCATTTCTTTATCATTAACCACTTCTCGAATGATACCTGATTTGCACAATTGTTCCAATAGATTCTCCAATTCTTCTTGGTAGTGTATAGGTACCTTAGAGGGTCTTTGTTTTGCAAGAGTTGATTTTGGTAAAAGTTTGAAATGTTTGCTTGATTTTTCCTACGTCATATTTGTGCTGTGAAAACACGTCTTTTGATTAAGACTTTTATTGACTGCACTAGTTTTTCATTATTGATGTCTGTTTCGCTTAAGTCAATCCTTTTTAGGAAAGTTTGATCATCTTTGGGGAAACCTTTAATTCGATCGTTGGGTAATTCCGTTTGTCGTATACTTTCGTCAATTTTTTTTTCAAACTGCTACATAAGATCTTTTAAATCATTGCCAAAATCGTTTTCAAATTCGTAATGATTTGTGAAATCCTGTTGACGTTTCAATTTTTCAGATTTTCAAAGTTTTTCTTTCCTTTTTGTTAGTTCTCTGAAACCTTGTTCTGATTTCACATTGGGGCATTGTTTTCCACTTTCATGAAAGATCTAATCACAATTTGTATCACTATTCATTAGAGGATTCATGAAGGCTATGTTATCAACAACCGGGTTCTTGTTTTATTTCAATGAGACCCGAACACAAAATAAAACAAGAACCCGAACCGAGTTCGGGTTCTTGTTTTATTTCAATGTCTTCTAAGGTGCAACCAATTGGACCCTTTTCAATGGTAACCTTGCAATTTTGAAGATTGTTTAGCATGATTGGAAGTTCTTTTTCTTGTCTGAAACATTGGACATTGTAGGTGTAGATACCATTGACCTGAAGTTTACTTCCTATGACAAACGAAATTCCTTTCCTGAACCGGAAAATTTCACTTGGGGGTCTGAGAGATATGACTCTTGATGATTTGGGTGCTAATGGCAACGATTGTTCAAGACTTACAGTTTTAAATACTTTCTTGTATGGATAGCTTTTTGTTTGAATTCGAGAAAGTAAAACAGAATTTCCGGGTAAGATTTTTAGATCTATTTTTGGGCCAGACACAACGATGTTAATCACAGTATTTTCAATAAAATCTATTCCCACTAGCTTTGGCTTACATCCATTTTTGCCGATACCCATGCGGTAACATTTAATTTATATTTGCTTCTATATCAAAGGTAGCTTTAATTGTTGTTTGGCCACGAAGTTTTAATTTTTCACCATTTTTTTCTTCAAGTTTTTGTGTTTTGCAGAGTTCAAGATAAGTGTTGTAAATAATTTTTGAGCTTGAGGGTCCAGTGACTAGCAAAAGCTGTGTTTCTAAACCATATTTTAATTTGCGTCTCCGATGGATTTGTAAAATTTAATAAAATTATGTGAACAATGATCTTTAGTAAATGTATTAAAAGTGTTAATTGACTAACTGACGGAAATTTGGTTAGTTTAAATAGATTTCGTTTTTTCTCTCGTCAACGTGGTATCTTCCATGAGTCCCATTAACGAAGTGGACTCCAGGACTTTTCCCACGACTACTGTCCCTAGAAGTGTATGTTCCACTAGAGCGGCTTGGGGCTCTATAGCGACTATCACGATTGCGATCTCTGTCTCGTGATCTATCATTGTACCGTTGTTTACTGTGCGTTTGTTTATCTTGGCTATGGATCTATTACTTTGATAGTTGTTAAGATTATATCTATCTTTATTTTGTCGGTCTTGTGACCTACTCCGATTATGATAGGTTCTATATTGGTTAGAATGACTTGATGGATGTGGAGACTGACGTCTACTACTTGACGGGAAAGTGTTTTGATTGTATCTTGTTTGGTTCTCAATACAAAATTAATGCTACTATTTTGATGGCAACTTTTGTTTCTGTGTTCCTACATAATTGTTTTCGATTGTGGCCAGGAGACTGTTTTTAGCTTGTATTTATCAGTAAATTTTTGTCGATTTTAGGGAGATGAACGGTTCTCGTTCTCGAAATCTTTGTATTCAAAGCAATAAGCGATTGTGTGACCCGAACGTTTGCAGAGTCTACAAACACTAGTTTGTTTTTTTTTAAACCTGGGATTATCTTTCTGATTGTTGTTTGGATAGGTGAATTTGTTTTCTGATCTTTAAGGAGATTATTCTATTATTTGAGTTGATTTTCTGTTCAATCAATTTCTGATATGTTGACTGTACTGTTGGGAGAAGTGCTAGTGCATTCACTGCTCATTGCGTAGCTTAAGTCTTTATTTGCTACATGGTCCTGCAATTGTTGTCTTGTGTCTGGCTTTTCTATTGATAACTGCTGTCCTTTTGTTTAAAAGGGAGTAAGACCTCTCATGAGGAAATCCATTCATTTCATTATTCGATAGTTAGCATTAAATTCAGAATCCGGCCATGCCTTTTTTATTGCTTTTTGTAACCTCTGTATAAAATTTGTAAAAAGTTACCGTTGCCGTTTTATGTTTTCTACTTCGATACGTTTTCTGTTTTTATCCTTAGCTTCAATTAAAACCATTGAGCCGTAGGTCCTCGTTAAACGGAACCCAACAGGACTCTTTGCCTCATACACCGCTTGAGGGTCTGGATCTGGAGGTTGTTTTCCCAGAGAGAACTTTATTTTTCTTTGTATTAAATTGAAAAAGTCCTGAGCGTCTTCACATGGATCTAGTCTAGTGGATTTTTCATAGGCAACACCAGGGTATGCAACTACGTTTGCCATGATAGCAGAGGGTTTTTTTTCTTTTTTAATATGATGTCATTCGAATAAAAAACTTTACGGTAAATTTAAGAAGTTGTATAACAGTTACTGCTTAAATTGAGTTTTCGTAAAATTGAAATTAGGAATAAACTTAAATTGAAACAGTTTTTGTTTTTCTACAAACTCAATTTGTTTCAGACCGTTCAGTAATTGTATTACGAATTCACTCTTTTTTCCGTTGTTTGTGCTAAGAATTTCGATCCAAGAATGGTTATCTGATTATTCAACTGTTTATATCAACAACCAGGGGTATGCACCGTCCGAATGTTCAATTTCAATACAGTAAAGATGGTAGTTTTGCATTCTGGCAAACTTATTTGTGTTACTTCTCTTTTCTCTAGTACTAATTTAAGCAAATCTGTTATTTTTTCTGGCTGATCGAAGGATTTATTGTTATACATGGGCATTGTAAATTTAACTTCTTTCAGTGAAATTTGTAACAATTTTCTTTGGCTGTTCATTAATGTATACAGAACTGGGTATTTCTACTACTGTATTACTTTTTTCTAGAGCATACAAAACTTGACTAAAATTAGAA
>NC_134475.1:44950076-45053076 GCF_964194025.1 Convolutriloba macropyga
CTCCATACCGAGTTTCGTTCGATTTGGACAACTCCTCGACCTGACGAAATAGACCTATTTTTAAAATTCAATAATTGCAATTTAAACGAAATAAAGGCAACTTTCCGTATGAAAAACTAACTTTTTTCCTATGCAAGCTATACCAAAAATTCGTTTTGTTTTACACTCTATATACACATGGGATACTCCATACCGAGTTTGGTTCGATTTGAATAACTCCTTGACCCGATAAAATTTCTCTATTTTTGAAATTAAATATTCGAAATAATCGCAAATTTCCGTATCAAAAGCTAACTTTTTTCCTAGGCAAGCTATAGCAAAAATTCTTTTCGTTGTAGATTCTATATACACTTGGGATACTCCATACCGAGTTTCGTTCGATTTGGACAACTCCTCGACCTGACGAAATAGACCTATTTTTAAAATTCAATAATTGCAATTTAAACGAAATAAAGGCAACTTTCCGTATGAAAAACTAACTTTTTTCCTATGCAAGCTATACCAAAAATTCTTTTTGTTTTACACTCTACATACCCTGGGGATACTGCATACCGAGTTTGGTTCGATTTGAACAACTCCTTGACCCGACGAAATTTCTATATTTTTGAAAATAGAATAAGCGAAAAAGTCGAGATTTCCGATTGAGATACGAACTTTTTTTCTAGGACAGTTAGACCGACCATTCTTTTTGCATTACAACCTAAATAGTACTGGTAGTCTGGGATATCAATTTAGTTCACTTTGAACAACTCCTTGACCCGATAAATTTTCTCTATTTCTGAAAATAGAATAAGCGAAAAAGTCGAGATTTCCGATTGAGATACGAACTTTTTTTCTAGGACAGTTAGACCGACCATTCTTTTTGCATTACAACCTAAATAGTACTGGTAGTCTGGGATATCAATTTGGTTCGCTTTGAAAAAGTCCTTGATACGATAAAATTTCTCTATTTTTAAAATTCAATAATCTCAAGTTATTCGAAATAATTGCACATTTCCGTATGAAAAACTGACTTTTCTCCTAGGCAAGCTATTGCAAAAATTCTTTTTGTTTTAGACTCTACATACCCTGGGGATACTCTATACCAAGTTTGGTTCGATTTGAACAACTCCTTGACCCGACGAAATTTCTATATTTTTGAAAATAGAATAAGCGAAAAAGTCGAGATTTCCGATTGAGATACGAACTTTTTTTCTAGGACAGTTAGACCGACCATTCTTTTTGCATTACAACCTAAATAGTACTGGTAGTCTGGGATATCAATTTAGTTCACTTTGAACAACTCCTTGACCCGATAAATTTTCTCTATTTTTGAAAATAGAATAAGCGAAAAAGTCGAGATTTCCGATTGAGATACGAACTTTTTTTCTAGGACAGTTAGACCGACCATTCTTTTTGCATTACAACCTAAATAGTACTGGTAGTCTGGGATATCAATTTGGTTCGCTTTGAAAAAGTCCTTGACCCGATAAATTTTCTCTATTTTTGAAAATAGAATAAGCGAAAAAGTCGAGATTTCCGATTGAGATACGAACTTTTTTTCTAGGACAGTTAGACCGACCATTCTTTTTGCATTACAACCTAAATAGTACTGGTAGTCTGGGATATCAATTTGGTTCACTTTGAACAACTCCTTGACCCGATAAATTTTCTCTATTTTTGAAAATAGAATAAGCGAAAAAGTCGAGATTTCCGATTGAGATACGAACTTTTTTTCTAGGCAAGCTATACCAAAAATTCTTTTTGTTTTACACTCTACACACCCTGGGGATACTGCATACCGAGTTTGGTTCGATTTGAACAACTCCTTGACCCGACGAAAAATACTATATTTAAAAAATAAAAATTTGAAATAATCGCAAATTTCCGTATGAAATACTAACTTTTTTCCTAGGCAAGCTATACCAAAAATTCTTTTTGTTTTACACTCTACACACCCTGGGGATACTGCATACCGAGTTTGGTTCGATTTGAACAACTCCTTGACCCGACGAAAAATACTATATTTAAAAAATAAAAATTTGAAATAATCGCAAATTTCCGTATGAAATACTAACTTTTTTCCTAGGCAAGCTATACCAAAAATTCTTTTTGTTTTACACTCTACACACCCTGGGGATACTGCATACCGAGTTTGGTTTGATTTGAACAACTCCTTGACCCGATGAAAAAGACCTATTTTTCAATTTCTAAAACTTCTAAAATGCGGAAAAATCGTAATTTTGAGCTAATAATGGAATGTTTTCAACGATTCTGTTGGTAATCTAGGGTTTCCCCTGCAGAATCCTCAAAAACAAACCACGCAAAAGTTAATAGAAGCAGTACAAATAAATGATAAAGAAAAAAAAAGCTCTCAGATGGGACAATTCTGAATTCAGATTAGCTAAATAAGCATCAAATAAACAATTTCTCAATATGGAAGCATAAAACTACACGGCAAACACTAAAACAACATTGCTATAACAATTACTGGACTAGCACAATACCATTCGATAATAAACAATCAAAAACATCATCCGCAAATCGACTTTCGTTTATTGGGGACCATCGTTTACCCCATTCTTCTTGGTATGAAAACCGAGACATCTGATCCTGCCAACTTTTTCAATGATCATTTCGCCATATTTTTCTCTCTTTTTCTCGATAAGACTCCTGGCACGTTTGCAGTCTCCACTGCCAAAAAAATTGACCCAGCCATTGTAACGCCATTGTTTTTTTTTCGCCCGTTTTCTGATTTGGTCTTAATTTGCCCAACTTGATCGATTTCGCATTCTTAAATATCTTCCAGACTTTCGCTAGTACTTGCCCAGGTTCGCACTTAGCTTGAAAATTGACGAACCTTATAGAGGTTGCGAGATCTAAATCTACTTGACGTCTTGTCCTATATAATTCCTTGTCTTTTTTAAAACCTTTGAAACATTTTACTCTGATCTCCTTTCTGCGTCCTCCTGGACTCAAGAACTCATTTACATTAACTCCCTGTCCAGGTACATGGTCGTCAAAATACCTTGACTGCATCTCACTTGATCTAAAATACTCAGTTCCTGCTATTAAAATGACCTTGGGCACGCCCGACACTCTGTTCTGCGCTCTACAGCAGCGCGCGCAGCTATTCTGCGACGTGCAACACTCGTACGGTACGACACGTAGCACGGGCGGGGGTATTCTGGTGTAGCTGCCGGACTTGGGGGGGGGGTTGGGTGGGGGGGGGGCTCTCTGACACTTTCTCATTGCTTTCACTAACTTACTATCACCATTTGAATGTTTCCGATACATTTCATTTCATATGCACCTCTTTGCAGGTTAATTATAATGGTCTAGCCGGACAGCGCTTCATAGCACTCCTCCTGCTGTCAGATGACATGCTCAGAATGTATGCAGCTGGTCAAGTGACAATGCGGCAGCTCATTCGAATATTTCACATTGCCAACACATATAACTTACCTGTAGAGAGGCGAAATACAACTTGCGTTGAAATTACATATTTCACATGATCTCGAGGTGGGAAATATGGTGGTAGTTGTTTTAGTTGTGGTGGTAGTTGTTTTAGTTATGTGTTTTAGTTGTTATATATCCAGCCTCGCGGGGCGGAGGCCCGGGCTTATTTCAAAGGGCAATTTCTCAGAGATTACTGAACCGATTCTTGAAAATGAAGGTGTTTTGGAATCAGGAAGAAAAGGGCTATCATCTGGAACATAAAAAAGTTCGGAAAAACAGTTTTTAAATTTTGATGATTCTGACCCCTTGGTCGAAAACAGCTCATTTTCGACATTCTTCAGATAAAGCAAAAAAACAACACCTTCGGTCACAGATAACATTGCAACAATATACATGACCGTAACGCAAATTAGCCAAGCTTTATTTTAAGCTATAGAACGCTCTCTAACTCTATCTATGCTCGAAGTTATTAACAAAAACAATTTTGAAAATTCGAATTTTTTCGAAATTTCGACCTCAAGTACGTTGTACTCTTTGACCAATTTCTCAAAAAATTTTACGTTTTTTTAGATTAAAATTGGTTTAGTCACAAAGCTGCGATACTAAGCTGCACGATGCGTACTTGAAATCATAGTTTCGAAGTACATACACAATTTTAAAACTGGACTCATTGTGAAAAAAGGCATTTTTTTCACTTTTCTTCCAATTCCTTGCAATTTTTTTAACCCTTTCTTTCGAAAACGATAGTCTTTGTATACATATCTAAAAAGATGAGTTTCTAAGCAGTATAACAAGCATAAATATGCCGGATAAAAATTCTGTAATGGTAAAATACGTTGACAAATTTTAAAATTCACCCAAAAAAAAATTGAAAAGTTTCAAAAACTTCTTCCAATTTTCATGCGTAAAAGATACTTTAAAGACCCTTTCTTTTCGCGCAACCTTTCTTTCACGCCTGATCTTTTGAAAACCATGACAGATTTTAAGTGCGGAGTCCCTTAAAAACAATAAATTTAATGTTTTTTCTGTTAGTACAGTGAAAAAAACTATTACATTTTGAGAACCAATGCAAATTTTTTCACCGAAGAATGTTTTCAAAGCAGGCAGGCTATATTTTTATTTTGATTTGCCTTAAACACACAATTTGAACCTTTCGTATCATATTAGCTTTAATCTGAACAACACTTTGACCCGGTCACAAAAACTGACCGCACTCGATGAGGCTTAACTTTTTCGATCACCGAAGATTGTTTTGGACACCAAATCGTCAATTTTACTCCAATTGTGCTCATTTTTGGTTGGCAGGCTCCACTTTAGCCATAATTGGTCATGAAGTTAAACAATTGGTCTGACCGAACCATTTTGGGCAAGTTTTAATCTATTTCCAAAAAAAAGTATCCGAAATTTTTTGACCACCGATCATTGTTTTGGTGACCAAATCGTCAATTTCAGTCCAGTTGTGCTCATTTTTGTTGGGCAGGCTCCACCTCAGCCATAATTGGTGATGAAATTAAACAATTGGTCTGACCGAACCATATTGAGTTAGTTTTAATTTATTTCCAAAAAAAAGTATCCGAAATTTTTTGACGACCGATCATTGTTTTGATGACCAGATCGTCAATTTCAGTCCAATTGTGCTCATTTTTGGTGGGCATGCTGCACTTTAGCCATAATTGGGGATAAAATAAAAAAATTGGACTCAGGGAACCATTTTGGTTAAGTTTTCAATTATTTCCAAAAAAGTATCCGCGCTCGATGAGGCTTAACTTTTTCGATCACCGAACATTGTTTTGAACACAGAATCGTCAATTTTACTCCAATTGTGCTCATTTTTGGTGGGTATCCTCCACTTTAGTCAAAATTAGTGATGAAATTAAACAATTGGTCTGACCGAACCATTTTGAACAAGTTTTAATCTATTTCCAAAAAAAGAATCCGAAATTTTTTGACCACCGATCATTGTTTCAGTGACCAAATCGACAATTTCAGTCCAATTGTGCTCATTTTTGGTGGGCAGGCTCCATTTTAGCCATCATTGGTGATGAATTTAAACAATTGGTCTGACCGAACCATTTTGAACTAGTTTTAATCTATTTCCAAAAAAAGTATCCGAAATTTTTTGACCACCGATCATTGTTTTGATGACCAAATCGTCAATTTCAGTCCATTTTGGCTCATTTTTGGTGGGCAGGCTCCACTTTAGCTATAATTGGGGATAAAATAAAAAAAATTGGACTCAGGGAACCATTTTGGTTAGGTTTTTAATTATTTCCAAAAAAGTATCCGCGCTCGATGAGGCTTAACTTTTTCGATCACCGAACATTGTTTTGGACACAGAATTGTCAATTTTACTCCAATTGTGCTCATTTTTGGTTGGTATCCTCCACTTCAGCCGTAATTGGTGATGAAATTAAACAATTGGTCTGACCGAACCATTTTGAACTAGTTTTAATCTATTTCCAAAAAAAAGTATCCGAAATTTTTTGACCACCGATCATTGTTTTGATGACCAAATCGTCAATTTCAGTCCATTTTGGCTCATTTTTGGTGGGCAGGCTCCACTTTAGCCATAATTGGGGATAAAATTAAAAAAATTGGACTCAGGGAACCATTTTGGTTAAGTTTTTAATTATTTCCAAAAAAGTATCCGCGCTCGATGAGGCTTAACTTTTTCGATCACCGAACATTGTTTTGGACACAGAATTGTGAATTTTACTCCAATTGTGCTCATTTTTGGTTGGTATCCTCCACTTCAGCCCTAATTGGTGATGCAATTAAACAATTGGTCTGACCGAACCATATTGAGTTAGTTTTAATTTATTTCCAAAAAAAAGTATCCGAAATTTTTTGATGACCGATCATTGTTTTGATGACCAAATCGTCAATTTCAGTCCAATTGTGCTCATTTTGGTGGGCAGGCTGCAGTTTAGCCATAATTGGGGATAAAATAAAAAAATTGGACACAGGGAACCATTTTGGTTAAGTTTTCAATTATTTCCAAAAAAGTATCCGCGCTCGATGAGGCTTAACTTTTTCGATCACCGAACATTGTTTTGGACACAGAATCGTCAATTTCAGTACAATAGTACAAATTAAATGCTCAGTTGGCGTATAGCTGTCATTTGACCACGGGGGGTCAATTCTTTGCTGCATCATATAGAAAAAAATGATCCAAAAATAAAATTTTTCGATAATTTCACTACTTTTGTCTCCTTTCAACACTTTCCAGTTCCACTTGCATCTAACTATTTTTTGAAGAATTGCAGGTATAATTTGAAAAAAGATTATAGTAAAATATCAAAAACCAAGGTTGGGGGGTCAATTATTCGCTGCATCATATAGAGAAAAATGATCCAAATATAAAATTTTTTCCATAATTTCACTAAATTTGTCTCCTTTCAACACATTTTTCAGTTTCAGTTGCACTCAACAAATTTTTTTGAAAAATTTCAAGCATAATTTGAAAGGGGATAACAGGAAGATTCCAAAAACCTAGTGTGGGAGGTCGGTTTTCAGACAAATGAAATGCAAATATCATTTTTTATATTATTTTTAAATCATTTTTTTCTCTATGACGGAGCGAAATTTCGACCACCAAACTAGGTTTTTGAGTTCTTGCTGTAATCTACTTTCAAATTACTCTTAAAGGTTTGCAAAAATTTCAGTTGGATGCAAGTGAAACTGGAAAGTGTTGAAGGGAGACAAAAGTAGTGCAAATATCAAAAATTTTTTCTTAAATCAGTTCTTCTATATAGTACTGAGCGAAAAATCGAACATCCCAACCTAGGTTGGAGGGGTCGGTTTTTCCCTCAATTTTATAGAAAAAGTGATTGAAAATCAAGTTTTTTGATAAACCTTAAACATATGGATTTGTGGAATTTTGGAACCCTCTCTGTCTTCATCTTCAAGGAATAGCACTGCACCCCAGGATGTAATTTTTTTTCGGTCTGGTGAACGCACGAAAGTCTGGACATGAACGCACGATGGTCTGGATTTGAACGCACGATGGTCTGGACATGAACGCACGATGGTCTGGACATGAACGCACGAAAAATTTGGCGTTGAACGCACGAATTTGAGTTGGAGCGCACGATGGTCTGGACAAGAACGCACGAAAGTCTGGACATATACTGTTTCGGTCTGGGATGGTCTGGACATATTTGTCTTCGAACGCACGAAAAACGCACGAAAAATTTGGAACGCACGAAAGTCTGGACATATCCACTTTCCGTCTGGGACGGTCTGGACATAGGCACTTTGAGTCTGGGACGGTCTGGACATAGGCACTTTCCGTCTGGACTTGTCTGGACATATCTGGTTTCGGTCTGGGACCTCAGCCTGGGCTACATTGCAGGAGTCCGTCTCCAACCCATTGGGCAAAAACTCTTCGCATAGGAGGTACTCGGTTTTAAAGCCTATTTCTGGGTCATCCGGATCGTAGAAGAACTTTTTGTAGTAGTATCCGGAAGCATAACCGCTTGAGAGCTCAGGGCTGTTAAAATAAAACTTTTCCTTTTTCAATCGGTCACAACACCATCAGTTCCATGTTTGAGGTTTCCAATCTAACTGAATTCTAATAGGACTAACATTTTCAGGCCCATGGAGGAACATTTGAGCAAAATTTAAGTCTTCTGTTTCATTGAGTGTTGCTGATTACAAAGACTGATAACTTAAAATTGTAGATAAAAATTTAAAAAAAGCTCAGGGTCTTTCAAACTCGACATAAGTTAAAAATAGACGTTTCTGAGGGCATAAATGTCTGAATCTAAATGTTTCATAACCAGTGCGAAGACCCACTAAACCGCACTCACGGAATTTTCGTGCGCAAGTTAACTGTCACTATTCCTTACAGGAGTTTTTACCCATCGAGCACCAACTGTGGCTTCTCAGTTCGGGATCTGTTTGCGAAAATTATGCTAGAAATGTGTTGACAGCCGCTAAAAAGGGTTTCCAGTGGATAAATATTATATAGTGAGTGATGCGTGTTGTTTTATGCAGAATTTTGAATACATTTTTATATGGGATCACATATACTAGGCTAGCTTGGACAAAAGGCACTTACGAAGAAAGAGTAAAACATAGGATCTATTTAGCCTCGGAGTTACATGCCTATGAGGTTCTTAAGCAGACACTAAAAAACATAAGGGGACAATGTAATATTTCACCAATTTCAAAGGGTTTCTCAATGCAAAATTGCCTTCAAAAAAGCAAGCGGTTGATTAAAAACAAAATAACTCAAGGTAAAAATCTATTTCACAGTTTTTCAATAATAGTTAGGATAAGGCGAGTCTTAAGAATGCTTCTAGGTTACGATGATGAAATAATAGAAAAGATTGAAAACATGTCTACTGCCGAAACAAAAAATTTCTGTCATCAATTTCTAGATAATTATATTTTGGGTAATGAGGACATAGTCAGACTGTTGTATGAGTTTTAATATCACAACTCAAAGGCGTTCCATAACCAGAATAATGTCTTCACTAGGTTTAATGCTACCTTCAAAAATAGTGCTTCCTCCTTTTTTTCTTTCTTCATTTTGAATCACTTTCATCCAGATAAACTGAACGAGACACTTGAGAACGGGCCATCGGCCAAATAGTGCTCTCCCACAGTCAAATATGTGATTGTATTTGTACAAGTAATTGTGAAAAGCTACTTATTGACTGATGGAAACAATTTATTATTATTATTATTATTATTATTATTATTATTATTAAAAGGCTCGGCTATAGGTTAATATTAAAAGATACCTTTCTCAACTCAAACTGTCAATGAAAAGAGTTAAACTCGATTTCTTGGTCATCTCGTATTTAGTGTTACTCAAGGTTTTGCTGATGGACTTTAAAGCTCGATCCAAAATTAGCTGAAATTTGAACTGATCCAGCTGGAGTATATCTGGACCCAAAAATTTTAAGTGTGCTGTAAGATCTGTCTACGGCATGTAGTCAACCGGTATGTGCGTTTCAGTATTACGGTAGTTAAAATTAAAAAGGAATTTTTGCAATCAATGTCATTTAAAAAACTCGATAAAAAACTCATTGCTGACGAACTGACCAATATCAGAGCTATGCTAACCAGTTGCACGCAGCTGAACAACTTTTTACTATGGTCATTTGCTATTAAATTCAATATGAGAAAAATGTCAGCGAAGTCTTAATTGTTTTATGAATTGGATAATAAGTTGCAATGCTAGTTTGGTGTTCCTCGTGAATGCCTGCGTCTTGACAGAAAAGAAATTAAAACAAATTTTCGCTAATTCCAAAAAAAAACAATTTCTCGAACATGAAAAGACGAAAAGATAAGGCTTGACTAAACCAAGTCGGCGAAGTGATTATTGGTCCAGAAACTCCTGTGAACCAACTTCTGTTATGAAAAACTATGGTTGACTATAATTTTGCCAAGAAAATGCTCATGCTCAACCCATGAGAAAAAAACGTGATCGATCTTGTTTTGCAATGTAAAGCCATGCTCAGTCCTTTGATATACAAAGATCAAAACTGAACTGCGTATTCAAGATTAATATTGCCCCTTTTATAAATATTTAAATTTTTTTTATAAATTGAAGCCTGGATAGAGTTGTCAACACGTTGAAGCGATAATTGTACAAGATGTTTTTTCAGCGTCTTTTAGCCGTGTCCGGACAGAACAGTCCCAGAAAAAACAGTCTCACACAAAATAGTTCAATAAAAATTGATAACATTTTCTCAGACAAAACAGTCCCAGAAGAAATAGTCTAATAAGAGCAGACAAAATAGTCCCAGTCAAAATGATCTAGATTAAATATCGAAACAATTGTAGATATAATATACAAACAATTAACAAACATATTCTAGGAGCTAAGCTTCTGAAGGCATTGTTTTTACTTGATATGAATTGAGATTAAACCTAAAGCTTTTTTCAAATACATTATTTGGCAAAACTATGTTTTAACCAGCCTAATATTTGATCGATGGGATGCAATCATTTGGATAACTTGGGGGGGGGGGGGGTTCCTGTGTTAATTGTTGTGAATATGCTTCACTCTATCTTCAGTTCGGACTATTTTGTCTGGGTCTGTTTTGTCTGCTATTTTGGACTCTTTTTGTCTGCGACTGTTTTATCTGGGATTATCTTGCCATCCGGGACTGCATTGCCCGGGACTGTTTTGTCTGGGACTGGTTTGTCTGTTTACATTTATCATCTGATTTATCAATACACCGTTAGCACTTCTAATAGTTTGTGAAGCCCGCTCAACAGAACAATCACATTCTCTCTTTTCATAGCAAATATTTTCGGTTCATAGCAAACGTCTTATTAACTTGTTTTCTTGTGAAGAAATTTGCGATGAATGTTTTGACTTCACATAACATTCTCAACAGGTTCTTATAATTTTTAGCGCTTCTTTGGACACATTCCCACTCTTTCTTTGCATAATTTAAACACTCTAAACACTCTGTTGCCTTAAAATTTTTAAAAGATCTCAAAAATATGTGTCACATTTTCACTACCTATCGCGCTTAATTTTCAATTCTTCCTTTGCAAAACTTCAACGAACTTACATTTTAAATTTTTGTCCTTTATTCTCTTGAGTAAATTCTACACGCCCAGCTGTTACCAATATATAATCTTTCATTTTTCTTGGCATAAACGCCTTAGATTCACCCTAGGGATGACCGAATTCAAATCTTGCAATTTTTGCAATCTCACTTAAATTTTTTAAGAATCTTGCAAGATGTCAATCAAGGCAAGAAAAAAAATCTGGGTGTAAATGTTTTTGATAACATTTTCGAATCAATTCATTGATTTATAGACAAGTTACAAAAGCAAAATCAATAAAAATATTTTTGACTCAGATTCAAAATCTGGTAAGAATCTGACAAGAATTTTTATTCTGCAAAAACTTTTACAGTATTTTTGAAAGTTAGAACTAACAGAAAACCAAATGAATCGACTCTGTTACAAGAATGTTGATCACCAGAGGTTTTATATTGACTTTGGAAGATTTCCCTACATTTGATTAACTACTTCAGCTCAACCAACAGCAAAAAAGCAACCAGGTAAGCGGGGCAAAAAGTTATAGGTAAGTACAAAATCTTGCAAAATTCTTGCAAGATGGATAAAGAATCTTGCAACAACCTTGCCAGATGGATGCAAATCTTGCTAGATTCTTGCAAGAAAAATGAATCAACTATGCATTCCCTTGCTTGATTTCTTGCAAGATTCTTGTAAGATTTTAAATTTTTTCATCACTAGGGAAGCAACTTCTTTACCATTTTTTCTAGATTTGCGTTGAATAAACTCTGTATGATTGGAAACACGTTTGAAAATCAGTTTGATTTTTGTTTATAATTGGAAGAAGCACTGATATAGTGGGTGTTTGGAATGAAAGATAAACTGCTGTTTGTATGTCAGAAATTTTGTAAGAAATGTGCTGAGAGCGTTAATTTTAGTTTTATAAAGATTGGAAATTATGTACGAAGCGCGTTGACTTGTACGCTAAATTTTTTGTGAGATATACGTTAACGATCGCCCAAAATAACTTTTTTCTTCAAAAACTGAATGCTCTCAGAACTAAACATACATAAATATTCATCACTTTCGTCCCAGATTTCTACCAAATCGGAGTATTTTGTACAAATTTATCCACTTGAAATAACTGAGAATTCAGTTGGGGATCCGTGATCTCAGAGAGAAGTAACTTCGTGTATTCAGGTCAAAATGGTTTTAATTGCACAATGATGCTCAATAAGCAATAAAAAACGGTAGTGAAATGTGATTAGGGACCACAGATAGATTTTATTTACCTCAAAGGTTGTTTCGGAGGAGTAATAAAAGTCTCCACAATTGGATCAGTTTGTTTTCCATTGCTCTCAAACACAGTGGACACTTGATAGAATTGAGAATACTGCGCACTAAAAGCTAAAATATAAACACTGCACATTACACTTATTTTTACTCATTTATGTGGAATTTTTCTATAAAGGGCGTTTTTAGGAACTATTTCGCACTTGTTCAGACTGTTTTTAAACTTGACATGTCTGCTCAAGGATTTGGATTTAGAATCGGATATCTCAGCAAAGAGGTGCAAATACTGCCAAGTGTCAAGGTAGCATGATCATATACAGTTCTGTATTAGCACTGAAATCAGACTGGCAATTTAGACTTGTCCGCAGTACTGATTAAAACTTGACGTTCGATATGGACAACTTAAGTTCTCAATTCTGTTTGTGTAAAGTTTTTCAATATAATTTTTTACGAAAAAACCAGTCAGTCCATCTATGAAATAAATTAGCCGGACAATCTACGCCGTTCCATTCTTACTGCAAAATGGAAAGAATACAAAACGGACATTCGATCTGAATAACTACAACGCAGAGCTACTAATGCATAACTTCAGATTACAGGCACCCAAATCCAAAAATATGTGAAGATCAATCGCGCTAAATTACCTACCCAATATTGCTTAAAGGTGTAATTCACATTTTACAGTCCAAATCTTTCTCTAACGAAATCGTTTTAATCTTTTTTTTTCGTTATCTTGCCCGGATATTTTTTCTTAATATCAAATCAAAAAGTTGCGAGTTTGTATACCAGTCTTGATCTTGATGTTATCGGATATTGGAGAGAAGCAAGACCATATCTTTGCAAGATTCGCCGCTGTTAGCATGTCGCCATTTTTTGTCTCCGAAGTCCCAGAGTAGTAAGATAATAGGGTACTAAGATAGGGGGGGTTTATCCTTCGAATTAATACGTGTGATAATAGGGGGTTATCATTGGCGGCGCTACATGTAAAACAACGGCCGTGCATGGGTGATACATGTAAATTGGCATGTAGGATGATTTGGGTGGAAAAGCCTGGCTAGAGTCATTTTTGAGTGAGCGTTTATAAAATCATATGGCTACAATTGCTACAGTTGATTTGAAGAGTATTCACGAAACTTATAAGGAAATCGAAAAAGAATATTCACACACAATACGGTGAACGGTTTTTATACTTTTTAGCTACTTTTCTTCATTTGGATCCTGAGACTGATTTAGATATTGCTTTGAAACTACGACCTTATGGTGGTTTGATTGGCATCGACAATTCAGCCCTCGACAAATATTTTAAATCGTTCAAAATTTTGAGACTGCATGCGATACTTCACGACGCTTCCGGTTTTGTATATGAATATAGTGAAAAGGGTCCAGGCTATTCCTACGTATTACCTTGTTCAGTGACAAATGAGTACTTTGGTCATGTGACTGGAATTGCTTTTGGTTTTTACGTAAAATCCTTCAGAAATAGTTTATTCAATTTGCTGGAATGTTGAAATCTGGAGCAGCTGTTTTTGATTTTGAAGACTTTAGAGGTAAAAAATCTGGATTTGAAACAAAAGAACTTGCGGTATCTACCAAAAATTACAACGATACAATTTCGTTTTTACCTCCAAACTCATTTAACATATTTTCTTCGAGTGAGCAAAGATCTTTCCTGTGGGTATCTAAATTTCTTCAGGGTCTCTCGTGGGAGACAGGAGAATACCCTTATCACTATTTGCAATAGATTTTTCACAGTATAGTTCTTCGATTTCCCTTTTCTGATTTTTACGCAAAAGGATTAGAAAAAACGGAAACTCTGCGGCAGCTGTTACAGAGGAACGTTATCAACTTGGAAACTTTGTTTTGCCCAGAAATTGAACACTTGAAATTATATCGGGAGACACCAGTTTGTAAATTAAATGCATTGAGTTGTCCAAAACGACAAAGAAGCAAGCATTGTGCCAATAAGAAGGCAAAACTCTTTTACCAGTGGCTGACGAATGAATCGTCGGTTGGAGAAACCAGCTCCGTCTCTACTTCAAGTGAATTTGTCTCCAAATTTGACAGTTTACAGTTGCATAACGCCTGAAAATCAGTTAACGGTTACTCTTATCAAGGAAGAAAAAATTGACACAAGAGTTGAGAAAACAGCAGATCGTGTGTGCTGGTGCTGAAATAGAAGCTTTCAAGAAGTATCTTTCTGTACTGGAGTACTTTCAATTGTACCATGTCTTTACAGGAGAAAATCAAAAAGGTTGAAACTAACACCTTTACCTACGCCCAAGCGTGCAGTACCAATTCTGATGTCTCTGGACGATGAAATCAAGCAGCTGATTAAAGAGAACAATGTAGAGTCAATTGTTTTTAGAGATAAACAAGATTCGATGAATGCAAACTATACAATCACTTACAAACAAGGACACAACGACTCTGGATATGTTTTGCACGAATTTTTTAATGTTGAATAATTATGTAACATTCTTGAAAGGCAATTCATTTTTTGAATAATTTTGTTTCAAAATGAGTCAAACCGAAGATCAACTAGATTCGGGCGGAGGCATAACTGACATGGTTTTTGACGCTGAAATCCAAGAGAGACGATCTTGGAGGTTTTGCAATTCGCGATTGCCTCGATCAGAGGTTGTATACTTTACACAAATCATTATAATAATTTTTTCTTATAACTGTTTCTCTCGCCAAGTTAGTTTTTTCAGTCTCGACTGTGAAGAATCCACATTTTGGTTTTCACTTCTCTCTTGTACAGTTGGATACGCTCCTCCAAATCCAAAGTTATGAATAAAATTATTTCCACCTCTGAGCGGTTGTTCATGGCTGCTTGCGGGCCATCTTGTTGCGGGAAAACTGAGCTCATTTTCAAAATGTTATTAGTTGTCACTTTTTTCCCAGAATTTCAAAAAATTTATTTATTTTTATCAGCATGATCAGCCAAATTTCCAATCGTTAGAGAAGAAACTGAACATACATTTTACAAAATTCTCTAATTTTGAACTCATTTCAGAGTTAGACAACTGCCTCCTTGTGTTCGATGACTCATGTGAAGAAATTTTTAATGACAAAGAATTTTCAAAATTAGCAACCACAGGGCGACACAGAAACATCAGTGTAATTTATGTTAAACACAATTTGTTCCAGCAAAGCAGTTGGTCCAGAACAATTGATCTAAATACAACACATATCATATTGTTTAAATCACCACGTGACACACAACAGATTACTTTTATTGGTAGACAGCTGAATACCTCTCAATTTTTAAAAGAAAACTTTGAGCTGGCAACCAAAGAACCGTTCGGTCATTTATTAATTGATTTGGATCCCAAAACATCAGACGTCTTGCGCTACTGTTCAAATTTTGTTCCTCCAGGACCATCAATTTTTTATCTGCCATCAGCTAAAGCAATTATTACAAGTTTAAGCGATGAGAGAGAAAGAAGTTTGTATGCTTGGGCGGCTGCTAAACATATCGGATACAAAACTAAAAGAGAAGATAGAGAGAACTCCAAATCATTTCAATAAATTCCTTTGCGAATGTTTGCTCAACATTGTCAATGGTAATGTTCCAATACGAAAAAGTTTTGTGCAAGTTTATGAAAAATCATTCAGAGAACTATTGTTTAGACAAACAAGTTTGAAAGAAAAGAGGCAAATTTTTGCTAGAGAAACAGATTTGGTCAAAACTGTTGG
Source organism: Convolutriloba macropyga (assembly GCF_964194025.1). Classification (NCBI taxonomy): domain Eukaryota; kingdom Metazoa; phylum Xenacoelomorpha; order Acoela; family Convolutidae; genus Convolutriloba; species Convolutriloba macropyga. Next base: position 44,965,998 of record NC_134475.1, read on the forward strand.
TTTCGCCTGTTATCGTTATTTGACAAAATCGTAATGCACACCGAAGAATTCATTTTAATTCCAAAACGAATGTTTGCTTCACATCAACCGGTAAAAAAGAAGTTTTGGACAATCCCCTTTATAAACAGAAAGCTGCACAGCTGTCTCTTTTGCAAAGAAACCAGTCGACCTCAATGGAAAAACCAGAGAAAGCAGTTGAACCAGTTGAGACTGCAGACAAAATGGTTGAAACAGCAGAAGAGGAAAAACAGAACCCATGAGCGAAGACAGCGAGATTGAACCACTAGTGAAAAACAAAAAAGCAAAGATTTCGACACCATATTGTTAGAGCTAGATTTTATGAATAAAAACCAAATCAAAAGATCAAAAATCATACTTTACTTGAATAACCAATCTGAAACAGTAACTGTAGATTCAAACGACGTTCTTCACGTAAATAAAGAAACACTGGGCATTAAAGCTTCAACATTTCTGTACAATCTGCAGCAACCAACTGAGAAAATTGACATTGCAAAATACTCAAAAATTTTAATTGCTATTCATATCTCATCTCATCTTGTTGCAAATACACATGCCAAGCAAATCTTGGAAGCCTCGTCTGAAAGTGAACAAGAGTTTTTCCCAAGTAGAGAACAACCCAGTCGGCAAGAGCTCTTCTCTAGTAGAGAACAACACAGTGGCTCGAAACCAACCCAAAAAAGATATAAAGAAGAACCGTACCAAACGACAGACAAAGAAGAGACAGTCAGAAGATGTGATCTTTCTTTTCCTGAAGTAAAAAAATTGGATCAGTTTTATTTAAAAGGACCAGCATCGTATGGAAGCATAAAGCGGTTACAGACGCAAAGCAAGCTCCCTCTAGGTAAAATTCAGTCCAATTTGGAGACAATGCCGTCCTTCACAAATTACCGCTCAATTCGATTAAAATTTCCCAGGCTTAAAGATTTGTAAAATCATCAGCGAAATTTGGTCTCTGGATTTGGCACACGTTGATATACTGGCAAAGTATAACCGCAATCTAAAGTATCTTCTAGTAGCGATTGATTGTTTGTCAAGATACTTACGAGTGGAACCAATGAAAACAAAGTATGCAACCGAAGCAGCTGAAGCATTCAAAAAGATGATCAAAAACAAACAGCCCGAAAAAGTATGGGTTGAGTATGGTACAGAATTTCTTGGAGCATTCAAACAATTGTGTACCAAACGTGGAATTCATTTATATAGTACCTTTAGCGAAAAAAGTCAGCTTTTGCAGAGAGGAACATTAGATCTCTCAGAAAGATAATTTATCGGTATCTTGAAGAAAAGTGGACCTATAGCTACATTGACCAATTAGACCAATTTGTGAAAACAATCAATTCAAGAGTCAATCGAATAACAAAAATTGCTCCTAACAAAGTTAAAAAAACGGATGTGCCACGACTAGTGTCATTGGTAGCACAAACAAGCTCAACTCAGAAGCCCAAGTTTTACATTGGAGACTTTGTGAGAGTAGTTAAAAAGATAAAGCATTCAGGAAAAGTTTTATGCAATCATTCACAGACGAAGTCTTTGAAATAACGGGAAAACCGACAGTAAGCCCACCAACATACACCTTAGCCAACGCAGACAAGGAACCAATTCAAGGAAAATTTTACCAACCAGAATAACAACTTGTCAGGCTCTCTCTTGTTTAAAATGTCCAACAACCGGTTTGAAGACGAGTTTACAGTTCACGTTGTTTCATCAGCTTCAAGGGAAATATTTTATTCAAATACACTTGCATCATTTCGGAATTTTTTCAATGACGAAATTCAGCTTGCAGGTGATTGGAGAGTGGCGCTAAGTGAAATCATATTCACAACAAAAACAGAAAACATAGTAAACGGAAATCTAATTGCGTACAACTTAAAAGACTTTGAAGATTCCCAAAAGATTTCTTCGGGAGCCAATGTTATTTCTAGACCTTTAGTGGACAGCAATTTTGTTTTATGCCAGGAACCTTTGATACAGTGGCTCAACTTCTTGCTACAATTAAGCGCACAATTGGGCTGCCCCATTTTTCATTCAGAGAGTAGAAGAGCTCTCGGAGATATGAAATTTTATTTGGCAAGTATGAGGGAATTACGCTTCCCAGCAAAGAAATTCTAAGCATTATTGGATTTAAGGGTATTCCTGACGGCAATAGAATACACAATGGGTACAAAATGATTCCCAATGCGAACAGGTTTATGAAAAGTGATAATACGAAAGCTTATTATTGGGAGTTCCCAGCTGACCTTTGTGCTGGAAAACATCTAATTTTCATCTACACCAACATAATTGAATACCAATACGTCGGTGACACTAAGGCTCCTCTTTTGCGAGTCATTGATTCAAAACAACGTCTGAAAAACGGTAATGTTTGTGAGCTTGAACCCAGTCATCGGATAGTTTTTACAAATTTAGTCTATAAGAAGCTCCTAACCAACACAATTCAATCAATTTCAATTGAACTGAGAACAGAAACAGGACAATTAGTTCTCTTTTCGGGAACTGGAAAAGTTATTCTAACACTACAATTCAAAAAAAATTTTCCCCTTAAAATGGATTCTTATTATGCCAATCAAGCAACGTCTTTGCCTCACTTCGCTGGACATTATCGTCAAAGAGGAAGTGGTTTTGGAGCTCTAACTGCAGGCATTGGACGTGTTGCTCTACCTTTACCACGTCTTTTCATTTTGCCTACAGCGAAGCGTATCGGGAAAGAGCTATTGAAACAAATTGTTCCAGAGATTTTGGATGTAGTCGGAAGCAAGAAATCTCCTAAACAGGCGTTTAAAAATAACTGTCAAAAAAACAGACAGGGGATCTTGTCGAAATACTTCACGTCGGAGGAATTCAATACGAGTCAAGCCACAGAAAGCAACTAACAAACGCAAAAAAAACCATTTCAACGCACAGAGCTCCAAAAAGAAGTCGGTCAGATTTTTTTGCCAGAGTGAACGATGATCGCTAATTTGTTACTATCAGAGGCAACTCACAGTTATTTGGATTTGCTCGAAAAGCCTTCTCTCTTAGTAATTTTCGATGGTAGTTTTTGTCAAAAGTTGAGCCCAGTCTACAGTCAAAATGGACCCATGTTAGAATTTGAAGTCGCCGGTGAGCGAAATAGTTTTATTGACTTACAGAAAATTTTCTTGGAAGTGAAATGTAAAATTGTCCAGTTATCAGAAGCTGATTTGAGATATGACACAGGAGCAGCAACAGATGTTACGAAGACAGATGCTCCCTATTTTTGCAATAATGTTTTACATTCACTCTTCTCTGACTGTACAGTGTCTGCTAATGGACTAAAAATTTCAAACGCTAACGGAAACTATGCTCATAAAAGTTTTATTGAAACAGAATTTTCACATAACAAAGATGCAAAAAACTCCTGGTTGGCATGTCAGGGCTATTCCTACGAAGAAAATCCAGGAGTGCTGTCAACTGGAGAAGTGAACAGAAGGAAAGCCTTAGTGAGGCAATCGGCTGAGTGCACATTTTACGGTAAAGTTTCAGTTGACTTTTTCACTTGTGACAGAAATTTGCTAAGTGGTGTGACACTTCGCATTGCATTTAGACGGTCAATAGATGATTTTGTTATAATGTCTGACGATGCAGCCTAGCACTACAAAGTAAAAATTATCGAAGCTAATTTGTAAGTGCGCAAGATGACATTGAACGATGATGTCGTATCGGCTATAGAAAAAACTTTGTTAACAAGTCCAGCTTCTTATCCCTTCTTGGAATCTCTAACAAAAACATTTCTGGCATCAACGGGTCTCCACAGTTAGAAACAAGCAGATATTTTTGCCAGAGAACCGATTCGTAGACTAGCAATTTGTCTGAACACTAACGAAGCGTTTCTTGGTAACGACAGACAAAATCCAATTAATTTCCGCAAATTCGACCTCGAGCAGATTTATATTTACCGAAACGGTTTACCTGTGGCAGACAGTCCAATATCAACAAGTGATGACAAACGTCTCTACTTTAATACAAAATCGGATTTAGCTTACATCGACAATGGTCATGGAATAAGTTTGACAGATTACCCGAACCATTTCATAATGGTTTTTGATTTGACCAGCACCCAACAAGCATCCCATGATTTTATTCATCCTGAGCCAATAAATTCGTCAATTTCTATTGAGTTGAAATTTTCTGCGGCCGTACCGAACAATATAGAGATTTTCATTATTGGCGAAAAAGCGAGCACAATTTTTGTTGATAGTGCAAGAAGAGTATCAAAGAATCACATTCTGACAAATTAACGATGGATGAAGATGATATTACTGATTTAATCCAAGGCTGCAAAACTCTTAAATACAAATTTCATGGCGTGTTTGCGGCCAACAACTTTCCAGAAAAATTGAACAGAAACAGCTTCCTTATTGTTAATGCAGCAACTGCTGAAAATATTGGCACCCACTGGTTACTTTTATGCAGAAGGAACAATCAACTTCTGTTTGACGATCCCCTTGGTCGGCCCATTTCATCGTACAAACACCTATATCAAAGAATCATTTCTTTTGGCAACAATCACAATATCTATCAACTCTTGGAGAATCAACCAATTCAAAGTGCAAACTCTACACTTTGTGGACTGATTTGTATTTATATGGCTCACTTTGTTTTCAATGCTCAAAAACTTGTAAATATTAGCGATAATGAATTGATTCGTTTTGCTTTTCATATGATGTTCTAACCTTACTAACTTGAAAATTTTTTTTTTCAAAACTTTACTTTTTCTTCATACAGAAAGCGAACATTCAAAAATTCAGAATTAATATTCAATTTTCCTTATCCACTCAAAAAATATTCATAATTTGACAAAAAGCACCAGAATGAGGACCATACAAAATTGTTTCAACTCTGCGTAAAGTTTCACTATTAACCATATCAGTTTGAATTTGTTTTGATGGAGACCGGCAATTGTAGATAGTCTTTTGGGCAACTACTGGCATCTTGGCTCTCGTTTTGGGATTGACATTTGTTTGTTTTGAAGAGCTGCTTTTCGATAAATTGTTGTTGTTGTTAGCAAAAGCTGGTAGTCGTTTGCGCACTGACTGTGAATCTAATTTTTCTGCAGAATTGTTGAATTCGATTGCTAATTTAAGCTTTGAAAACACATCTCCATTAGTCTCCAAATCTGGTACAGTTGAAAACAAGAACTTGAAAGCTGTATAAACACAAGGCACAGGAAAGCTTTGAAATCGTTTCAATGTTTCGTTTTCAAAAGTAGTTGTATCAATCAGAACGTGATAATGGCTATTTACTAAATTGCAAAATTCGGAATCAAAATGTGCACACACTGCATAACAATTTCCAATAGAAAAGGTAGGTTTTGGAAAACACATGTGAACCTACAGCAGTACGGAAATTCTGATAAGAATAAAAACACGTACAATGAAATGCTAATAATAAAATACGTTCTAGATAAGAATTGAGTTAGTTCACACTATAGACTGTATCAACCCATGTATAATAACAAATGTAGAGTATGTAACAGAGCATATACACTACTAACATTAAAACCAATTATGACCCCAGGCATAAACTGTTGAATTACACGTTGTACAATACAACTTTAGAACTAGGTATTCATTTTCTTTAAACCTTGCGTTCAGAGCACTTTGCTTTATTTCAAGTGTTCGTTACCAGACAAACACCTACCAATCGTCTTTTATCAAAAATTGGTTATATTTTCTTTCTCAAAATTTGTGCAAACAATTATGTCCTTTCAAATACTTGCTGAATCTGTAATTTCTTTCGAGCGAACATTGGTTTATCAGACACAAAAGTTTGTTGTGCTGATTCAACAGAAGAGACAGGGTGATGTTTGGCAAACTTACCAGCACTGTTTGGTGCCTAAGCTTTTCGTTAACGCACTTGCTTCTTTACCAGTGAAGACAAAACCAGCAGAATGCAGTCTTATTACATCAGGGGGACATTTACCTCCAAAAGCTTTGCCAACATTTCAACATTTTGACATGGAGTCATTACCTAACGACGTTAAACGAATTTTGTTTCGTTACGATTGCGACTGTGTGCCTCTGTTTGAAAGCCAGTTAGGGGCTCATCAAGCTTCCGAAAACTTAGCTGACATGTGGGGCATAAAGTCATCACCTTGCTCCCCAGAAAACCAATCGCAATTGGATTCAGCCAGCTTGCCAGTAACACCAGCAGTTGCTTCGAGTCCCAGTTTGACGCCTACATCTAGTCCATCTCTCTTTGCGGGAATTCACAAGAACAATTCTACGGCTCTGCTCAGTGGAAACCAGTTTGATACAGCGTTACTTTCGGCTACACAATTTCAAACACCAGAACCAGCACTTGTTTTTGGCGTTACAGACAGTCCCAAGATTTGCAATGCACCAAAGAAACGGCTACCTGAGAATTCTTTAATGGACTTATCTGATTGACTTGAAAAACTTTGATGAATCACCACAAATCTCTTTTATATAGTGATATGCTAACTTGATTTTGTTTCAATAAAGTGTGATTTCAACTTTTTGAAAGCTGAATTTAACTTTTGATATCTGTTTTTGTAGTTTTAAATCTGCTGAGCCAAAGAAATTAAAATTTTGCAACTGATCAAGTTCCAACATGTTCAAAAAGGATTTTCATTATGACGTAAACATTCGTTTACTAACAAACACTCAATTATTGCAACTACTATGACGTGGTGTGTGAATTATATCCATAAATACACTTCTCAATCTACAAAATTTTTGCTAACATTATATATTAAACATAAAATTTAAGAGATATAACCATATGTTAGAGTAAGCGGTATTGACGCTAATTACATGCTAACTCCATACCACAGCTGTAGCATGTATTGATTTCCAAATTCAATTCATAAGTTGAAGAAATTTTCAAAAATTGATAAATTATCAAAGAAAAATTTTGAAAAAATGCATTTCAGACGTCAATTTTTAACACTTAATTCAGTAGATGCGCTCTCCAGCTTACACTAGAATCACCTCCCATTTGTTAATTGGGATTCAATTGAAAGAAAAAGAGCATGTTCGTTAAAAAAGAACAAAAAAACTCAAAAAAAATTTTTTTTGACACATGACCACTGACCTTTGACCCAAAAAAAGACGGTTCCAAAAAATACTTGGGATGAAACTGATTGTTCAGTAAGCCTCAGCATACTCTAAAGTACAAAACATCTCATCACACTCGTCAAATTTTACTCATCTGTTATGGAGATAATTAAACCCTAATTAGCGACTAATTAAGGGTTAATTAACCTAATTACTGATTACTAGAAAAAAATTTGAAATTTTTGCAACGATTTTGTAATTGTCATATAATTGTAAATTATTGACTTGATTGACAGAAAAATAAACTTTTTTTCTGTTTATTTTTGAGCAATTTTTTTATATGGGTCCTATGTTTTTTGGCACGGGGAGCATTTTTGCTCATCACACTTAAGAACGTAGAACAACTCTAAACACCCGTAATCGAAAATGCATAAAATAGCGCATTTTAAAATTTGTCTTATTTTTTCAGTTTCTCCAAAAACGTTTTTCGAAAAAAAATGACCAGCAATACTCTGTAGGGTTCCTTATGGTGATATATTTTGGCTCAGGGTTGCAATGGAGAGTTGAAAAGACATCTTTTTTCTCTCATAACTAAAAAATTTTTGAAATAAAGGTAACAGCCAAAACCGACCAATCAGATTGCAGCATTTTGAAATTTTAATTTTCGCTCTCAGAAATTACATTCGTGCTTCAGTTTTGGTGACCTTAGTCATTTCCGAGTTATTTACTTGTTATCAAAGTTCTGTTAGAATTTTAAATTCGTCAAAACTATTAGAAATGCTCTATTCGTGCAACTTCTGTTCCACTACGTTTAGCACACGTGGGAACCGTTCAATACATCAACATAAGTTTCATCCTGTGTACAACTGCTCCCTATGTGTGTTCAATTCACGGAAACAGTCTGAATTGGAGCAGCATATGCGAATTTGCCACTCGAAGTTTACAAATTGCTGCCAATCGTGCTTGATGGGATTCAATGATGCGCACCTGTTTGCGCAGCGTATGGACTCCCTTCACTCGCTGCCCGTATTTGGACCTGAATGCCAACAGAAAGAGGCTACAGCGCAGACAGCCTTCAACGGTGTGTCACAAACTTATGAAATTGTCAATAATACAGCTGACAGAGATCTTGAAAGCTTCATGCTCAATCAAAGATCTGCAAATGCAACGCTAATTGAGCAACGGCTGAGTCAAGGACCACAGAAAGTACAATTTGCGGTAAAAGTACAGTTATTGAAGCTGTATCAAGATGAAAACGCAACCGAAACGGAGGAGCGCATTGACATTTATGCCAACTCTCTCATGACGCCCATTTACGTAGAGGATCTCACAAACAAGTTGTACTGGAGCATGGAGGAGAAAATGATGGCTGTCTTGTCTACGTTTGCTTCATCTGGAAGTGGTTGGGTAGTTGAAAAAATAATCAAACTTGACATCAAATTTGCCCGCTACCGACCAATTCGCGGCTCATCCTATCTTCCCTTACCCCATAAGCTCGCAAACTGTCGCGGATTACTCAATATTCGAAACCACGACGATGCTAATCGTTTCATTTATTGCTTCGTGGCAGCCTATCATACGCATCATGGAATCAGTCTTGATAGAGATGACAGGAACTATCATATTGACAAAACATCCCCAGCAACATATCAGCAAGAGAACATTCACCAACCTGTAGGCGAATTTGAAATGCCAATGGGATTTGAGGAAATGAAAGCCTTTGAAACCCTCAATGATGTGGCAATACGTCTTTGGTTACGATAAAGGACAACTTTACCCTCTACGAGTCTCCTCTTTTGAATCAGATTTTGTTATGGATCTTTTACTTCTTTATGATGCCGACTTTTATCACTATGTTCTCATTACTGACCTTGTGAAAGTCGTTTGCAAATTTAGAGACCTGAAATTCAGATTTGGTTATCGCATTTGTCGTAAAAGTTTCTGGTTGTGTCGTGATGGACTGAAAGCTATAATATTCATACTGAAAATTGTTATCTAAATGCATCTGCAGTTATTCAAATGCCATCACCAGATAAAAATGAATACAAGTTCTCAAATTTTTCAGCTACGTGGTTTGTTCCTCTCGTCATTTATTTTGACTTTGAATCTTTTCTCCTACCCGTCGCTGGATGTGATGCAGCAACTGACCAATCATCAACATGCGTGATTGAAAAGCACGAGCCATGTGGATTTGCTTTGGCAGTTGTTGATCATCACTCGAATGTTCCCTATTTTCGTCATGGGGACAATTCAGAAGATTGTATGGGCAACTTTGTTCGAATGCTGCATTCGTGAGCACTGGACATACATGAACGCAAAAAACAGTTTCCTTTCTATAACGGAAATCGGAGAAGCTTGGACAAAAAGAGCGCTACACACTGTTGGATAAGCAAAGAACCATTTGACAGCGAGCTTGAACCCGAAGAGAGCATAGATTTAGACCATTGTCGTTTTAGTGGCCAATTCTTGGGCTGGGAACAAGAAAAGTGTAATCGAGCGAGACGATATGTCAATTTAACGCCTGTGGTCGGTCATAACATACAAAACTATGACTTACATCATATTTGTCTTGCTCTGAACGACTGTGAGTCTACCACAACAATAAAAGTCATTCCTTCAACAGATGAGAAATACATATCAATGACATCCGGAGTTCTGATTGATACTATTACAACTCAAGAAGGAAGAACACAAAAAATTTACGAGTATTTAAGATTCATCGATTCGTACAAAATGATGAACAGTTCGCTCGAAAAACTTGTAGAAATTTTGCCTGACACACATTTCGATATCATGAAAGCAATGTTCCCCTCGGTTTCCGAATCAAACGCACACATACTCAAACAAAAAGGATATTATCCTTATTCTTATGTATGTGATCGTACAAAGTTTTCTGAGCAATCTCTACCACCCCTTTCAGAATGGCGAAATACATTAGAAGGGGGAAAATTGGCTGTTAATGAAGAAAATTTAGGTCATGCTAACCAAATGTGGAAATTATTGGGGTGCAAAACATTACAAAATTATCATGACGCATACCTTAAACTGGACTGCGCATTATTAGCCTGTGTATGTGAGTTTCACCGTGAACTTAGCTTTCGAACATACAAACTCGACTGCATGCATTTTTACACTCTCCCCAATATGGCAAAAGAAGCGTCACTAAAGATATGCAGGGCAAACATTGAGCTGAAGACAGAACGAGAACATTTGGACATGATTGAACCGGCAATACGAGGAGGAGTAACATCTGTTTACGAGGAGCGTCATTTTGTTGCAAATAATAAGTATTTATCAGATTACCGGCCCTCTGAGGAGTCAACTTTTGCGCTCTGTGTAGACGCACATAATCTCTATAGAGGTTTCATGCAAATGGACATGCTACCAGTGGCGTAATTCGCCTTCAACGTAGAAATTACCCTTAACGAAATCCTCAATACCCCTAACGACGCTTCAGTTGGTTATTTTCTTGAAGTAGACTTAAATTACCCTATCCACTTACACGATGACCACCGAGACTTTCCCCTTGCCCCTACCAAAGAAATTGTTCAAGATGATTGGTTGGGCGAATATCAACTTGAGCTAAAAGAACAACACAGATTACCCAGCTCGAATGTTAAAAAATTGCTTCAAACGCTATTCGACAAAAAGAACTATGTATTGCATTACAAACTGCTCAAATTATACGTTACTCTTGGGTTAATTGTTGCCAAAGTACACCGTGTCCTACAGTTCAAACAAGCGAATTGGTTAGCACCCTATGTAACACTTAACAGTAATAAAAGTCAAGCCGCCAGCAATAAATTCGAAGAGAACTTTTATAAGCTCATGAACAATAAAGTATACGGTAAAAAATGCGAATCGAAACGCAGACGAAGTAAGCTTACCATTGCACGAGATGCTGATAAAGTTCTGAGTTCCATTTCAAAGTTTGAGTTTGATCGGTTCATGATATTCGGAGATAACCTGGCCGCATTGTCCTTCCGCGCTAGAAAGATTTATTGGAATACCCCAAGAATAATTGGAGCAACTCTACTCGATCTGGCCAAGTATCAAATGTACAGTTTCCATTACTTCACAATGCGCGATCATTTTGATTGTCGTTTGTTATATAGTGACACGGATAGTTTACTATATAAAATCCGGAGTACAGATTTTTATAAGGAATTAGCAAGAAAACCCGCTTCAGTTGTTAGTGAAGTCGATTTCTCCATTTATCCGAATGATCACTATTTATACAGTACGGAAAATAAATGGGTAGTCAAGTTCAAGGACGAATTTGCAGGAGATTTTATTACGTAGTTTGTGTATTTAAAGCCGAAACTATACTCAATACTTTCAAAAAGTAAGTATTCTTTGTTTTTTTAAGGCATGTTAGTTCTATCTTTAATTTACAAAGGTTGTTAGTAGGCTCCTGATTGGTATTAGTTTTATTATTATATACATAGGGGTTAGTAAACATTTAAAGACTTGATTAAAGGCTTTTTTTCTCTTTAGGTTGTCGAAAACTTTCGGCTAAAGGAGTAACAAATGCCGCTCAATAACGTCTCCGGCATGATGATTTCTTGAGCACACTGACGACAGGGAACGTTTTTCGCACTGAAAACACACGAATAATGTCCGATCATCATGTATTGGAAAGTGTTACTACCAACAAAATATGCCTTTCAGCGTTCGACAACAAAAGGTTTATTCTCCCCTGCGGAACAAAAACTCCACCCTTTGGACATTATGAGACCGTTGATTGTGGTGTGGATGAAATTCATTGGGGTAGTGATGATATTCAGAGGGATAACGACAGTTACTCAAACTTACTTCTCAGCTCTAGTCCAGAATGGGATAATGACTTTGTAGTGTCCCAAACTTCCTCAACAGCCGCTCTCTCAGTGCCAGACTCCACCACCAGCTCCTGGGTGACTCGCGACCCAGGATTAGTAGTAACTGAGCAGATAACTGAATCTGATATTGATACTGACGATATTGCAGATATTGACGCCAGTTCCAGTGAAAACTCCTCTCCTGACAACCCTTCATAAACTTTGAAGCTGAAGGAGCAGCCAGCAGCGAAGAAGAACCAGCACGCAAAATAAGATGGCGCTAATGCCAATTTAATTGCATGCAATTTTGGTGAAACTACGTGTAGTAATACACAGTGTAAATATTTAATTTGTTTGGAGTGTTTAGTTTGGTTTCAATTCAATCTTTTCTTACAAATCTAACAAACCGGAGAAAGGCGCAAAGGGAAAGGAATAAAAGCGGAAGAAAGCTAGTTTACATATATCACGCACGCACGGCCGTTGTTTTACATGTAGCGCCGCCAAGGATAACCCCCTATTATCACACGTATTATTTCGAAGGATAACCCCCCTATCTTAGTTTCGTATTATCTTACTACTTCCCAGATTTCAAATCAAGTTCTAAGTGCCTTTTTTATTGTGACGTGAACAGAATCTCTGAATCAGTAAACAGGTATAGGTTTCGATTTTATGAAAAGACTTAAAGACCTCATCAGGGAGGTCATTTGTTTACCATAAATATTCTTTTTTTCATGAGTCTTTTATGGTCTTTTCGGCCTAATAATAGTCAAGCTCAGAGCAATTCATCGGTAGAGCATGTTTTTTTCATGACTAGAGCGAGAACCTTCCACTGCCGTAGCACAAAACATGGGAAAAACCATCATGGAAATCTTCACTCAAGGAATTGGAAGAAGAAACTTTCTATATTTTTCTGGCAATATTTTGAAAATAAGTTTTATGGAAAGGATGGTTGTTCATGGTGCATCAACTGCGTTTGCACGCTCTGCACAAACATTAGAAAAAAAACATAAACAAAGCTAGATAAAAAATTAAATTAGATCAAATCTAATCTTTGTACCCATTATTTTTTTCGAATTCATTATTATTTTAAAAGAATTCTGTTGCTTTTGTAAACATGGAATATAATTGATTATTCTGTTTGTCTTCTGTACACACTGAAACAAAACGGAGAAAGACTAAGCGGAATGGCAAAAGAACAATCCAACAAAGGAGAGGGAAGGAAAAATACAAAAATGCTTAAAGACTGGAGAACATTGAATTCTCAAAAAAAGCAGTTATGGAAGCTGGGCTATGTTGCTACAAAACTGAATAATTATAGCCAATCAGTTATGTATATTGAACATAACCGACTATAATGCGGGGTGAAGTCCTCTCAAACGAATGACGAACGGCTGGCTTCATCAGTAGCTAGCAACAGTTAAGGGAGGATAGCTTTAGTTTAAATTGAAATTGGGTCGGGGAGGGGGGCAACATAGGAGGTGGGGTACTAAGGGGATGGGCGCGGTAGATGATGCCTCTAATTTATGTGTCCAAAAGAGTTTTGTTAAGTCCAGTAAGACGAAATGCTCTAGGAGAACTTAAAGCCCTCCCGGGTATTAACTGTTAATCCCATTTTTGAGGACGATAGGTCAAAAGGGTCAAGAAATCGGTTAATAAAAAAGGGCTGGGGAAAGACTGCAGGAGTAATATAATTGAGAGCATTTCATTTGTTTCTGAAATTTATTCTGACTAGAAGTTACTCAGAAAGTTAAGTTCAGAAGAGGAAAGCAATGTTTGCAAGCCTTAATCATAAAGAGCGAATATATTATATGGTGATTTATGGGAAACCCATACCCGATAGACTCAGTGTGCACTGAAACGCTTGAAGATCATTTGTGTTCATGAGGCAGTCTATGGAGGGATTTCCAGTAACATTGACTGTATGGATGGCTTTGCCAAAGAAACCAACTCCAGACCAGAGGACTTCAAGTTCACGTACCGTCATATCAACCGCTGAAATTCAAACATACCAAATGTATCTAATTACCATATATTTTTCATATAAAAATTCGCGCAGGCACCCACACGGGCACGCTTGAAATTTGATAGAGTGCAATAAGTTTATGGGCTTGCTTATTCCGGCTTTGAGGTTCCTCTGAACCCATTATCATTCATTTGAAAGTTCAACTGACTGCCTTAATGGAGTCCTTGCAATCACCTCTCACCATTTATGAAAAAATTTATTTTACGATATTAAGTTTTAATTGAGTTCAAAGTTACTTCGTATGGTGATAATTATTATATGAGGTCCTATAAATTGGACCTTTCGCATTATAACCTGAATGAAAAATGTGTCTACCAATACGTTCGGTATATTTGCGTACTGTGGGAGAGGGTTACGTTGTATTACCACCAAGCTGGTCACGGGAGGTGCAAATATCTGTTTAGTTTGCTTTCGGTGCTGGTTGACGTGTTTGTCAAAAAAACTCAGGTTTAAAAAAAGTTTCACTAATTCTTGTTTTTTCTATCACTAGTAGAGATCTAGACGTATGAAATTGCCCTTATCGAAAAGGCCGTGCTGGATCAAAATTCTATATAAATTCGTCAAGGGAGAGTTTTTGAATCTCGACACAATGGCTTTTGGGCGAATCAAATTGATTCTCGTTACAAACACTAACCAAGACTGGACAATGTTGCTTTCTGAGGAAAAAGAGAAGCCTCAATTAGTGTTGAGTTGACAGAAGCTTTGCCATGACTGAAACTCACTGACCATAGATGGAACTTCCTCCCAAACTCAAGATCTTCAAATGTGACAGTGAATACATTCGATGGATCGTAAACTGTCATTTCGATCACTGAAGGCTCATTCGGAAGATGGACTGGATGAAGATATACTGTGACGTTGTCATTGATCTCGTCGTAGATGTCCCAAGTCACCTCTGCAAGACAAAAAATGTTGAAAAAATAAACTATACCTTTAGTTTAAACAAATTCGCAGTACCCTACCTAAAACTACTCAAGTTCGAGATAGGTTAAAGTTAAAGTAATTTATACCTCACCTAAGTTGAGGTGTCAACGCTTAAAATTGCTTAAAATTTAAGAATTGCGGAGAATGCGCGTGAACATTTGCCAGCATAGCACTTAATGCGGCAGAAGCGGTGAAAATACTTTCATCGTGATATCATGAGTCAATTCACCAGAGAAATATACCAACATTCTTTTGCTGTGAAATTTAGAAAAAAAGTTGCAGTTTTTAATTTTGTAAATACGCTCTCCATTAAGAGCCCTGAATTTGATTGAAAAAAATCTTAGCTTAAGTGACAGGTGGCGAAGTGAAAGAATTGGCTGATGCAGGATGTCACAGTTTGAAACATATAATGAAAGATATGCGTGCTAAAAATTCCACTGAAGACCGCTGAATTTAACCGCTAAAAGCCCCAAATCAAGTAAAAGTTTTATCACCGCAATTTTTACAATGTTTTTCGACGAAACTTTGACCCGGAGAAAATTACATTTCGTAAAGTTCAATGTGAGCCCGTCTGAAATTTATCTGATTTCAAAGTCTGAGTTTTCCCAAGGTGAAGTTGACTGAACAAACAAAGCATTTAAATGTAACGTACTTTAGGTGTACTTTGGTTGAAAAAAATGTTACAATCATCCAAATTTTGTATTATGGAGCATATCTTACTGTGAAAGCTGAGCAGAATTAATTTCCTTGAACTTTTGTTTTATTAAAGGAGCAAATAGAGACGCATGCAGCGCAAAGTTGAGTCTTTATATATCGACAGATTTCGTTCCTAAAGGTAATAACCTGAGGTACGCTTCAACTTAAATTGGATTATTACGTCAGTTCCACAACGAAATCCTGTCTGTATTTGTAATATTCGATGGCTAATCTACTTTGTTAACCGCTAACTCCTGGCGTCAGTTTTGTAAGTAAAGTATGAAATTTTTGTGTTATGACGACATAGTTAGGCTCACCCAATCAACGATGAGACGTACAACGAAAATAGCAGACTATAAATAGAACGGAAACCACAACGCAAGAGAAGAGGAAAACCTAAAGCTGTGGATACTAAATTGATAAAAATTGCGGACTGTCGCAATCTAATTTAATCAGTAAAAAAACTGTGTCTTTTTAACGTGAAACTTATTTTTTATCCAACATCGACGCGATATTGAAAGTTTAAATAACTTGAGATGACGGAAAATAAAGAACCTCTGATATCTAAACAACAGGATGTCGTAAAAATTCATTCTTTTTGACCAGAAGACCTAATTATAAACAATTCGTTGAAAGTAAGAGGCGTTGTAAGATTGATTTTAATTTGTCCAAAAAAAAAATTTCAGTTGCTACGTTTTTTGGTATGGCTCCAGCCACAGTGACTAACAAAGGCCCGTATTTTGATCTTTAGTTCAAGTCTGCTTATGACAAAAAACGAAGTCTGCTCAGTTAATTATGTTCTATTCTAAAAGTGAATGGTCCCTCTTAGCTTTGCTCATAAATATAAACATTGAGCAACCAATAGGATTACGACTTTCCGGTTTTGTATTGCGCCAGTACTTTGAGTTATTAACCAAAACTGAAAATATTGTTTGATTAGTTGCTTAGAATTTATTGTGCAGTTGCTGCAAGTGAATATATTAATCAGAGAAGCTGAACGATTGGTTATTTGGACAACGGTTAAGAAAACAACATTTAAAGCAACGGTAATCTACAGTAGAGTTGATATAAAGTTACAAATGCAAATTGCTCAACTTAGTATCCCGAGAGCTTGGAAGCTGCTAATAACGAACTGTGACGTATAAAACTTTCCTTGTCATTGATAGGAAAGCAGCCGTTACAAATTCATAAATCACGTTAAAATTTATTGTTAAAACTGCAACAATCTCAAAAATGAAACCTCTATGAAATAATATTTACAGTATAAATGGGAGTTCTATGACTACAGCATTAAATTAATCCAAAAAAAGAACGCTACGTCACCGTTACAGCAAACAGGGGCACATAAACAGAATTGGTTAATTCTTCGAGAGATTTGGTGGTTTCTTATTTCTCAGATAACTTAATCATAGTATAAACATCCAAATGTTTGATAAATATCTGATAAGAGTTTTCTTCAAACCTTGCGTTTTCATGACCCGACAAGTTCTGGTTTTTGTTCATTACATTTTCTGGACTAAACCATGCTAAAATAAAACAGCAGATGTAAGGCATTAGATTTGTGTACGGCAGATTTTTTCATAAGACAATTTAGACTTTCCATTTAGCAATTGATCACAAAATTAACCTCTAAGGAAAATGCCCTGAGTTGGAACAATGTACCCTGGTGATTTTAAACATACCCAGCTGCAATTGGCCTTCTCCGGAACAGAAAAAGGTGCAGACTAACCTATAAAGTCCTCGTCATATTGAATAGTTGACAACTGAAAATTTTGAGGTGGGTAAGGTGCAGTCGATCCATCGATAGCCTTTGGAAAACTATACCCGCAGCATGTAGAGAGAGCTGATACCATCAGGGTGTACTTTGCTCCAGCAGTCAAAGTGGACGTCAAGGAAATTTCCCAACCGTTGATGTCCAGAACAATGTTCAGGTTTATGTTTAACTCGCTGTTTGTTATGGTAAAGCTTATAATCTCATTTTCATTTTGATACCATTCGTAGTACACGTACTTCTCATTCTCCCGTGACTAAACACAATTGTAATAGTTAAAGAAACGTCCAATTGAAAGAAACGTGAAAGAAAGCAGATTTATACATTAAGTTACAGGAAAAATGCTTAAACGACAAGAATGAGGAGTTCAAATAGACAGAAAACTGACAGAATTGAACTATATATTTAAAAAAAATTAAGGAAATCTCAACCTCAGGTTATGCTAATTTAAGAAAAAAAATAATGTTTGATTTGTAAATGCATAGCATGTAAAATGTACCGTGTGGTTAATTTAAATTTACAGAAAATGATTTCGCGTAGAAATCCTCTTCATTAGGTTACGTGACTCTGATGAGGCCACTGCGAAAATCCACCATCAATCGAAAACCAAACTTCGTTTCAAGATTTAAAACAGTTTAAAACAAGTTCAATTTCCTTTTAAGCTGTTAATTTTGACAGAGATTTTTGCCTATCACAATTAATTATGCTGGTACCTTATCAACTCAACTATTGAACGGACCACGATTGTATCCATGAAGACAATTCTATGGCATGAGAGATTTGGAATTGAAGTTTGATAATCAGGAAACAGGTGAATGAAAACCTGCAAAAACAAGCTTGATTTCTCGACTGATGATTTGTAATCAGATTTTTCAATATTACAAATCATCAGATTCAAAATCGAAAGATCGAAAGCAATAAACCGGGTACAACGGCTTTGTCTGAATTGTCACGACACCTTTATTACGAGTTTCTCTCAGTAACAAGTTTTGTGTGTAAATTCACTCTTTTTTTTAACCAAATATCACTTTTCCTGGGAGATTTGGATTTGAAGTTTGATAATCAGAAAACAGGTGACTGAAAACCTGCAAAAACAAGCTTGATTTCTCGACTGATGATTTGTAATCTGATTTTTCAATATTACAAATCATCAGATTCAAAATCGAAAGATCGAAAGCAATAAACCGTGTACACGGCTTTGTCTGAATTGTTACGACACTTTTATTACGAATTTCTCTCAGTACCAAAATTTGCGTGTAAAATCACTCTTTTTTAAACCAAATATCACTTTTCCTGAGAGATTTGGAATTGAAATTTGATAATCAGAAAACAGGTGACTGAAAACCTGCAAAAATAAGCTTGATTTCTCGACTGATGATTTGTAATCTGATTTTTCAATATTACAAATCATCAGATTCAAAATCGAAAGATCGAAAGCGATAAACCGTGTACACGGCTTTGTCTGAAATGTTACGACACTTTTATTACGAATTTCTCTCAGTACCAAAATTTGCGTTAAAAATCACTCTTTTTTAACCAAATATCACTTTTCCTGAGAGATTTGGAATTGAAGTTTGATAATCACAAAACAGGTAACTGAAAACCTGCAAAACAAGCTTGATTTCTCGACTGATGGTTTGTAATCTGATTTTTCAATATTACAAATCATCAGATTCAAAATCGAAAGATCGAAAGCAATAAACCGGGTACAACGGCTTTGTCTGAATTGTCACGACACCTTTATTACGAGTTTCTCTCAGTACCAAGTTTTGCGTGTAAATTCACTCTTTTTTTAAAACCAAATATCACTTTTCCTATGTTAATACAATGTGCATGTGAAAAATACTTTCAAACAATTTAAACGAAAATTCAGTTTTAAACTAGAAATTGAAAAAAGAAAAGTGAAAAAAGTGAAGTTTTGCAGCAGATTGATTGCAGCATATTCCCTTATTTTAGTAGTCTTAAAACAGAAAAATCATAAAATTGAGCCGCAAAAGGATTAAAAGGAGTAAATTTTTGTGAACGGCCTTTACAGCCGAGCTTAAGAACGTTTCATATTTATTTGGTCCTGTTTTTCATTTTAAGTGTCGTAATTGCTATGTGGAAACCACTTTACCAAAATTTGAGGGCTTTTCGCCCGCATTGAACCATTACGGGCCTCCACTGGTACCAAAGTTTTGAGTAAATTTACTCGTTTTTATTCCCAGATTTCACTTTTCCTATGTCAAATCATTGTAGGTGTGAAACATACTTTTGAGTTTTAGGGACCAAAATGCCCAGCCCTATATTGAAATTACAGTCAGTGTTTTTCTCATTCAAACTAGAAGTTGAAAATTGAAAACTGCTTGTCAGAGCAAAATTTGTCTGACAGAAGAGCGTTCCGCAAAGAATTGTGCGGTACATTATTTGCAGTATAATCCCTCATTTTAGTAATCTAAAAGCATTAAATCATAAAATTGAGCGATAAAAGGATTAAAAAGAATAAAATTTTGTTAAATGCCCTTACAACTGAACGTAAGTACTTTTAAGGCTCTTAATTGCTTTGAGAAAACCACTTTCTCAAAATTTAAAACGCCTTCCGCCCTCATTGAACGGAAGGTGGCACCTGAAAGCGCCAGCAACTTTCATTATGAGTAGATCTTTTGGTACCGGTAAACGCTCGTAATGCATTATGGCCGTTTTTTATTCTTTTAAATTTCTCAACTCGGTTTTCGCCTAAAAAGAGCTCAAGCAACGTTATCTGCCCAAAATTCCTGCAAAATTCACAAATTTATACCACCAGGAA
Source organism: Convolutriloba macropyga (assembly GCF_964194025.1). NCBI lineage: Eukaryota > Metazoa > Xenacoelomorpha > Acoela > Convolutidae > Convolutriloba > Convolutriloba macropyga. The sequence goes on from NC_134475.1 coordinate 44,986,072, forward strand.
TAGTCTATGAACCTGTGAATTCAGCTAAGTTTTTGGCGCAATTGGCACTTACACATCGAACGCGGAATTGGATAATTTTGTGAAAACTTGAGCTATTACCAAACTGCCAAGATGGAACTTAAAGAGTCGTTTCATTGGGTCACTCGCGTCATCTGCAGTCGGAATAGGAGGTCGAGTGCAAGCTGCGAATGTGTCTGATGTTGTGAGTGGAGACGAGCCAAGACTGTACGCGTGCACATCTATTTGGAAACATGTGGTCGGTGACAGATCCGAGAATTGGACTGAAAATCCCAACCTAAACAGGCCAAGTAAATTGCTCTAATATAATTAAATCATATTGAACTTTAATCAGGTCAAGTACATTCCCTATTAAACAATTTTTTGAGCTCCCATAAGAATTAGTGATCCCTTTTGAGGCGCCAACTATACGAAAGAACTATACAAGTCCATTAACTCCTAGGGAAAGGTTTATTTTTGACTATAACTACGCAGTCGGGGAAATTGAATGATATATTTTAAATGGATGCAAAATCTTTTGGTGTGTTGCGATCATTGCTTTTCTTAGGTCCAGCCAAATTTTGTTCATAATTCAAGCCAGATATTCATTTTACGATTCAAAATAGAACGACATAATTATGTAGTTAAAAATTCTAATAAATAAACACGCATAAGTTGTTTCTATTTCTTTTCAAAAAAATTTGTTTGCAGAAGATGCAGTCAATTATAAGATAAAACCATAAATATATTTGTTGAACCGACCTGAAATCCAGTGCAGTCTGAGTCTGTACTTCATTTCCCTGAAGATCATGCAAAATACAGTCAACTGAAGATCCAACTCCAGACTCAAATGTCACACTGAGTGTTATTGAGGTGCTGTTGGCATCCACAACTGGATTTGTCATTCTGGACACGTAAGTGCTTTGGGTAATTGTGAACACATCGCTGAGAAACCCCATAGCTGTCTTAGTCTGGGCGTAGATTGAGTATTCTGCCCCGGCTGTCAATGGGTTGCTGGATCCCCCGATTGTGTACTTGCCAGATCTCATTGTAGTCACACACGGACACCCGGCGTTGGCAGGCATTGTTATCCACACTAGCTCCTAAATTGGTCAATAGTCAAAATGTCAAAAATGATGACGTTCCAAAAGACATAGTGCTGACTGATAAAGATAAATCTTGGTCTAAAAGACGAGAAAAACAAAACAAAATTTTGCTGTCAACATCCGAGACCAGTTGTCGACGCCATTTCAGTGCATTTTTTTGTAACAAATACGCTAATTGCACCGAAATTATTTGGGAAATAAACTACATGCGCTAAAATAAGCTAAACATGCAGAAAATTTCTCGAAAAGTTTTGCTCAAACATCTTAATTAATACTGTGTTAAAGGCACTGAAACTGTGCAAAAAATGTACAGACATTTTAGTTCGTTTCTTGCTTAATTTGAAATCATTTCAGCGCTTTTATTTCTCTCAAAATGTTTGAAATTAAATTTCATCAAGTGAATTATAACTGTCAGCGGTCAAATTAGTAATAGCCCCCCAAAAAAGCGGTTCGAGATTGTGTTCACTGGTTCTGAACGCATTTCGTACATATGTTCAGCGCATTATTGTGTAAGGTTTTCCAGCTGAATTTCAACGTAATTCTTTGTCAAATTTCAAGAAATTCTCGACCCCGGTAAGTATTTTAGGATGATTCGTTAACCAATTCGTGATGCCAGACCAAATTGTTATCTGATTCTACATCATCTTGGGAAGTTTCCCAGCGCACACTTGGGAAGTTTCAGATCAAATTTAAAAAGTCTGGAAAAATATTGCTTTGAAATATAATGAAATTGATCGAGTTTGGAATTCAAATTTTCACTTAAATCAACTGAAAGTCTCAAAAATAGTTGGCTACTGCTTCGAATTTATCAGAGCCTCAAAATTTTTAGATGACTGATGGCTCAATAGGAAAACGATGTGACAGCTTCGTTTGTTTCCGATTGCTCATGGTAGGTAATCATAAATTCGGTTTTCAAATAGTAGGTAGAAATGAAGCATTCTTGATGTAAATAGATGGGACTTATCTTGTCTGATCATTCCCAAATAATTTAGACAGAAATGAACGTGGATGTTTTATTCTCCAGAGAAGAAAGAAAAGATATATGGTAAAAACATACAGTAATAATTTGTCCCGTGAACTATTCAAATTTTACAATTTATGCAAGCTTTCAGCTTTTGAATGATGGAAAAGAAATTGTGAGCATATCCGGTCGCATATTTATTCTACCAAAACCGCAATTTGCTGTTTTTCAATTAAAATCTGGGCAGATAAATAAATACTTTGAATTGATGCCAACATGAATTGATCATAAATTCTAATCATTGAGACGAAAATTTTCAGAACTACTGCTCCAAAATTTAGGTATCCTCACAACTGTTTCTTTCTCTGCGTTTCCTCTGCACTCTGACATGACATTTGTTGGTAGACATTGGGCCGCAATTATTATTTCAACAATAAGTTTAATGATAACTCACAACATATTATGTTTTATTCGAAAAATATTGTCTAGAAACGCTAATCATGATTAAATCATTTTGAGATTTACTCCCTTTGTAAATACGAAAATTATTCAGCCTTAAATCTTAATTGACAACTAACTACCCCGCCTACATATCCGAGCCATTAGACTATTCAGCTCCAAACAATTACTTCGAAATCTTTCCAATAAACATACTTGATTAAGTAACGCAAGAAGTCAACGTGCGTATTTGACGGATATAAAAGCTAGAAAAGATTAAACTAACCTTTCTGATAATTAATTCAGCTAAAAAATTTGCTGCTTTGAGCATAATCAAAATTTTATACTCCAGATTATCTGTTGATTTTTATGCTGTACATTTAGTGAAAAGTTAGATAGGAAAATCTCCACAAATGAAACATAGGCAACAATTGATCTAAAATTCAAATAGCTTTGCCCATATTCGACAATTTTGATATTATTTTCAACTGTTAAATTGGAATCGAGATAAATTTATTGATAGTGCTTGTTTTGCAAAGGCCTTTTTTAGTTTTGTACAAAATTTTAGCCAATTGTCCATTTTTGTACAAAACGCAGCTCTGTTCCATAAGAATTCAAGGTTCATTAATTATCTTGCAAAAAATTACTTGCAAGATAATCAAGGAACCTGGAATTCTTTTATAACAGCGATGCATTTTTACAAATAAAAAATTGACTGAAATTTTGTAAAAAAAAACAGGCAAAAAAGGGAAGTCAATATCTTTTGACGGGTAATTAACTGCACTGATAAGGACTGCACTGATAAATACCATGGTTGGCAATTTGAAAGTACAATTTATCAATAAATTAATACGATTTGTAATCATTGAAGTCTGTCTATCAGAAATGAACTTAAGTAAGTGATTGATGATTCCGAAAAAATGAAATGCTTCTTCTTTTGTGGAATTTGTTATGTCGTATTCAAAATTCTCAGCTACTATTTTTTGAGATAAAACGTTTGTTGACTTTTTTTGTTGAAAGAAAATGTTTCGAAGCTCACTAGTCTGATGTGGTTGAGATAGCCCTTTAATTCTTTAAGAAGTTATCACTCAAAAAATTAGCAAATAATGATGTCCTTTAGGTATAACAAAAATAGGGCAACATCTAACTTTAACTTTTTCGTTCCCTTTTTATGCCTTTTTTCTCTGTATTTGAGTAGTTCACCCAGGATGAAGTCCGCGACCCAAGACAGGCATTGGCCAGACTCACTATACCCAAAGATATGTATTGGCCAGACCAAACAGATTTTGACCACCATTGGCCAGACTGAAAAGAATTTGTCTAGACCGTTGTCCAGACCATCGGCCAGACCGTTGCTCAGATTGATTATGAGTAATTTGTAGTTGATTTCGAACAGACTGAAATAGCGGTATTAACCAGACCTAACAGACCAAATTATGGGTATCAGACAGACAGATCAGACCGAAATATGGGTATTGCCCAGACCGAACCGACAGAAGTATGGGTATTGACCAGACCGAACAGACCAAAATTGCCATTGACCAGACGGAAGGCCCGAAACAAATTTTTTCCAGATCAATGGGATGGGTCGCACCGGACCCCCATGTCCACAACCCAAGTCGGTCTGGTCAATGCCTGTCTGGGGTCGCGGACTTCATCCTGGGCAGTTTTCTTTTTCGATCTATTTTCCTTTCCTCGAATGACATTCTTACTCGGGCTTTTGATCAAATTGAACCCTGATTATGCGGATTTTGATTCACACCGATGCTTTACCCCTCCCCTGACCCAATTTCGCTTCCGTTTCTATTTGTCTATATTATTTACGCACCAGTCCTGTCAATCTGCCGAAAACATGAACAATCGAAGTTCTAATATATCGTTTGGAATAAACACTCGATCAAATTAGCGATAAAATAGTCGAATTATGAAATTTATTGTTAACATTTACCGAAGAAAAAACAAACCGAAAAAATGCCAATTATTGAGTAGTCAACCACAATGCTGTCTAACGTCACTTTTCTCAGGGTCGCGTTTTCTCTGATGGGAGATGGATAAGTGTGGAACAAAATGCCACTAATTGTCCGCGAGAGTGGGTTCGAACCCCTGCCATTCAGTGTGAATGTGAGGTCATAGGACTCACCAGGGGTAGTTGGCAGAAAGAGTTTATTTGTCAGTCTGAAACAAGATGAACCAAGAAGTCAACTGAATCCCAACCCCCTGAAAAAAAATCATTTTTTTTCAAAATCACCCGGAATGAACCTTCTTTGGGAATCGTACAAACAACATTTAAGGATCCAAATACGACATGCAAAATTCTTAATATGATCTTGCGATGATCAGTATGAGTCCTTTTAAGGCTACTAGAACCGGATATAACCTTTCAAATGATTATTAGGAACCAAGAACGTGAACTAATGAGGTAATATTGTAGAGCCAGCCTGATAAGAGGTGGGACTAGCAAGCAAATCTTTTACGTGCTGCGATAAAGCTGCAAGAGCTTTATCGCAGCACGTAAAAGATTTGCTTGCTAGTCCCACCTCTTATCAGGCTGGCTCTACAATATTACCTCATTAGTTCACGTTTTTGGTTCCTAATAATCATTTGAAAGGTTATATCCGGTTCTAGTGAAAGATTATATCCAGTATGTAAATTTCGCTTATATTGCATTGGGGTGGAACAGACCGTTATGGGAACCATAACTAATATGGCATTCGTAATTCCGTCTTCAACATACATTTCTAGATGTTTTTGCCAATAGTGGGATCTGCCATCAAGATCTGAAGACGTATCGAAAATACTTTCTTTTGTATCAATAAAACGATAGCAACGAAATGAAAATTAGATTTTCATACTTTAATCTCGTGTTTTTTTTGCTTGATTACAACGCATAGTAGTTCTCGTTTAAAAACTGAAGATACTTGTTACTCTTAAAATTTTTCTGGATATTTCAGGTTTCGCTTCCTTTTTTGGCGATGTTGATGTTGTATTTTTGGCGATGATGAAACTGCAAAATATCAAAAAGCGTGTTGACTCCCAGTTATTATTTGTTATTATTTGATCACGCCATGAGCTGCTAAAACCGCCATTTTAAAAAATAACAATATTGAAATGCTTAGACAATAATAAAGACATATCTCTCTGGTTTTTCTAAAGTCGATCTTATTGATCGAACAATACTAAAATTATGAAGGGAAATCAACCGCTCCGCTATTCACGTTGACTTGAACTCGTTTATCTTCAGAACATAATTTTTCGAAAATGATATGAAAATTATCATTACTTTTACGCAACTGCAAAAGAGCTGCAGTCCACATGCAAAAATGGTACCTTTTGCAGGAAAATGCTTAGCCGTTATGTTTCATTTTTTGAATTGTGTTTAGGCAAGATAGAGCTGAGGTCAATTTCCTAGGCAGTATGAGATCAGTAACAAGCATATAAACATTCGTTTTTTGCATAAAGTTCATCGAAAAAAAAACTTAAAGTGGCCTATTCGTTAAAACCTTTTCATAAGGGTTAGAATAAATATCTAAAATATTTTCAGAGTAATGTTTACTTTTAAATGAAGTTGCTATACATTTTCCTTAAAATGATGATAAAAATAAAAACGAATTAATAAGCGATTCTTAAGTTCTATAAATCAACTACTATTCGTTTTCCGGAAACACTTGATTTATTAAGAATTTTCGGTCCTAGTGTTTCTTATCAATACTCAGAAATACCCAGAAAGACATTCAATTTAAAGATAAGACTATCAATTTTTTGATAAGTTGTGGGATGACGCAAACGAGAAGGCACGGCAAGCAGTTGTTGCAATGTATGGTGCAGAAAATCACATGGTGACATGATTTAGTGTGTTGAGAAATTTGTTTACTGATGGACTGAAACAGTTTACCTGTAGGCTCTGCGTTTGCGTTGTCTGTTTCGTATATTGAAAAAAAACTGTATCATCACAATCGGATTCGTTATCCGATAAATTATACTATAAGAATTCCAAATTAAAATGCAAATTAATCTAAACAAGGGGACTTTTCCTTATGTGCCAGTTCTGCGGACTCAAACTTTTACATCTCGAAAACTATTCGGAATTGGAGGCCAGTACCTCAATTGCGGCCTGCTTCTTTCTTCTGTTATATTTGACTTGTTAGTAAGTGAAACTCGGATTTACTTATCCGAAATGCATTTTTGATATCAAAATAAAGTTATATCTAAACAAGAACGATATCCGGATAAATAATGACAGCATATTTTGGAAGTATGTCGCATTCTTTTTTAAAAAAGTAAATAAATTTTAAACCCGTAGACAGTGTTTAAGAAACATTTTAATTGCTACAGAAAATTGATAATGAAGTAAGGAAAAAACATGACAGTGAATAAACTTTAATTTAAAAGAGGCCAAAGACGGCTGGGAAACAGCTAGGATGCGCAACCCAGTGGCTCAAAAGAAACTATTTTGGAAGAAAATGCTCAGAAAAAAAACATATTATGTCAAAATAAAATAAAAGCGTTGAAAAAGCTATAGATCTGAAAAATTGAAAAAATCTAATTATTCCAGGCGAGGGTAAATATTGAAATAAATTTCACGGTCGTGAACCCTAGTTAAAGTTGAGGCTATTTCTTTTCATTGGTCCAGCCAAACTCTTTGCATGGGTCGAGTAAAGTTCTTTTCATTGGCTTTGTGGTTCAGGCAGTGTCTTTTCATTTCTATTGTGGGTCGAGCACGGTCTTTTTAGGGGTCGAGCAAAAATTTTTTTCACAAGTCCCCTTTTAAGCGAAATCGGGTTCCTTTTAAATTAGTTTTCTGCATTTGCACATACAGGAGCAGCACCTGTGCAAGACTAAATAGCATAGCGCCAATCAGTAAACAATTGGAAAGTGCCAAAAAAGACTTTAAGCCATTCTTAACATAAAGCAGTTATTGCAGTTGGACTTTATTGCCACAATAGTTGGTTGATTGAAACTAGGTAGTTTCATTGTAGTCGTCCTCTTCCCAAGAGCCATAATGAAAATGTGGCTTTAATTTTTTTTGTTTTCAATTTTATAAACTATCACTTTTATACAAAACGGATGCATTTTTTGATAGATTGTTGGTTCTTTAAATAGCAAAATATGACAGAGCATGCTTGTTGTCTACGTTATAAGCAATAGTTTGCAAAAAAATTGCACATAAAATATACATTGTTCAGGGACAATATTCATTGTTTAGCTAAAGGCTACGGCTGCTTTTTTTCAGGTCCAGCAGTTTCAAGAATATCAAGTCCCAGAAAAACTCTTTTCAAACTAAAAATCTTTCGAGGACAATCTTTTCATGCACTACATAGTTCGAGGGTGGTCTTTAATAATTCCAGGTCTATACGGACTTAAGCTATGCAATTGATTAAAGTATTTATACAGATTTGAGCAATAAGAACACCGTAAATGAGCTGTAAGGTTATATGTATATGCAAAAAATGTGAAAATTTTCTGATTTTCTACTTCGGCTAAATTCTGCATCACATCTGAGAATATCTTCACTACCCTTGAGCTGTGGTGTTGTGGATAGGGAGTTTATTGTTGGGGCTTCCCTGTGCCTTTTTTTTCAAAAACTTTAGACCTGTTACCGGTACAGAATGTTACAACTAAGCTTAGAGTAATGTTTTGTTCTCATCGTAGAGATTGGAGTAACAAATTTTAAGAAAAACAACATATCTGAGACTTTCGCGCAATCACAAAAATCAAAAAATCTTGTTTAATTCATTGAGACTACTCTTTTACAAATTTCATCAAAAAACGACTGATCAGAAACTAATGTCATTCTTCCTTAGCTGTTGATTGGTGTTTTCAACGATCCTTTTGATACTTGATGTTGCTTGATCAACTTTTATAGAATAGAGTAGCAAACAAAAACATCATAAGAGTGGCTAACATAAGAACCTTTTGTCAACTTTTAACAGTGTAGACGGAAATTATTTTGGCATCGGAAAAACCTCAGAAGTAAAGCGAATTCGGGAAAATTGATGAACAATACATTTTTTTATTTAAAGAACATTATTTGTCAGACAGAATTTTGATGTTTTTGGACTTTACATGTCTGAATTCCATACTCTAGTCTAGACCTGAAAAATTGAAAAACTCTAATAATTCCAGGCGAGGGTAAATATTGAAATAAATTGCCCGGTCGTGAACCCTAGTTACAGTTGAGACTAGACCTTTTAATAAAATGTCCAGCCAAATTCTTTGCATGGGTCGAGTAAAATTTTTTTCATTGGCATTGTGGGTTAAGCAGGGTCATTTCATTTTTATAGTCTTCGAGCATGGTCTTTTTAGAAGTCGAGTGGAAATTATTCCCAAAAGTACTTTTTAAGCGAAATTGGGTTTCTTTTAAATTTGTTTTCTGCATATGCACAAGCAGGAGCAGCACTTGTGCAAGACTAAATAGTATAGCACAAATAAAAACCAATTGCAAAGTGCCAAAAAAGACTTTTAGCCATTCTTAACATATAGCAGTTATTGCAGTTGGACTTTATTGCCACAATAATTGGTTGAATGAAACTAGATAGTTTCATTGTAGTCGTCTTCTTCCCAATAGCCATGAACAAATTGTGGCTTTAATCTATTTTGTTTTCAATTTTATAAACTACCGTTTTTATACTAAACGGACGCTTTTTTTGATAGATCGTTGGATCTTTAAATCGCAAAATATGACAGAGCATGCTTGCTGTCTAGGTTATAAGCAAAAGTTTGCAAAAAAATATCACATAAAATATACATTGTTCAAGGACAAGTTTCATTGTTTAGCCAAAGTCTAAGGCTGCTTTTTTTTCAGTTCCAGCGAATCTCAAGAATATCAGGTTCGAGAAAAATTCTTTTCAAAGTAAAAATCTGTCTAGGACAATCTTTTCATGCCTTATATAGTTCGAGGGTGGTTTTTTAATAATTCCAGGTCTAGACGGGGTTAAGCTATACATTTGATTACAGTATTTATTCAAATTTGAGCAATAAGAACACCGTAAATGAGCTGTAAAGTTATATGTATAAGCAAAAAAATGTGGAAATTTTCAGATATTCTACTTCAGCTAAAATCTGCACCACCTCTGAGAATATCCTCACTACCATTGAGCTGTTGTGTGGTGGATAGGGAGTTTATCACTGGGCCTTCCCTGTGACTTTTTATTCAAAAATATTACACGTGTTACAGGGACAAAATATACAACTAAGATTAGAGTAATGTTTTGTTCTTATCGTAACGATTGGATTAACAATTTATAAGAAAAGCAACATATCTGAGACTTTCGCGTATTCACAAAAATCAAAAAATCGTGTTTAATTCTTTGCGACTACGCTTTTACAAATTTCATCAAAAAACGACTGATCAGAAACTAATATCATTCTTCGTTAACTGTTGATTGGTGTTTTCAACAATCTTTATGATGTTTGATGCAGCTTGATCAACGTTTATAGAATAGAGTGGCAAACAAAAACATAATAAGAGATGTTAGCATAAGAACTTTTTCTCAACTTTTAACGGTGTGGACAGAAATTAGTTTGGCATCGGAAAAACTATCTGTGAGACAGAATTTTGATGCTTTCGGATTTCACATGTGTGAGCTAGAACGCAAACCTTTTGCCGTTGACATATCACATGGTTAATGAGCACATAGCGAAGCGTGGGTTAAGGAACATGTCAAATCCGGGACCCAGGCGGTAAAACCATAAACTGTATGGGGTGTCTTCTTCAACTCAGCAAAAAAGTTGAAACTAATTATAAGAAAAAATATAGAACTTTACGTTTAAGATTAAGTCCATGAACTAACTTTTCTATAAAACTAGTACAACTCACCCTTTTCTCAAGTTAATGTCTTCAACCACAAATTGAATAGAAAAATTTCAGTCGTCATGTTATGTGTTTCCCAATTTGTTTCGTGTTTTGAGACTGTTGATCTTTTCCATTAATTAGAAAAATACCATTTCAATTTATACAAAAATACAATTTGGTACTTCATAAAGCATGCGCTACCACAAGGATAAATCTGGGGCCAATTCTGTTCTGGATATGAAGGCAGTATAATCCATTGATTTACAGAAAAATAACACACACTTATTTGCAATTGTTACATCCATCTACTCTTCACTAAAAGCGAGAGACCCATAAAAATGATCATGTTACTGATGACATCAGCGAATGTTGACGAAAAAAGGGTAAATTTGACGAGGAAGCTCTTAGAGGAATGAGTTTTCATTGATGACATAATTTTGGTCTCAAATTAAGAGATTTTATTTTGTCAAGAGTTTTTTCAAAATATTAAGCCCTGAGGAACTTCATGTCTCCATCAACACTACAAATTGCTGGCAAAGATGTTGAGAAGGTAAAATAAGATTCAGTTGAATGTTTTTTGAGACAATTACTATAAGTCGAAAGTATTTGGAAAAACGACAAACAAAAAAATGTGCAGAAAAAAATTAAGAAAAGTGCCCTAGCTGAGAAGAGCGAACTAAAAGCAGGAAAAAATTGTAAGATATATTTGGTATGTTTGGCTTTAAACGCAAGAAAGATTGAATGTCGGCGTTTTCGGACACAAGACAGATTCTGTGTGATCGGTATTTAAGCGTAGGACATCGTCGGTATGTTCGATTCTAAACATAAAAAATTGCTGTTTTTTTATTGGAAAATTTGATTTTCTGTTTATAATTCAGTAAAGCGCTATGATAGAGTGTGTTTTGTAGTAATTTGATAGATTGTGTTGTAGCGTGTGTTTTGTGGCAAACGTACTACTTAGAGAAAAATTCTGGAAGATTATCAAAATTATTGAAAATTCTTCCTTAGCTCGTTCACAAAAGTAACTTAACGAATACAAATTTCTGTGCTGTTTTTGAATCCAAAAGTGTAACACAACTGTTGACTTTGAGGAGAATCATGTTGACTAACTCACATTCACTTAGTTGTGACAAACTTTCTTGTAGTTTACAAGCGAGGTTTTTGGATTACGTTTTTTGGTTACGTTTGAAAACCGAACATGCTTTTTTGTTCGGTCTGCTGGACTAATCTGCGTTAAAAGTTCAGGGTGATTCTCTCAAGAATATCTAATCTTTCTGAGGTTTTTAAAAACGACGATACCGAAGATCTATAAAATTAAAAAAAAACGACGATACGGAATCTGTTTTACGTTTAGAAAAACGATACCGAATCACTCTCATGTTAAAACCGAACCAAAAACGATGACACCGACCAAAAAATAGTAGGAATTTTTTTAGTTTTCGGCTAGAAAATCGAAGATACTAACGTTTTTTTATGTTTCAAAGCCAAAAAATTCTCAACTGGGATTGTTTCATATTTTAACAATGGCAAGCAGGGCTAAACAGAAGAAACTTGATTAAAATGATCCGAATATCCTCGAGTAGAGAATCACTCAACCTCGAGCTCAGCTCCCTATAAAATCACTACTTTTTTAACATTCAGAACAGAGCAATGACATCAGCTACACAAAATGAGTATTTATATTACTTAAGTTCATACTGTTTTTTAGTTTAAAAATCAGTAAAAAAATTGTTTTTGGTACAATTACAGATGCTGCTTAAGTGCGCGTGCAGTTATTATGTTTACTGGTTATGAGCCTTATTTGCAAAAGGAATGTTCAAAATTGTTTTGGTTATGAGTTTTTATGTTTACTGGTTACGAGCCTTATTTGTAAAAAGAAGGTTAATAATTGTTCTGGGATAATTGTTCTGTGTTAATAACAAACTGCGATTTTTTGAACCCTAACTTTTTGTTCTCCCTTGAAACCAGAGATAGTAAAAAAAGTTTGTTTTCTTCCTTGTATGAAAATTTGTACAGTTCAAGTTATGAGATCTGCAATTTTGTTGGCATTTTTTAAAAATCAGATTATCCCTATTAGAAAATTTTGGTTGAAAAAATGTGTCAAAATGCGGTGACAAACAAAAAGTGTTTCCTGTTTTTCTTAATGTTTGTGTCTCGATTTGTGTTCTATTTGTACATTCGTTTTTTTCCATTGTCATAAATAATTGACTCTTTTCCTCATACAAAAGCAGCGACAAAAAATTACGGAAGGGATAAATCACAGAGTTATTGTTGTTCCGACCCCTATTGCGGGGGGAGGAACTATATACTCAAATGTTTTTTTGTTCAGACAATTTTGACCGATCGATATATTAATTGCAGAGAGTTGTGAGTGGTATCATGAAAAAGCCCGTCCTGCGTAGAATATGGAATTATAAAGATTTTTTGAATTTAGTTTTCTAACGCGAGTTATCGTGTTTTAAATTTTTGTGAATATTAGACCGATTTGTGAATATTAGACCGATTTTGGTTCACCTTTTCCGGAATTTTTGCCTAAAATTTTGTCAATTTTGGTAAAATATGTAAAACTTGTTAACAATACTACTGATTTTAGTTTTAGAGTAAAAAAAAATTGTTGACTTTTGATTTAATTTGTTTGGCTAGAACTTTGGCTAAAACTTTCAAAATTCTGCATTTTTCAACAAAAATTGCCCGAATTACGCTACTGATGTCCAGTTTGATTAAATTTGCTGGAAGTACACGCCCAAAAAAATCCAAATCAAACCTTGTTAATTCGAAAGAGAGCCAGTTCTACTTCCACCTTCCATTGATAGTAGTCTGGTATCAAAATTTTGCCGTTTTTTTCTAGCTTTACTCTATGATTATCAAAAACGCAGCAAAAATTTTTGACCTTTTAACTAACAAATCATCAAGATCTATCTAATTCGCAACAATTGAGTGTTCCTAATGAACAAACAGCAACAGCAACGCAGGTTTTGCCAAAACTGGGACTGTTACAATCGAAAAACAATTCGGATTGTCATCAGTTGGTCCTTTTTAAAAAAATCACTTTTTTATGTTAAAAAAAGAACAAAAACAATTCAAAGCAAAGCTCACTGTTGATAGGTTCAATTGGATTACTAAGCAGTTCCAAATCAATGTATTATGTTTCTTTACTGGAAAAGTTATGGTTGTTTTGACTCTTAAAATTGTTTGTTTTTTGAAAAAACAGTGGCTTATTGAAATTTTCCCAAATTTTTCATTTACTTTGGTCAACCTGCTGCTTAGTGTCAGCAATGAAAAAATTTTTTCTCTTCATCTTCGTCCAGTGGAATTATTTTCAAGCATTTTAGCGGTATTAAGCGTTAAGTTATGGTTTTCTATCTTTGATACAACTAGTTTTCACAAGTTTTTTCGGCGTTGGCCCACTTTTAACGTTTTTTTTCTCGTTTTGTCACATTATCACATTAATGACAGTTCACATACTACCTTATTGGCGTTCAAAAAAGGCGCAATTGAACATAGAAAAGTCTTTAAAGGCGTAGAGTACGGTTTTAACGGCTTCGACACCCCTTTCTCGAAGAATTCATTTGAACTTTTTACATTTTTCTGTAAATCTCCTTTAAATTTGTAATTTTAGTTGTATGATATTTCCTGCAAAATTACATTTTTCATTGGCTCTTTTTTGAGGGAAAAATGAGCATTTGAGTCTCATTTGAGTAGATAGCAAATGGCTTCATTACTTTGAAAACAATTGTTTTCAAAAGATAAAAAAAAACATTTTAATTTCTCATTTTAAACCTTTTCGTATATGTTACCTAGTTAATTATTGGTCCTCTATGATATTATGTTTTTTATGAGAAGCTGCAAGTGTAAAAAAGCTAAAGTTTTGAAAGAATTCGTATTGAATTTACTGGCTACAACACGGGTTTTTCGCAAAACAGTGTACCGTAATTTTGATTTTGCCTGTATTTGATGTTCTTTTTGTAGATGTAAGACAAGTTCGTAATAATTACAGATCACAAGTTCTTGCTTTGGACCAATAGAGGGACCTATTGAATCGATTCATTTTTTAGCTACTGGCTTTCATGACTTTGAAAATAATTCTTTTCGAAAAGTACAAAAGTTTTACTTATTTTTGCCCCTTTATTCTGTTGTTGTCTAATGGTTACTATTATCAATAAAAAGAGGTTGCATACTGCAATATTGGGGTTCAAGAAAGGCTCAATTTAACATTTTTTGAGGGTCAAAATGTAGGTTTACAGCTTCGGAAGCGTTTTCGCGCAATTTTTAATTGAATTTTTGTTTGTTGTCTCTATTTGTTGTTCTTTTTGTAACCGCGTACAAAATTCAATAATGACAGCCTAAATGCCCTCCTAAAGAATTGTATGTGATCATAAACATGTTCAATGTTTTCAATTGCGATCTAATGGCTTTCATATCTTTGAGATAATTGTTTTCAAAAATTACAAAATTGTTACTGAATTTTGCCCGTTTTTTCTCTTTTTTTGTCTGCTTGTTACATATTCTCTCTGATGAGAGGTCACACACCACTTCCACATTTTGAAGGTTCAATTGAACATTTTTTTTGAAAATTTTGGCCTTATTTTTTCGGAAGCGTTTTCTCGCAAGTTTCAATGGAATTTTTGTTTGTTGTCTCGATTTGTTGTTCTTTTTGTAACCTAATAAAAAATGAATAATTACAAACTTTAATGCCTCTCTTAATTACCACTCTTATGAAAGAGTATAAGATCTTGAACATATTGAATGTTTTCAATTGCTATCTAATGGTCTTCATTACACTGAAATTAATTGTTGTAAAAAATATAAGTCATTTTTTTAAAATTTTTTGTTCGTTTCTTATCTAACTGTTACCAAGCTTTATTATGGAGTGGTCCCATATCTTTTCTAGTGAATTACAGGTTAATTTCTTTTTTTCAGTTCTATCTGACGCTATTTTGACCGTGCTAATAATTTTTTTTGATAAAAGCGGACATAAATTTTGGACTTATAGCGGAGGTAAATTAATGTTTTTTTGTTTTTGTTTGGTTTTGTTGTTCGTCTTGACTTGCCTTCCTAATATTAGCTGATCTCATCGCAATCTAATGCAACCTTTCTTCACTCCATTGGGTCATCTGCTTTGGAGAAAAAAAACTGAAATACTATCGGTTGTTCATTTGATAGACATTTATGCCAAAAATTTTGATGAGCGGGGTCGCAAGTTTGTGTGGGAACGCACATTACCGAGCCTCCTTGCTTGGATGAAGTGTCAAAGTAGTTGTAGGAAGGTTTAAGTCAATTTAAAGACATTTTACAAGATTGCTACAAGAGAACCTATTTATCATGTCAGACTCCTGCAAAGCAATCTTTGTATATATTTCTTTGAATGAAGTCTTAAAATCTGTACAAACAGTTCAAGTCCGTTGACCCTGTGTATTTTTACGTTTGAGATTAAGAATCTACTAACATTGAAGCCGTAATCAGCTTATTAACTATGAGGGAAAGATTTCGCCTTTAAAATAAAACTTCTGTTGCCGAAATTTGATAGCAAAATTTGGTTTGAGATTTAAATTGAAACAAGGAGGCTCGTAAATGTGCGTTCGCATATGATGTTTTGAACCAAACTCATCTACATTTTTGACTTAATTGTCAACCAAATGAAGAGATAGCAAAAGTAGATGTTTGAGTTTAAAACAATAGTTGCAAAAACGTAACTAATAATCGAAATACATAATGCCATATCACATCGCAGCGCCAAAAATATCTGCCATTATTGAGACTCTGAGAAAAAAAACAAACAACAAAATAAACAGAAGAAAATTTTCTCGGCAAAAATATAATATCTAAATTTGAAAGCACCTAGTAACAACTTCAAAATGCAGTCAGATAAAACCTTAACTACACAAATTTACTTTCTGCTAAGTATACAGCGGATGGAAAGTTTTCCTAGTGAGACTAGGTAACAAGTCGACAAAGAGAACCAATAATGTGGCGAAATTCAAAAATTAATCAACATTTTTCAAGACAAGAAATTTTAATATTTTAAATATCATTAGCTTTCAACGAAATAATCCTTGATAAGTTACTGAAAAGTCAATACGAAACCAAAAAGACTTGCGTTTTGTTAGACTGAGCCAGAGCAACGGACTAACGGTGCATAAAAACTCAAACAATTACAGACGATTTGCGAAAACACAAACAATTGATACCATTAAAATCATTAGCTATTATCTGAATATGACGTGTTTTTAACTCATTTGTTAATTCTACTCATTCAGCTAAAATATTTGTACTGTGAGATTAAAAACATTTACTTGGGCCACATTTGAAAAACCATTGGGATCTGTTATTACGCAATTTTGATGAAAGAAAAGATAAAGAATTTAAAAAATTAACCACTCAAAAAACGTTTATGAAACCGCATATTGTACAAAAAGTCAGTGACGACATATTATTGGTAGATATGTTGCTTTCTGGAACACAAGAAATTGTATTGGACCTCTCAATGATGGAAACAGGCTGTCGTGAACTTCCCTACGAGACCAGAACTGGTCTTTATATTGTCTTTATTCTATTAGGAACACAGAATTGATTCATTTTGTGGCCTGAAATTTAATTTTGAAATACAATTTTTTATAGAAAATATCCTAATTTAATGAAAAATTACACTAAAAGTGATCAAAAACATGCCAAATATCCGTTTCTGTTATCAAACAAAACTTCAAACCTCGAAAACTCCCCGAAAAAAACGAAATTGAAGAAAAATCTTTTTTTTAATTTTGAATTCTACGCTGGACATTTTTAATGATACCATTCATTAATGATACCACTCACAATTGTCTGAACAAAAAAAACCCATTTGAGTATATAGTTCCTCCCCCCACAAGTGGGTTCGGAACAGTAAAAACTTAATCAACATGTTTTAGTGTTTTTTTGGCTGCCCCAGCAGCGCCATATCTAAGAACATAACTTGAAATTTCAAGCTTATTCCACTTATAAGTATGCAAAATTCCACGCATGTCTGCGGAGGACAAAACAACGCTGGTTTGTTCTTTGAGACTCTTATATCTGATTGCTTATTATTTAATACAAGAACAGAGTTTTACTCTTGTAGGATAATGAAATTTTATCGAAGACTTTCAATATCTTACAATGCAGCCTTTCATGTTAAACTAGAGTGGAAATTGTAAACATCAATAACAGTAACCAACCGGAAGGGGAATAATTCCTGTTGAGAGGTGCCAGTTATCTTTCCGATATAGTCGACCACAATACTGGATCCAACTCCAGCTGAAATCTGCAACTCTAGCAGTGATGTCTCGCTTCCGACCACCATCTAAATTTGAGTAACGAGGGACAAAAAACTTTCTCTCTAATGTTTATAAAATTTGAATGGCCACGGTGAAAATAAACTTGACAAATCTTGCCAGAACAAGTAAGATATAAATTTAGGCTTTGAAAGCTCATGTTAAGCTATGTGTTCAAAATAAACCTTATGAGACACTCATCAGAAAATATGAAAATTTGTTCAAATTCTTAAACTTCAGAAAGAACTTTTTTTCAAAAATCCTATAGGAAAATTTTAATCTCTCAAAACTTTTCTTGCCCTAATATATTAGCTGAAATTGAAGAGAACAAAAACTCTTTTCTTGAAATATTTTTTAAAATAATATCTGTGATATAACTATATATAGAGACGTTTTCTTCCATCAATTTTGTTTGAATAATTGAATCAAAACTGACCACCTTGCACAAAAGTCACTGACCCCCTTCCATGACATTAGCGGTTTTCCAATTACTCATGGCACTGTTCACAAGAAAAAAAATTCAGTGAATATGGTCTCAAACAATTACTAATAAAAATTGGGCAAAAACGTTATAGGCTAATTACAAGCTCAAAATGGTTACATTTCTATAAAACCCAAACTCATGAGAATTTGCCTTTTCGGTCATTGGCTACATTGGCTGCAATGAATAATCTCAGAGATTTTTTAGCGCTATCGCTTCAAAAACGCTTGATTGAGCTCAAAAAGAACCACTTTCCAAAACTAGTCAACTCTTGAATACTGTTGACTTCCCGGACTTGAGTCTCAGAGCATTTCACCGCTGATTCAGTACATTTCAATAGCAAAAACGAAATTCAGTTCTGAAGCATTGGATTTCCAGAATTTTTTAAATTTCTTTATGTGCAGTTTTATTCATTCTGATTATATTGATGTCATCGAGTTTGCCCCAGCTAAACTTATCCTGTATGGTCTGAAAACTACTCATAACACAAAATTAGGTCTGGCCAGAATAATGTCATACTTATGTAGCTTATAACTGGTAATTACTATAGAAATACGCACACTATTTATACATTCGCTAATTTGTAGACAATTACTACAAAGCTCATTTAGTTTAGCGGTTACGACTCGCCACGCAAATTAAATGTGACAAGTACCCACGCTGGAGTTTGAATCGCAAATAAAGCAAACCTTCTTAAAATAAAGCAAACCTGGAGTAAAACATATTATTTTTCCTGCAGTAAATTTTACTCAAAAACCAAGACTAGCCAGTGTAAATTGGGACAGACAAGAACAGAACCCTGGCCATCTTAAAAAACAGAATGTCTCTACACTGATTCAGCGCTGATTTGCTCTGCCATAAAACGTCCGGGTTACATTCTCAAATGATTTTGCTAGTTTTGGTTGAAACATTTAACGAACGAGATAAATTCGCTTTATTCCTAATCTTGCCGAACTTCATTTATTCAATTCAGATTTTTTTCATTATTTCCGGGATCAATAAATTAGAAATAAAATTTTTGAAACGCTGTTTCAATTTTACAAAGCAGAGTTTGCTCGACTGAGAGTATTAATGGGGGAACGAATAACACAGAACCCCGGGTAGACATTAGTAATGAATTTTTTATCCTTTATGAATAACGAATTTGGCCGGAAAAACATAGTTTTGAATTTTAAAAAATACTGTTTTAGACTATTTTCCTAATATTTTTGATATAACATGCTGAACACTTACTATATCACCAAAAACGCATATTTTTGACCTAACTATTTCATATATATATATATATATATATATATATATATATATATATATATAAATATATATATATATATATATATATATATATATATATATAATTTCACTTGTAAAAGAAATTAGAAATTATTCGACCGGCAAAACGTTGGCCATGGTTTTTATCTTAAAAATTGTCTGAAATAAATATATTGTTTACTTTGAAGATGTATGCTTGCATATCTAATGAACATAAAACCCAATAGAATAACTTAGGCTCTCCATTAATGTACAAAATCTCCGTATTTTCAGTCAAATTCTGTTTTGTTTTTAACTTAAGCCAAAATTAAGTTTGATTTTCTGACAAAGTGATTCTCCGTTAATTTGTTTTAATGATTTCAAGTTCGCCAAATTGCAACAGTGAGCGTTTGATGGGCAATTGTTGAGGATTATGCGAGGGTTTTCCCAATGAGAATCACATAACTAATAGCAGCACAAATTCGTGAATTGTGATAGATTTAAAAACATATTGATTAAGATTTGAACCATTTATGCCCTTTTTGCCGGAAAATTAACTGATTTGGTCTAAAAGTCGCTTCGGAGAGTAACTATAGTCTAAAGTCGCGTAACTATTTACTTAAGATCTACTTTAGAGGCCAAATTTTTTACAATAACTTATGTATCGTAATACATCTTTCCTAATTTTAAATCTTTACCTGTTCCCACTCAACTTGTCCGGGTGGTAGATTTTGGGTTACAACCAATTTGGCACTGAAAACGCCATTGCTTTCTGACTGGATTGCAACATCGTAACTTTGTCCAGGGCTCAGACCTGTGAGAGATACGAGAGAAGTGGTCCCTGGATTTGGAAACTCACACCCTCCAGCGCAGTTGCCATCCGGCGGATATGGCCTCACATGGCCTGACTGAGACCCAAAAAGTATCGTTTATTCATGAGGAATTAAAAAAATCGTGACAAAAATCAGAAACACCACAGCATTAATGCACAATATTAATATTGGACTGCCATGACTATTTGTACCCTGTTCTAGACCTGGAATAGTAAACAGACCTATTAATTCGAGGTGGTGATATTGCCTTAAATTACACGGTTGAGGACACTATGAGAAGCACGGAGAAATCTGGATTCGTTCAATGATGATTACTTGAGTCAGATGGTGTGAGTACGATATGTGTATTAAGTATCAGTATTGACTTACGATCCGCGACCTTGGTCGCAGTCAGTTTCAGTGCTGTACCATTGACTTTCAATTTTAAACAGTACTGAACCAGACAAATAGAAGTATAGACCTTTTGTCAGTCTGCCCAGACTACAGTAAGAAACATCCCACTCTGTCCCTCTTCTTTGCAGCCTCATTTACATATATGATGGGGCCAAAAAGTGACCCCCACAACCTAGGTTTTTAATTTCCTGTTCTCACCTTCCTTCACATCAGATTTACTGTTTCACAAAAACATCAGCTGTGTGCAAGAGAAACTGGAAAGATTTGAAAAGAGACAAAATCAGTGAAAATTTCGACTTTTTAAAATTTAAAAAGCAAATTTTTTATATGATGGGGTAACAAAGTGACCCCCTCTCAACCTAGGTTTTTGAGTTCGGAAAATTGTTACGTTTGAAATCCATCATACTGAACAAACGCAGCATGCCGGTCCGGACATATTTATAGGGTCCGCATGTTTTTTTTTTATCTATTCTATTTCGCCCCTCCCCCATCCTGTGTTTTTTCATGAGCCCTAGTTTTACAGTTTTACATTATGTGTTGTTATCTAGCAGGTTAATATATAAAAATGGATCTTTTCCGCCACCCCCCCCCCCCACCCCCAGCTTAGTTGGTATATATATTTTTTACGCCCAATCCCCCCAGGAGCATGTGCTATTTTTTTACGTTAACGTGCTAATTTGTAACTGGGGGGATGGATAGTCGGCATAAATTTTTTAAGAGTGGCTATTCCTATATATATTTTGGGGAGACACTTATTTTTGACATATTATTTTGTCAATCCAATGGAATTTCGACGTTCAATTGTTTAGGTGTCCTTTAATTTTGCTCAGCTGGACGCGATTGACAACCTTCGGTCTTCACTCATCTAGCCATTCTGACCAGATCAAAGCCCTCCAGACGCACTTATTCGACAACCCACCTCCTGAAACCCACCACCGAACACCGACCCCCGGCTGTGATTTCTGTGGCTGTACGAGTGAATGAGGAAAATTCAATTCTTGTGAGTTCAAAACGTGCAACAACCAAAACCTAATCGTACAAACACATGGTTTTGATTTTGACTACATGATTACATAATTTTAACCAATTACTGTAAACAAAATATATGCTTAATATAAATCCTTAAATTTTTGCTTAGCAAAGCGTCTATTTTGCAAATTGAGTGCCACTTGAGAGGCTTGTTCAAACAAAGCGAGGCAAAATATAGTGTAATGACTAGAAAGGCAAACAGAAAACCCTTAGACATAATGCTTCCATTAGTCATAATGCTAATTTTAAGTGAATACTAAGCATCGTCCGCATCTTAAATCAAGTTTTAAAATCAAGCTTTGCAGACAAAAGACAGTTTGTGGTTGATACTGTCAAGAAAAAAAGAAGTTTATTATTTCAAACTATGCAGCTCATCGACATAGTAGAAGCTGAAATACATCATAAACAGTCTATAAAGTGCCATGATCAGCAAACTTGATATACCAAAATGCTTAATTGAAATTTAATCATTCAGCGCTGAAATAATATGCGAGGCAGGTCCGGGATAACATATTATTATTTGATAATACAGCAATCTATTGTATTACCGGAGTTCTATGCAATTAGAAATGATAGTTCAAATTTAGATAAAATTAGAGAGGAAAAAAAGACGTTGCGTCATGTTCTCGACGTGATATCAAAAAATGATTAGGTATGGGGAGAGTTTACATTCCAGTGTTCCAGGAATGAAATTTCAACTATATAGGTTAAAATAAGTTATACAAGGAATATAAGGAATATGTTCAGTGCTATTTCTCTTCCTGTCAATCAACCGTGAAAGATAATGAGCTGTTCAAAAAATAATATAGAATCCACAGTAAACAAAAACATTGTTTGGTAAATAAAATTTTAGCCACTGAGAGTGTTTTCTGCTGCTCTGCGACGATCGGTGGAAACAGTTGCCTGTCATATACTACCGCAAGATTATTTGACAATTTTTCTGTTTATGAAAATTGAGATTGTTCAGCAACATCTGGAAACCGTCAACGGATAAATCTATATAGAATTACTTGAACCAGAAAAAATTGAATTTTTTAACAAAATTCTTTTAAATATAAGAAATTTTGAGATTGGACGCAAATTGTTAAAAAAAATGCAATAAATTAACATTAGTTTTAATGAGTTTTTTGTCTGGGTTCATTGTCGCATTGCATTCTAAAGGATGATAAATCTGTGAATTGATGTATCTTAATTCAAGAAATTGTGGCTCTAAAGCAAACCAAGATTCGTTAAATGTGACCCGTTGCTGAAGGAGGCAAATTTAGGAACTGCAGCTTAAAGTGAAAGGCAGATGTGTTCAAGAAAGTTGGACTAAATAAAGAACACTTCAATAGTTGTCGTCAGGCAGAATTTGAATAAAAATTGCAAAAGCCACCACACAGATTTGAAGAAAACACATTTTTGTTCATTCAAATTTTGTTCAGTTTTAACTTTCAACACTCATTTGCAGATATATCTAAAATTGCGAAAAAAAAAATTGCACTAAAAATGAGAGAACGATAATATTTTACGATTTGTATTTTTAAATTTCGAGACAGTCATTTTTTAGGAAGGAAATATTGCTGTTCAAAAGAAGAAAAATCGAACCGTATGATTTCCATATAGCTTTCAAAATCTAGTAGCCAATAAATAAGGAGTCTCGAAAACTTGCGTTTGCCAATAAATATTCGACTTCGCTCATCCAAAATTTTGACCTAATTGTCTACCAAACCCGGGTTGCTCATCATACAAATTTCCTAGTAGTCATACTAGGTCATATATGATTCCTAGTAATCATACTAGGTCATATATGATTTGTATGATTTCCTAGTAGTCATACAAGGATCATACAAAATATCAAACTTTACACTAATAAGCTTAATTTAATACGGCCTAAACAACTGACACCAAAAAAAAGGATAATTGCAGCCATTCTATAAGAACAAAAAAATATTTTTCCTTGTAATCATACTAGGTCATATATGATTTGTATGATTTCCGAGTAATCATACAAGGATCATACAATTTTTTTTTAATGGCGCAACGCAATCGTAATGTTAAAAGAGACTTTCATTGAGAAGAACAAACACCATAAATAGCGTTGGCAAACCTTAGCAAAGCAAAAAAAATGGATATTTCTTTGTAATCATACTAGGTCATATATGATTTGTATGATTTCCTAGTAATCATACAAGGATCATACAAATTTTTTTTAATGGCGCAACGCAATCGTAATGTTAAAAGAGACTTTCATTGAGAAGAACAAACACCATAAATAGCGTTGGCAAACCTTAGCAAAGCAAAAAAAAATGGACATTTCTTTGTAATCATACTAGGTCATATATGATTTGTATGATTTCCCAGTAGTCATACAAGGAACATTAAAAAATTTCAAAAGTTTTATTTAAGCTGTCAAATTGCGTTTTTTCAGCTTCCTGTAAAACATGAATGGGGACGAAGTCACAGTTACAGCAAATCAAGAGTTCTCAGCCAATGGATTTTTCAATCCAATGAAAAAAAGTGGTTTTTGAATTAAACTTAGCCATCTCTCATTAGAGATGGTTTATTTTCACAAGCTGTATTTGAACATTAGAACAAAAATTTGTGTATAATGTAACCCATCATGTTAACCAACATGTCATTATTAAATCAGATCTTCATCAGTGAAGGGCTTTTCAACAGGTATTGACATGCGTTTTTACATAATTTCACCTGAAAGTTATAAAAACTGTCGGTTTTTAAAGTTGTTTAGGTTAATTAGTAAGCAAGGATTGAACCAAATGAGCTCAATCTAACCGCAAACGTTTGATAATATTTTTGTTGTTACTACGTACACTTTTTGCGTGGTTCTTGACGATTGGTTGTTGATCAAATTAAAAAAAAAAATTGAGTAAGCGCAAAATTTAGTGATAATTCATTAAACAGTGTTTTGTATCTTTAAGGATATGCTATTAATGAAAATGTCTGCATGCTCAATGTTTTGGTTCAGTTTATGTTTTCTTAGAATGCATTAAGTACACGTCATAATAAATCACCATCACCTCCAAAAATGGCGAATATTCTGATTTTTTAGATGATTTCTCTTTTTAAATTGGTTCACATTAGAAAATTTACTGTATTCGAACAATAGAATAAAAATTTGTGTATCATAAAACCCACCATGTTAAAAAATTTGTCATTATTGAAGCCAGATCTTCATCAGTGAAGGGCTTTTAAACGGTTTTTGATATGTGTTTTTACATAAATTCACCTGAGAGTTTAAAAAGATTATCGATGCTTTAGGTTGTTTAGGTTAATTAATCAACAAGGACAAAACCAAATGAGCTCAACAGAACTGCAAAAGCTTGATTGTAGCCCTGATGTTAATGGACACACCTATTCAAGTGGTTCCTAATAATTTGTTGTTGATCAATTTATTAAAAACTTTGAATAAGTGCAAAGTTAAGTGATACTTCATTAAACAGTTTTTTACAAATTTTTATGGTCACGCCATTAGTGTGAATGATTATCTGCTCATTTTTGCTAACACAATCTATTTCTGGACACATAAAAAAACACTCATTATAATTGAACATCGATCTAAGAAATGGCAAATACTCTAATTTTTCAACTGCTTTTCCTGTGTAATTCAGTTAAACTTACAAAAGTGCTGCACTCGATCAGTAAAACTTAAATTATTGTATGAAAACCAATCAATTTAAAACCACAACACCATGAAAGCCAGAGGACTATCAATCAATGGCTATTCGACGTTTGTTGTAGTGTGTTCTCGCATAATAACAGCTGTAAGTTTAAAAATTTTTTATGTTTAAAGTGGTTCTAAGTTATTTAGTCAGCAACCATCTGACCAAATGAGCTCATCATTGCAACAAGCGCTTAGCAAAAACGCCATTAGTGCTGCTGATACCCGTGTGTTTTGTTACTAATGAGTGGTTGTTGATAATTTTAGTAGAAAATTTAAACGAGTGCAAAGTTGAATGAAAATTTGTTAAACAGTTTTATTCGTATCTTTACGGTTACGCTATCAAATTGTATAATTGATTGCTCAGTGTACTGCTCTTTTAATACGGATTTTGGAATGCACGAGGTAACGGCCATTATAAATGGGTGTTCTTTTCGAAAATGGCAAATATTCCTATTTTTTAACGGCTTTTTTTTTTAATTCGGTTCAACTAACAAAAAATTACCGTATTTGAACGTTAGAATTACATTTTTCTTACCATTTAGCACTACATTTGAACAATCATGCCATAGTTAAAGCCGGATATTAATCATTGTTGGGCTTTTCATAGTTTTTTGACACTCTTTTTTTAAAAAATATCAGCTGAAAATTAAAAAATTATCGACGTTTGAAGTTGTTTATCCTTATTAATCAGCAATCACTGAACCAAATGAGCTCAACATCGGCGCAAACGCTTGATACTGACCTTGTCGTTTCTGCATACACATGCTTGCGTGGTTAATAATGAGGGGTGATTGATAAATTTGTTGAAAACTTTGAACAAGTGCAATGTTGAGTGATGCTCAATTTAACTTATTCGTTAGTATCTTTACGGTTACGCTATCGATACACATGTCTGTATGCTTGTTGTCTTGCTCATTTATTCTGCTTTTTGGGGTGCATCTAGTACAAATCAAAACGTTTGATTTTCATGTTAAAAAATGATGAATACTCTGACTCTTTTCTTTTTTTCAACTGCTCTTTCTGTTTAATTCGGTTGAACTTACAAAAATGGTGTATTCAAACTGCAGAATTCAATTTTTCGTATCATGTAACTCTGCAATTTATCAAGCATGTCATAGTGGAGGCTAGAGATCCACCAATAAAAGTTCAATCAACGTTTTTCGATGTGCACTGCTAATTAATATCACCTGAGAGTTTAAAAAATTCATTATGTTTAAAGTTGTTTGCATTAATTAGTCAGCAACCACTGAACTAAATAAGCTTGTCATTGTTGCAATCGCTTGGAATTGAGCACCTAGTTACTGCTAATACGTGTATTCAATGTAACTTTTTAGTGGCTTGTGGCAATTTTAGTGTAAACTGGAAAAATACACTAATACCTCGAATTCTGTGGTGCTCGAATTTTCGGCATGATAAAACAGTTGTACTGGTTGTTTTTAATGGTTAATAAAGTGACAGTAACATGTCCTGAGTGCACCCATAGCATTTTTCAGTGCGTTTCTTGCCCGGAACATGTCAAATTTCCCCTCTGTAGCAGTGTAACTACCCATTTTGAGGTGTTTGGTACCAAATGTGAATTTTGGAGTTTCTCATTGTAGAGTTGTTCAAATGTGTTGTATTATAGCTTGTTTTACTCCTTATTAGCCGGGGAAACCGCCAAGCAGGTGGTGCATATACGTTTTCTGGGGTCTTGGTGCCGAATTTTGCCTCTGCAGGTGGTGCACACCCTATATATGTTGTTTTGGTACCAAATGTGAATTTTGGAGTTTCTCATCGTAGAGTTGTTAAATTTTGTTGTACTATAGCTTGTTTTACTCCTTATTAGCCGGGGAAACCGCCAAGCAGGTGGTGCATATACGTTTTCCGGGGTCTTGGTGCCGAATTTTGCCTCTGCAGGTGGTGCACACCCTATAAATGTTGTTTTGGTACCAAATGTGAATTTTGGAGTTTCTCATCGTAGAGTTGTTCAATTTTGTTGTACTATAGCTTGTTTTACTCCTTATTAGCCTTGCAAACCGCCACGCAGGTGGTGCATATACGTTTTCTGGGGTCTTGGGTCTGAATTTTGCCTCTGCAGGGGGTGCACCCCCCTGTGGGGTTTGGGGGGGTACCAAACGTGTATTTTGGAATTTCTCATCGTACAAAGGTCCAAATTTGATGTATTATAGGTTATTACACCCCTTGTTATATGTAGAAACTACTTACTAGGTGCTGAATATGGGTTTTCAGCGGTCTTGGTGCTGAATTTCGACTCTGCAGGTGGTGCACCCCCCTGTGGGGTTTGGGGGGGTACCAAACGTGTATTTTGGAATTTCTCATCGTACAAAGGTCCAAATTTGATGTATTATAGGTTATTACACCCCCTGTTATATGTAGAAACTATATACTTGGTGCTGAATATGGGTTTTCAGCGGTCTTGGTGCTGAATTTTGACTCTGCAGGTGGTGCACCCCCTGTGGGGTTTGGGGGGGTACCAAACGTGTATTATGTAATTTCTCATCCTATATTGGTCCAATTTCGATGTCATATGGCCTGTTACACCCCTTTTCAACTGTAGGAACTAATGATCAGGTGCTGTATATAGGGTTTCAGCTGTCTTGGGGGTGAATTTTGCCTCTGCAGGGTGTGCAACCACCTGGGGACTGGGGGAGTGTAACAAAGGTGCATTTTGAAATTGTTCATTGTAAAACAGTCCAAAATTGATGTACTATGGCGTGTTGCACTCTAAGTTAGATGTAGAAACTAATGATTGGGTGCTGTATATAGCATTTCATTTGTCTTGCGGACGCATTTTGCCAATGCCTTGTGAATCATTCCAGCCCACCCCATATGCGCCATTTTGGCCCGTATTTATGTTGTCTCAATGTTAGTTCTTTTCAGCGGTAGGTGTCTCCCCAGCTGCACGGGTCGTGGCAGCGCCCAATAATGTGATCGGCGATCATAGGGCTCAAAATTTGTAGGCTAGGGTAAAAGAAAGTTTTTTTTATCCAAATTAAATAAAGGCCTTTTCTTCAGTTGAAAGATGCACGATTTGTTTAAGCTGTATAAAGTAGGTCTGATCGGGGATTCGCATGTTGTAAGAATGAAGCCATATATACCAGGCTACATCAAAGTCATTGCTCGAGGAGGTGAACAAGCGAAAAATCTGCGAAATTACCAGGAAGAAATAAAGGATCTTGATATTCTTGTAGTGCTAATTGGCGGGAATGATATAACAACCCGTCAAGGCACCGAGGGTAGATCAATCAAAGAGTTAACTGGCGATATCAAGTCTTTGGTTGATTACGCGGACAGTATTGGCGTCAAAGCATTAACTTGCGATTTAATTCCTCGGGCGAATAACAGCAGAGGAACATCTTTTTCGGACCAGAGGCTGCTTAAAAGGATGAAGAAACGGCATATAAGGTTGAAGTTTGACTTCGTCATTGGAAAGGACAAAGTTCACTTGACGAATTATGAGGAGTTCTGGCTATACCTATATCGAAAAATTGTCATTCGTTCAATTGTTGCAATTGTCTATGATGGTTGTAAAAAGAAATTAGAAAAATACTTTGTTGCTTGACTTTTAAAATTGATTTGACTTGACTGATAATTCTAAGCCCAATTGTGGCCTCCTGACTTATTTTGTTGTGAATGCGATGTTGTTAACTTGATGCCTTCTAAATTTTCCTTTGACACTTTGCATTTCGATTAAAAAAACCTTTTGCAATCTGAATTCATATAAATGATCCATGTTTTGTTTTCTCTCACCCTTTAAAATCAGCAACCAGTTTAGTGAAATGAAGCACCGAGAGTGGTGCTCACGTTTCCTTTGAAGTCATTGAGCCGAAAGGGTACCCTTCTATTCGTATCTGGTGAGACAACCAAAAACAGATGAAAGATATATAAGACGCAAAAAATTTCTTTAGTAATCATTTTAACTTCAACCAGTTAGCTAAGCCACATGTCTGGTGGATTGAGCACCGAGAGTGGTGCCCACAAGGCTTGTGGCGTTGAACGAACTGTCCACGGGCTCCTCATTTTTATCTCTGCTGTACAAACTAATAACACATGAAAGATATAAGACAAAAAAAATTTTCTCTAGGAATCATTTTTAAGCTCAACCAGTTAGCTTAGCCACATGTCTGGTGGATTGAGCACCAAGAGTGGTGCCCACGAGACTTGTGGCGTTCAACGAACTAACCACGGGCTCCTCATTTTTATCTCTGCTGTACAAACTAATAACACATGAAAGATAAAAGACAAAAAAAAATTTCTCTAGGAATCATTTTTAAGCTCAACCAGTTAGCTTAGCCACATGTCTGGTGGATTGAGCACCGAGAGTGGTGCCCACGAGACTTGTGGCGTTCAACGAACTAACCACGGGCTCCTCATTTTTATCTCTGCTGTACAAAATAATAACACATGAAAGATATAAGACAAAAAAAATTATCTAGGAATCAATTTTAACCTCAACCAGTTAGCTAAGCCACATGTCTGGTGGATTGAGCACCGAGAGTGGTGCCCACAAGGCTTGTGGCGTTGAATGAACTATCCACGGGCTCCTCATTTTTAACTCTGCTGTAGAAACTAATAACACATGAAAGATATAAGACAAAAAAAAATTCTTTAGGAATCATTTTTAACCTCAACCAGTTAGATAAGCCGCATGTCTGGTGGATTGAGCATCGAGAGTGGTGCCCACAAGGCTTGTGGCATTGAATGAACTCTCCGCGGGCTCCTCGTTTTTTTATCTCTGCTGTACAAAACTAATAACACATGAAAGATGTAAGACGCAAAAATTTTCTTTAGGAATCATTTTAAATTCAACCAGTTAGCTAAGCCACATGTCTGGTGGATTGAGCACGGAAAGGGGTACCCACAAGGCTTGTGGCGTTGTGTTTATTGTGCAAACTGCCCCCACCCGCATTTAGATCCCTTTTGTATCAACCAATAACATATGAAAGTTATGAGTCGCGGGAAGTTTCTTACTTGAATTCCTGAATTCTTGAAATAGTGTTTTAATCCGCATTTTAGATCGATATTGTAACAACCTTTTTGTCCGATAAAGGAGATGGAAATGCCAAAATCCGATTGCGCTGAGAGTGAGCTGTCAAAGGCTCGGAAAATGTTGTGGCTGTTTGTGGAGAAAGGGAAACTTCAGCCTTTTCTCATTTCTTACAACAGTGTGATGTGGCCGCTGGAGCTGTCAATAAATGACAAAGTTAAACTCCGTTATTGCTGCCCGACTGACGTCAATCTGGTCCACCAATCCAGGAAGATCGATTGCACCCTAAAGGGTGTAATCAATAAGAGCACGGGTGACGATGTCTTGAGGGCAATCAATAATGTAAAGGATGATGGAGAATCAAGCGAACATGGCCACGTTGAATCTCAACTAGATGATAAATGAGTTTTGGAAAGAATTGCGCCAAGATATGTTTACGTTTAAAAAACCCAAGAAGTATGATTTGCTGGTCATTTCTGCTTCGCCTAATTTTCTGCTTTGTTCAATGTGAACCCTTTGTACCTACTCTGTGATACTACATTTTCGTTTAAAACAGGATAAGTTTCATTTCAATCATGTTTTTATACGTTAATTGAAAGGATTATAGCATCTCCTATCCCCTAACAGTTTCTGGTTACTGACATCATGTGCATGTCTCTGGTATCAAGCAGTAACGTACATACAATATTTGAGTACCAAATATTTAAAGGAATTGGTTTCAAGCTTCAACCAATTAAACAAGCCGAAAGTTTTTTTTGATTTGCTTACGTTTCGGTTTTCGGAATTGTTCAAAACTGAACGATTGAGTTAAGTCACAGGTCTAGTGGATTGAAGCACCGAAAGTGGTGCTCACGAGACTTGTGGCTTAAATTGAGCCAACCGCGCGCGCCTCATTTTTATCCCTGATGTATCAACCAATGACACATGAAAGATATAAGACGCAAAAATGTTCGTACGGAGATTTTTAACCTCAACAAGTCAGCTAAGCCACAAGTCTGGTGGATTGAGCACCGAAAGTTGGCGCGTATTTATGTTGTCTCAATGTTAGTTCTTTTCAGCGGTAGGTGTCTCCCCAGCTGCACGGGTCGTGGCAGCGCCCAATAATGTGATCGGCAATCATAGGGCTCAAAATTTGTAGGCTAGGGTAAAAGAAAGTTTTTTTTATCCAAATTAAATAAAGGCCTTTTCTTCAGTTGAAAGATGCACGATTTGTTTAAGCTGTATAAAGTAGGTCTGATCGGGGATTCGCATGTTGTAAGAATGAAGCCATATATACCAGGCTACATCAAAGTCATTGCTCGAGGAGGTGAACAAGCGAAAAATCTGCGAAATTACCAGGAAGAAATAAAGGATCTTGATATTCTTGTAGTGCTAATTGGCGGGAATGATATAACAACCCGTCAAGGCACCGAGGGTAGATCAATCAAAGAGTTAACTGGCGATATCAAGTCTTTGGTTGATTACGCGGACAGTATTGGCGTCAAAGCATTAACTTGCGATTTAATTCCTTGGGCGAATAACAGCAGAGGAACATCTTTTTCGGACCAGAGGCTGCTTAAAAGGATGAAGAAACGGCATATAAGGTTGAAGTTTGACTTCGTCATTGGAAAGGACAAAGTTCACTTGACGAATTATGATGAGTTCTGGCTATACCTATATCGAAAAATTGTCATTCGTTCAATTGTTGCAATTGTCTATGATGGTTGTAAATAGAAATTAGAAAAATACTTTGTTGCTTGACTTTTAAAATTCATTTGACTTGACTGATAATTCTAAGCCCAATTGTGGCCTCCTGACTTATTTTGTTGTGAATGCGATGTTGTTAACTTGATGCCTTCTAAATTTTCCTTTGACACTTTGCATTTCGATTAAAAAAACCTTTTGCAATCTGAATTCATATAAATGATCCATGTTTTGTTTTCTCTCACCCTTTAAAATCAGCAACCAGTTTAGTGAAATGAAGCACCGAGAGTGGTGCTCACCTTTCCTGTGAAGTCATTGAGCCGAAAGGGTACCCTTCTATTCGTATCTGGTGAGACAACCAAAAACAGATGAAAGATATATAAGACGCAAAAAATTTCTTTAGTAATCATTTTAACTTCAACCAGTTAGCTAAGCCACATGTCTGGTGGATTGAGCACCGAGAGTGGTGCCCACAAGGCTTGTGGCGTTGAACGAACTGTCCACGGGCTCCTCATTTTTATCTCTGCTGTACAAACTAATAACACGTGAAAGATATAAGACAAAAAAAATTTTCTCTAGGAATCATTTTTAAGCTCAACCAGTTAGCTTAGCCACATGTCTGGTAGATTGAGCACCGAGAGTGGTGCCCACGAGACTTGTGGCGTTCAACGAACTAACCACGGGCTCCTCATTTTTATCTCTGCTGTACAAACTAATAACACATGAAAGATATAAGACAAAAAAAAATTTCTCTAGGAATCATTTTTAAGCTCAACCAGTTAGCTTAGCCACATGTCTGGTGGATTGAGCATCGAGAGTGGTGCCCACAAGGCTTGTGGCATTGAATGAACTCTCCGCGGGCTCCTCGTTTTTTTATCTCTGCTGTACAAAACTAATAACACATGAAAGATGTAAGACGCAAAAATTTTCTTTAGGAATCATTTTAACTTCAACCAGTTAGCTAAGCCACATGTCTGGTGGATTGAGCACGGAAAGGGGTACCCACAAGGCTTGTGGCGTTGTGTTTATTGTGCAAACTGCCCCCACCCGCATTTAGATCCCTGTTGTATCAACCAATAACATATGAAAGTTATGAGTCGCGGGAAGTTTCTTACTTGAATTCCTGAATTCTTGAAATAGTGTTTTAATCCGCATTTTAGATCGATATTGTAACAACCTTTTTGTCCGATAAAGAAGATGGAAATGCCAAAATCCGATTGCGCTGAGAGTGAGCTGTCAAAGGCTCGGAAAATGTTGTGGCTGTTTGTGGAGAAAGGGAAACTTCAGCCTTTTCTCATTTCTTACAACAGTGTGATGTGGCCGCTGGAGCTGTCAATAAATGACAAAGTTAAACTCCGTTATTGCTGCCCGACTGACGTCAATCTGGTCCACCAATCCAGGAAGATCGATTGCACCCTAAAGGGTGTAATCAATAAGAGCACGGGTGACGATGTCTTGAGGGCAATCAATAATGTAAAGGATGATGGAGAATCAAGCGAACATGGCCACGTTGAATCTCAACTAGATGATAAATGAGTTTTGGAAGGAATTGCGCCAAGATATGTTTACGTTTAAAAAACCCAAGAAGTATGATTTGCTGGTCATTTCTGCTTCGCCTAATTTTCTGCTTTGTTCAATGTGAACCCTTTGTACCTACTCTGTGATACTACATTTTCGTTTAAAACAGGATAAGTTTCATTTCAATCATGTTTTTATACGTTAATTGAAAGGATTATAGCATCTCCTATCCCCTAACAGTTTCTGGTTACTGACATCATGTGCATGTCTCTGGTATCAAGCAGTAACGTACATACAATATTTGAGTACCAAATATTTAAAGGAATTGGTTTCAAGCTTCAACCAATTAAACAAGCCGAAAGTTTTTTTGATTTGCTTACGTTTCGGTTTTCGGAATTGTTCAAAACTGAACGATTGAGTTAAGTCACAGATCTAGTGGATTGAAGCACCGAAAGTGGTGCTCACGAGACTTGTGGCTTAAATTGAGCCAACCGCGCGCGCCTCATTTTTATCCCTGATGTATCAACCAATGACACATGAAAGATATAAGACGCAAAAATGTTCGTACGGAGATTTTTAACCTCAACAAGTCAGCTAAGCCACAAGTCTGGTGGATTGAGCACCGAAAGTGGTGCCCACAAGGCTTGTGGCGTTGAATGAACTATCCAACGATTAAGCAAAAAATCAGTAAATAATCAGTGTGAGCATTTTTAATCAATTTTGTAGATCAAAAATGATGCGATCAAATCGAGTTAATAAAGGAATTTCGTCTCAAAATCTTGACGATTTTGACAATGATCTAATGAAAGAGGCACGGAGTCTGATGTGGGTGTTCGTGAAAAAAGGGAACCAGAATCCTATACTAATTGCATACAACAGTGTCATGTGGCCGACTGAAATGACTACTCGACAAAAAGTCAATTTGAAAAATCGCCCGACGAAGACGAAGGTCACGCTTCTTTACGAAAATAGAGAGATCGAGTGCTCTCTAAGTGTTGTCCTGAATAAGAATGCGATGTCTGATGCTATGGAATTTATACATCAGAAAATGGTTGATGCTGACGGACAATTGAGCGATGTTAGCTATTATGGATCTCAGCCGTCACCATCACCAGCCAGATCTAGCCTTAAAAAGCCTAGCACCTCACCAGGGAAACCCAAGTCGAAAAAGAGCATCACATTTGTTCCAAACACTTATGAGCCCTCAATATCGCTCAATGCTACGGTAGAAGAAAATAGTTCTGAGAACTATTGCACGCAAAAGGACATTCGGACACCAACCGAGAGCTCGGGTCACTTCGAAAACAATATTTCCGATATAATTGACGTTGTGGACGAGAAGTTGCGAAAGATCATTGCCGTTCAAGAGGAGCATGCAAGAAAAATAACCCTTGAGAACAACAGATTCAGGACAAGATTTGCTGAGCTGTACAAGAAACAACGGGGTGATCAAACCCCAGTTCCCGTTGTCTCGTCATCTGCAGATCCTCTGATGTTCGGAGAACTGGACTTGATGTCTCTAACTCCTATAGGAGGACCGTCTGCATTCGGACGTCTTTTAGCCGCAACAATTTTTGGTGCCGATGACAAATGTGAGCTAATCCATCAAAGGCTGGGAGTAAAAATTAGGAAGAATAACTGTCGCACTTCGGCTAATGCTGAAAAGGAAGCCCTTTTCAGAGAATGCGTAGGACGATTTTATTGCAGCGACACTGCAAATGCCCTCAAGGAAGCTGTACGAGGTGCAAATCAGTACGGCACCGACATGAAAACGAGATACGTAAAGGCAACTGAAAATGACGAGAACGTAGATCCGAACAATGTTTCAGTTTGAAAAACTTGACTTTGCTTTAGAGGCCGAGTGTGGTCTCAGAACCGAACTTTCTATTCTTTTATTTGATTCGGCGGCTTGCTCAGTTTTGATATGTAAGTTTGAAAGCCAGTAAGTAAGCAGTGCTCTTATTTATAGCGTTGTATGTTAATTTTTGTTTACTTTGAAAGGAATTTGTATCCTGTTTTCCATGATTATGTATATTCAAGAAGTTAACAATCTAAAATTGAGCCCCTTTTTGATTAGCAAAGCGAATATTCAACATCGGAGACTCCTGTGCAATTATAAAAACTTGAATAGGGTTTTAGAAATTAACGCTCTATCTTGAGAATTGTTGCTAGTGCAATGAAGCACCGATTGTGGTGCTCACTAGTTATCAAATTTGGTTTCTGAGAAATATTATTAGTGCAATGAAGCACCGGTTGTGGTGCTCACTAATTATCAAATTTGGTTCTTAGGGTCTTTTTATTACGGTTTTTTAGATGGTTTTCAGCTGGGGATATTTTTAAAATGAGTTTTTACCTGTTTTAGATACACCCCATGTCTCGAATTGCAAATAAACATGTGCTTGACTCTAGCTCGGAGTCGGATGACAACGATTCATTTACATTCGAAGATCATGAGGGACGCCAAAACTGTGAGAACTCCGAAACAATAAATGTGAACTCACAATTAGAAGATGATCAAGATAGAGATGATGTAACACAAGGAAGATTTGAGCCGACACCTTGCTCGTCGTCAATGAACATAAAGGCTACGCAATCTTCAACTCCCAGAGAAACGAATAGTCGGGCAAAAGTTCTTTCTAAAAGACTGGACAACCTAATTGGTCAACATCAGCACAGGTTGAAGAAGATTAGGCAAGAGTTGAAAGCGGATAATGCTGAGTTCCTCAGCGTCGTTGTGAGTGAATTGTCTGGAGAACCGTTGTCTGCTGATAACTCATCCAATGAGCAAGTCAAGTTCAGGGGGCGCAATTTGATGTCAATTGTTGCGACTTCGGATCCTAGTCAATTTGGTCGCGACCTAGCTAAGGCAATTTTTGGCGAAGAAAAAGACTGTGCACTTATAAACTATATGATTGGGAAGGAGAGATGTAAAATTAACTCACGGCCTCGTGTTGACCTCCAGCTGGAAAAACTTTTTTGCAAAATAGTTCGATCGAAATACCCTCGTGAACCAGAATACTGTCTACGCGAAGCTCGAATTGCTGCTAATCAATTGGGTTTGGACTACAAGAAGAAACAGTTGAAAGCAGACAACTGCTTGGATGTTGATGAAAGTGACGAAGATTGAACTGTCTTGCTGTAGTTTTTTTCTTTAACTTTCGAGAAGACGAAAGAGGCTTAAAAAACGCTTTCCTTTATCTTGCTCTTTCCTTTCAGCTATTTAATTGTAAATGTTGCTTGTTAATGAATTGGCGTTTCCTTCTAATTTTCCGCTTCGTCAAACCAAACGACGTACTTCTTGCTTTCCTGCCATTATAAAATGTTTCTTTGCATCAAAACTTGACTACTGTGCTGTGTCAGATAATAATCTTAGTTGCTTCATCTTTAAATTGCTGCAATATTTGTAATAAGCCGCATGTGGCATGCAATAAGTTGTTCAGCGTTTTTTGTACCTGCTGTTGATTGTGATTGTGATTGCTTTTTTGTTGATTTCCTATATGAAAAAATTGTTTTCAGTTACATTTTATACCTAATCAAAATAGGTGAGGGTCAACCAACATAAGTGACTTCTGATTGCTCCTCTGGTAATAAATGAAGGTTCTTGATTGTCTTTCTGTATAGTGTTTTGTAGCACTGATAGTGGTGCTCACTAGACAAATGAGGTTGAGTAAAAATATTTCGATGTAGAGATCAACACATTAATGTAATGGCAAGGTATTCATCTGAGAAAACTCGCCTTTGCCGTCGGTTTTAGATAAAAATTATGACAGGGATTATGAATGAAAATTTGCTCTCCAGCTGGTGAAACGATGGGGTCGAGCAAAACGATATGTCAAGACAGAGCTGCAGAACGTTAAACGAAACTTGTTATTTTTGTTGAGTCCCGTCTATTTTATTTAGTTTGCTGTTTTTCTTTTATCTAACGTAACGCCGATAGTGGCTTAGGGAATTTTTTTCAAAACAGCGCAAACTGTAATTAAATTCAATCGTTAGTCGTCCCATTCTATGGTTCTTGAAATGCAAGCCGACAAGCAAGTGAGCAAAGCAATTATTTTGGCACAATGTGACAACTTAATTTCGAACAATTTATTGAAAAAGAAGGGACGTCAAATAATGTCAATGGTTGAAGATGTTGACTATGATTACATTAGTAATTGGATTGTAACAGATAATCGCTATAAGAAGTGCACCGAAACACTTAAAAAGTGCTATAATGAAGCTCTTGGTGCAGGTTATATTTTTGAGCATGATGCATTTGGTGGCTATGGTTTGTTCTACAATTGTGATGTGCCTATTGTGGTTTCTAAGAGACGTGATGTTTTGCTGCACAATCTCTGTGCTTTACTTCAACCAGTAAGCGACAGTGATATGCCACTCTTTAAGCCGATTTCGATTTTTTCTGGTACTGAAGCCTGCCGCCAAAACCGTATTATGGTTGGCCAAGTAAGATTTGCGAATCATTCTTGTTGTCCAAATGCGGAATATGTTGCTTCTTCGTTTGGAACTTTAAAATGTGTAAAGCTCAAATTGTTGAAAACACTTAGCAAAGGAGAAGAAATAACTGTTTTCTATGGCAGCAGTTTTTTTGGCGAGGGAAACTGGGAATGTAAATGTCCTCATTCCTCCATGCATTCTGAGCGTCCAATGGTTTTCAGCGAGAAACAAAAATCGCTTATATCTGCAAATATTGAAAAACGCTTTATTCGTCTAAGCAATCGAAAACGGCGCAAGCCCCTCCAGAAAAAAGTTCTCAATTACGAAATGCGTTTTTTTTTGTCGAGTGATTCGAGTGTTGAAGAAAAACATACCTCCATCCGTCAGAACTCAGTCGAAATGTCGTTGGATGGCGACATGGAGGAGTTTGACGGCAGAAATAGTGACGAAGATACTGAGCAAATAGAAACGACGGGGGCAGTTGTCTTTGATGTGGAACAGGATGGATTAAATGACGATACTACGTTACATAGTGATTTGTCGTCAGTTGCTGAGAGCAATGATAACGAAGATTCAAACACAAACAGAAACTTTGAGATTGCGTTGACCTCAATCGTTGCCAGGCATGGCACCTCAGACAAAGAACTTAAAGGTTGGATGGGATTGATGAAGGCCTCTTTCCCTAATGCTGACATTCCAAGCTATTCGCAGATGAAAAACCGTCATCATGTCCCCCAAACTCAACACAACTCCTTTATAAAAAGTTGTGGTACCGGTGAGTACTGGATGCTAGATTTCATGAACGAAATCCTTCAAATTTTGAAAGCTAACCTCGATGTTATAAGTGATTATTCGCTAACGCGTGACTCAAGTTATGACTTGAATTTGCAGCCCTGTCTCAACTTTGAGAAGAAAGAACTCACGATCTCATTAATTATGAACTCAGATGGTGTACGCATAATAAAATCTAGTCCTAAGCATCTGTGGCCTGTGTGGCTAGCGCTGGCTGAACTGCCTCCAAAACTGCGCTGTTCATATAACAATATCGTTCTTGCAACTCTTTGGTGTGGTGTCGGCAAACCGAATTGGGATGAACTCTTCACGGATTTTGAGCAAAAACTTAAACAGCAGTTTACTGTAGAGTACAAAAACGTTAATTTCAAAATCATTGCCCAAGTAGTGTTACTGGTTGCCGATATTCCCGCCACTGCTTTGATGCTTAATATGCATCACCATCTCGCCAAGTTGGGTTGTACAATGTGCTTAATTGAAACAGAAACTGAAGAACGTGTTCGGTACTTCCCCTTGAAAAAATTCCCTCTCCGAACATCTGAAATTCATTCAAGTCACCTCCAGCGTCTTAGGGAGGAAAATTTAAGTTCGTTCATGGGTGTTAAAGGACCTAGTTTTCTATTCAAAATTATCCGGAATTTACCGCTCAGTGCGCCGCCTGACTGCATGCATCAGGTCTACATTGGGGTAACTAAAGTTCTATTGCAGGTAATTCTTAAGAAAACCTCTCGCATTGATCTGGAATGCTTAAAGTTAACTGTGTCGAAAATCAATCTTCCGTCTGACTTCAAGCGGTCAGTACGTCCGCTAAATGAGTTGGAATTCTTTAAAGCTAACGAGCTGAAAACTTGGCTACTGTACATTGGTCCAGCATTATTTAATGAGACAATAAATGAGCGATTAGCCTCAAGATTTTGCTTGCTTAGCTTTGCTGTGCGCCTTTTAATGACGTCATCGAAACATTGCTGTTACGCAGAGAAAGTTATCGAAAAGTTTCTTCAAGATACGAAAGAGGATTATTCTGAAGTTGCCTTCTCTGCTAATGTGCACTCGCTCACACACTTGACGTGCCAAGTTCGAAATATTGGTCCTCTGTGGACAAGTTCGGGAATGATGTTCGAATCAGCAAATTATTTGCTGAACTCGAAGTTTACTGGTACGGTCAACCATTTACCACTATTAGTTGAAAGATATCACCGTAACAAGGAGGCCTGGAGGGCTTCTATTAAAGAGAATGAGCCCTTAGCAGCGTTTTGCCTAAAACTGCGAGGTAAAAAACCGTTCAAAAAAGACATTTTATTGCCTAGTCAAGTTCCTCCTGATCTTATTAAGCAGGGAAGGTCCTTTTACCGTTGTCGGAAGTTCGAGAACTTTTCTTTGGAGTGTCCACCAAACGAGAAAGACTGTTTTTTTTTCAGCTGAACACAATGGAGCACTTATATGCGGAAAAGTTTGCGCTTTCTTCACAGAGGAAGACAATCATTATGTATCAGCACAAATATTCAAAATATTGAAGTCTTATGCCTCAGCATTGGGAACCTCTAATAATGTGTTTTCGTACCACATCGTTGAGTTATATTCGGAATGGAAAGCTCTGAATGTGAAACTCGTCATCAACAAGATGCTACATTTTAAGATTGCCAGCATATCTTACCTAGTGCCTATCATCGATGCATTTGAGCACGCACGACTGATAACTCAATGGAAACTTTTCAAACTTGGGCAGTTAAAAGTACTTAAATGTGCACTTGTTACAATTTTTTTTTACTGAATGTTCTCTTTTTTACTTGTAAAACTTGTTCTGTACTCGAATAATTTTATCGCCTTATTTTGCTTCGAAAGTCTTCTCATTTTGTTTTGACGCAGCTGATGTCAGCCTAATATCATTATTTAATGTGAATAAAAACTTTGCTGGTATTATTCAAGAAAGCTTTGCACAAATTCGTTTTTAAATTTCTTTTCAATCTAGTCAAGGACTTGTTCAAATTAAATGAGGGCTAAAGTAGGAGTGTATGCATCCTAGTAGGTGCCGAAAAAGAAAGAATTATTGATGTGCATGGTCTATTAAAAAAGTACTCATGTCGTTGTCAAATTTTGCGCTCAAAAGAGTGTCGGTATGCAGTTTCACGAAAAGTGTTTTTCAATGTAGTCAAGGACTTGTTCAAATGAGATGAGCGCTAGAGTAGGAATGTAAGCATTATAGTAGGTTCTGAAACAGAAGAAATTATTGACCTGGGTTGTATACGAAAAAAGAACTCATGTCGTTGTCAAATTTTGAGCTCAAAAGAGTTTAGGTATGCAGTTTCACGAAAAAGGTTTTTCAATCTAGTCAAGGACTTGTTCAAATGAGATGAGGGCTAGAGTAGGAGTGTAAACATTCTAGTAGGATCTGAATCAGCAGGAATTTTTGATCTGGGTGGTCTACAAAAAAAGTACTCATGTCGTTGTCAAATTTTGCGCTCAAAAGAGTTTAGGTATGCAGTTTCACGAAAAGTGTTTTTCAATCTAGTCAAGGACTTGTTCAAATGAAATGAGGGCTAGAGTAGGAGTTTATGCATCCTAGTAGGTTCTGAAGCAGGAGGAATTTTTGATCTGGGTTGTCTAAGAAAAAAGTACTCATGTCGTTGTCAAATTTCGCGCCTATAAAAGTCTTGGTATGCAGTTTCACGAAAAGTGTTTCTCAATCCAGTCAAGGACTTGTTCAAATGAAATGAGGGCTAAAGTAGGAGTTTATGCATCCTAGTAGGTGCTGAAACAGAAAGAATTATTGATCTGGGTTGTCGACGAAAAAAGTACTCATGTCGTTGTCAAATTTTGCGCTCAAAAGAGTTTAGGTATGCAGTTTCACCAAAAAGGTTTTTCAATCTAGTCAAGGACTTGTTCAAATGAGATGAGGGCTAGAGTAGGAGTGTAAACATCCTAGTAGGATCTGAATCAGCAGGAATTTTTGATCTGGGTGGTCTACAAAAAAGTACTCATGTTGTCAAATTTTGCGCTCAAAAGAGTTTAGGTATGCAGTTTCACGAAAAGTGTTTTTCAATCTAGTCAAGGACTTGTTCAAATGAAATGAGGGCTAGAGTAGGAGTGTATGCATCCTATTAGGTTCTGAAGCAGGAGGAATTTTTGATCTGGGTTGTCTAAGAAAAAAGTACTCATGTCGTTGTCAAATTTCGCGCCTTTAAAAGTCTCGGTATGCAGTTTTACGAAAAAGGTTTTTCAATCTAGTCAAGGACTTGTTCAAATGAGATGAGGGCTAGAGTAGGAGTGTAAACATTCTAGTAGGATCTGAATCAGCAGGAATTTTTGATCTGGGTGGTCTACAAAAAAGTACTCATGTCGTTGTCAAATTTTGCGCTCAAAAGAGTTTAGGTATGCAGTTTCACGAAAAGTGTTTTTCAATCTAGTCAAGGACTTGTTCAAATGAAATGAGGGCTAGAGTAGGAGTGTATGCATCCTATTAGGTTCTGAAGCAGGAGGAATTTTTGATCTGGGTTGTCTAAGAAAAAAGTACTCATGTCGTTGTCAAATTTCGCGCCTATAAAAGTCTCGGTATGCAGTTCCACGAAAAGTGTTTTTCAATCCAGTCAAGGACTTGTTCAAATGAAATGAGGGCTAAAGTAGGAGTGTATGCATCCTAGTAGGTGCTGAAACAGAAAGAATTATTGATCTGGGTTGTCTACGAAAAAAGTACTCATGTCGTTGTCAAATTTCGCGCCTATAAAAGTCTCGGTATGCAGTTTCACGAAAAGTGTTTTTCAATCTAGTCAAAGACTTATTCAAATGAAATGAGGGCTAGAGTAAGAGTGTATGCATCCTAGTAGGTTCTGAAGCAGGAGGAATTTTTGATCTGGGTTGTCTACGAAAAAAGTACTCATGTCGTTGTCAAATTTCGCGCCTATAAAAGTCTCGGTATGCAGTTTCACGAAAAGTGTTTTTCAATCCAGTCAAGGACTTATTCAAATGAAATGAGGGCTAAAGTAGGAGTGTATGCATCCTAGTAGGTGCTGAAACAGAAAGAATTATTGATCTGGGTTGTCTACGAAAAAAGTACTCATGTCGTTGTCAAATTTTGCGCTCAAAAGAGTTTAGGTATGCAGTTTCACGAAAAGTGTTTTACAATCCAGTCAAGGACTTGTTCAAATGAAATGAGGGCTAAAGTAGGAGTGTATGCATCCTAGTAGGTGCTGAAACAGAAAGAATTATTGATCTGGGTTGTCTAAGAAAAAAGTACTCATGTCGTTGTCAAATTTCACGCCTATAAAAGTCTCGGCATGCAGTTTCACGAAAAGTGTTTTTCAATCTAGTCAAGTACTTATTCAAATGAAATGAGGGCTAGAGTAGGAGTGTATGCATCCTAGTAGGTTCTGAAGCAGGAGGAATTTTTGATCTGGGTTGTCTAAGAAAAAAGTACTCATGTCGTTGTCAAATTTCGCGCCTATAAAAGTCTCGGTATGCAGTTTCACGAAAAGTGTTTTTCAATCCAGTCAAGGACTTGTTCAAATGAAATGAGGGCTAAAGTAGGAGTGTATGCATCCTAGTAGGTGCTGAAACAGAAAGAATTATTGATCTGGGTTGTCTACGAAAAAAGTACTCATGTCGTTGTCAAATTTCGCGCCTATAAAAGTCTCGGTATTCAGTTTCACGAAAAGTGTTTTTCAATCTAGTCAAGGACTTATTCAAATGAAATGAGGGCTAGAGTAGGAGTGTATGCATCCTAGTAGATTCTGAAGCAGGAGGAATTTTTGATCTGGGTTGTCTACGAAAAAAGTACTCATGTCGTTGTCAAATTTCGCGCCTATAAAAGTCTCGGTATGCAGTTTCACGAAAAGTGTTTTTCAATCCAGTCAAGGACTTATTCAAATGAAATGAGGGCTAAGGTAGGAGTGTATCAATCCTAGTAGGTGCTGAAACAGAAAGAATTATTGATCTGGGTTGTCTACGAAAAAAGTACTCATGTCGTTGTCAAATTTTGCGCTCAAAAGAGTGTCGGTGTTGTGTTTCACGAAAAGTGTTTTTCAATCTAGTCAAGGACTTGTTCAAATGAAATGAGGGCTAGAGTAGGAGTGTCTGCATCCTAGTAGGTTCTGAAGCAGGAGGAATTTTTGATCTGGGTTGTCTACGAAAAAAGTACTCATGTCGTTGTCAAATTTCGCGCCTATAAAAGTCTCTGTATGCAGTTTCACGAAAAGTGTTTTTCAATCTAGTCAAGGACTTGTTCAAATGAAATGAGGGCTAGAGTAGGAGTGTATGCATCCTATTAGGTTCTGAAGCAGGAGGAATTTTTGATCTGGGTTGTCTAAGAAAAAAGTACTCATGTCGTTGTCAAATTTCGCGCCTATAAAAGTCTCGGTATGCAGTTTCACGAAGTGTTTTTCAATCCAGTCAAGGACTTGTTCAAATGAAATGAGGGCTAAAGTAGGAGTGCATGCATCCTAAGAGGTGCTGAAACAGAAAGAATTATTGATCTGGGTTGTCTACGAAAAAAG
This sequence comes from Convolutriloba macropyga, assembly GCF_964194025.1. Classification (NCBI taxonomy): domain Eukaryota; kingdom Metazoa; phylum Xenacoelomorpha; order Acoela; family Convolutidae; genus Convolutriloba; species Convolutriloba macropyga. Next base: position 45,030,203 of record NC_134475.1, read on the forward strand.
TACTCATGTCGTTGTCAAATTTCGCGCCTATAAAAGTCTCGGTATGCAGTTTCACGAAAAGTGTTTTTCAATCTAGTCAAGGACTTATTCAAATGAAATGAGGGCTAGAGTAGGAGTGTATGCATCCTAGTAGGTTCTGATGCAGGAGGAATTTTTGATCTGGGTTGTCTAAGAAAAAAGTACTCATGTCGTTGTCAAATTTCGCGCCTATAAAAGTCTCGGTATGCAGTTTCACGAAAAGTGTTTTTCAATCCAGTCAAGGACTTGTTCAAATGAAATGAGGGCTAAAGTAGGAGTGTATGCATCCTAGTAGGTGCTGAAACAGAAAGAATTATTGATCTGGGTTGTCTACGAAAAAAGTACTCATGTCGTTGTCAAATTTCGCGCCTATAAAAGTCTCGGTATGCAGTTTCACGAAAAGTGTTTTTCAATCTAGTCAAGGACTTATTCAAATGAAATGAGGGCTAGAGTAGGAGTGTATGCATCCTAGTAGGTTCTGATGCAGGAGGAATTTTTGATCTGGGTTGTCTAAGAAAAAAGTACTCATGTCGTTGTCAAATTTCGCGCCTATAAAAGTCTCGGTATGCAGTTTCACGAAAAGTGTTTTTCAATCCAGTCAAGGACTTGTTCAAATGAAATGAGGGCTAAAGTAGGAGTGTATGCATCCTAGTAGGTGCTGAAACAGAAAGAATTATTGATCTGGGTTGTCTACGAAAAAAGTACTCATGTCGTTGTCAAATTTCGCGCCTATAAAAGTCTCGGTATGCAGATTCACGAAAAGTGTTTTTCAATCTAGTCAAGGACTTATTCAAATGATATGAGGGCTAGAGTAGGAGTGTATGCATCCTAGTAGGTTCTGAAGCAGGAGGAATTTTTGATCTGGGTTGTCTACGAAAAAAGTACTCATGTCGTTGTCAAATTTCGCGCCTATAAAAGTCTCGGTATGCAGTTTCACGAAAAGTGTTTTTCAATCCAGTCAAGGACTTATTCAAATGAAATGAGGGCTAAGGTAGGAGTGTATGCATCCTAGTAGGTGCTGAAACAGAAAGAATTATTGATCTGGGTTGTCTACGAAAAAAGTACTCATGTCGTTGTCAAATTTTGTGCTCAAAAGAGTGTCGGTGTTGAGTTTCACGAAAAGTGTTTTTCAATCTAGTCAAGGACTTGTTCAAATGAAATGAGTGTTAAAGCAGGAGTGTATGCATCCTAGTAGGTGCCGAAACAGAAAGATTTATTGATCTGGGTGGTCTACGAAAAAAGTACTCATGTCGTTGTCAAATTTTTTGTTCAAAAGAGTGTCGGTATGCAGTTTCACGAAAAGTGTTTTTCAATTTGGTCAAGGATTCCTTCATATGAAATGAGGGCTAAAGTAGAAGTGTATGCATCCTAGTAGGTTCTGAAGAAGGAGGAATTTTTGATCTGGGTTGTCTAAGAAAAAAGTACTCATGTCGTTGTCAAAATTCGCGCCTATAAAAGTCTCGGTATGCAGTTTCACAAAAAGTGTTTTTCAATCCAGTCAAGGACTTATTCAAATGAAATGAGGGCTAGAGTAGGAGTGTAAGCATCCTAGTAGGTTCTGAAGAAGGAGGAATTTTTGATCTGGGTTGTCTAAGAAAAAAGTACTCATGTCGTTGTCAAATTTCGCGCCTATAAAAGTCTCGGTATGCAGTTTCACGAAAAGTGTTTTTCAATCTAGTCAAGGACTTATTCAAATGAAATGAGGGCTAGATTAGGAGTGTAAGCATCCTAGTAGGTTCTGAAGAAGGAGGAATTTTTGATCTGGGTTGTCTAAGAAAAAAGTACTCCTGTCGTTGTCAAATTTCGCGCCTACAAAAGTCTCGGTATGCAGTTTCACGAAAAGTGTTTTTCAATCCAGTCAAGGACTTGTTCAAATGAAATGAGGGCTAGAGTAGGAGTGTAAGCATCCTAGTAGGTTCTGAAGAAGGAGGAATTTTTGATCTGGGTTGTCTAAGAAAAAAGTACTCCTGTCGTTGTCAAATTTCGCGCCTACAAAATTCTCGGTATGCAGTTTCACGAAAAGTGTTTTTCAATCTAGTCAAGGACTTGTTCAAATGAAATGAGTGTTAAAGCAGGAGTGTATGCATCCTAGTAGGTGCCGAAACAGAAAGATTTATTGATCTGGGTGGTCTACGAAAAAAGTACTCATGTCGTTGTCAAATTTTTTGTTCAAAAGAGTGTCGGTATGCAGTTTCACGAAAAGTGTTTTTCAATTTGGTCAAGGATTCCTTCATATGAAATGAGGGCTAAAGTAGAAGTGTATGCATCCTAGTAGGTTCTGAAGAAGGAGGAATTTTTGATCTGGGTTGTCTAAGAAAAAAGTACTCATGTCGTTGTCAAAATTCGCGCCTATAAAAGTCTCGGTATGCAGTTTCACAAAAAGTGTTTTTCAATCCAGTCAAGGACTTATTCAAATGAAATGAGGGCTAGAGCAGGAGTGTAAGCATCCTAGTAGGTTCTGAAGAAGGAGGAATTTTTGATCTGGGTTGTCTAAGAAAAAAGTACTCATGTCGTTGTCAAATTTCGCGCCTATAAAAGTCTCGGTATGCAGTTTCACGAAAAGTGTTTTTCAATCTAGTCAAGGACTTATTCAAATGAAATGAGGGCTAGAGTAGGAGTGTAAGCATCCTAGTAGGTTCTGAAGAAGGAGGAATTTTTGATCTGGGTTGTCTAAGAAAAAAGTACTCCTGTCGTTGTCAAATTTCGCGCCTACAAAAGTCTCGGTATGCAGTTTCACGAAAAGTGTTTTTCAATCCAGTCAAGGACTTGTTCAAATGAAATGAGGGCTAAAGTAGGAGTGTATGCATCCTAGTAGGTGCCGAAACATAAAGATTTATTGATCTGGCTTGTCTACGAAAAAAGTACTCCTGTCGTTGTCAAATTTTGCGCTCAAAATAGTGTCGGTGTGCAGTTTCACGAAAAGTGTTTTTCAATCTAGTCAAGGACTTGTTCAAATGGAATGAGGGCTGGAGTAGGAGTGTAAGCATCCTAGTAGGTTCTGAATCAGAAAGAATATTTGATCTGGGTTGTCTAAGAAAAAATACTCTTGTCGTTGTCAAATTTCGCGCCTATAAATGTCTCGGAATGCAGTTTCACGAAAAGTGTTTTTCAATCTAGTCAAGGACTTGTTCAAATTGAATGAGGACTGGAATAGGAGTGTAAGCATCCTAGTAAATTCTGAATCAGCAGGAATTTTTGATCTGGGTGGTCTACGAAAAAAGTACTCATCTCCTTGTCAAATTTTGCGCTCAAAAGAGTTTTGGTATACAGTTTCACGAAAAGTGTTTTTCAATCTAGTCAAGGACTTGTTCAAATGAAATGAGAGCTAAAGTAGGAGTGTATGCATCCTAGTAGGTGCTGAAACAGAAAGAATTATTGATCTGGGTTGTCTACGAAAAAAGTACTCATGTCGTTGTCAAATTTTGCGCTCAAAAGAGTGTCGTTGTGCAGTTTCACGAAAAGTGTTTTTCAATCTAGTCAAGGACTTGTTCAAATGAAATGAGGGCTAGAGTAGGAGTGTAAGCATCCTAGTAGGTTCTGAAGAAGGAGGAATTTTTGATCTGGGTTGTCTAAGAAAAAAGTACTCATGTCGTTGTCAAATTTCGCGCCTATAAAAGTCTCGGTATGCAGTTTCACGAATAGTGTTTTTCAATCCAGTCAAGGACTTATTCAAATGAAATGAGGGCTAGAGTAGGAGTGTAAGCATCCTAGTAGGTTCTGAAGAAGGAAGAATTTTTGATCTGGGTTGTCTAAGAAAAAAGTACTCATGTCGTTGTCAAATTTCGCGCCTATAAAAGTCTCGGTATGCAGTTTCACGAAAAGTGTTTTTCAATCCAGTCAAGGACTTGTTCAAATGAAATGAGGGCTAAAGTAGGAGTGTATGCATCCTAGTAGGTGCTGAAACAGAAAGAATTATTGATCTTGGTTGTCTACGAAAAAAGTACTCATGTCGTTGTCAAATTTTGCGCTCAAAAGAGTGTCAGTGTGCAGTTTCACGAAAAGTGTTTTTCAATCTAGTCAAGGACTTGTTCAAATGAAATGAGTGTTAAAGCAGGAGTGTATGCATCCTAGTAGATGCCGAAACAGAAAGATTTATTGATCTGGGTTGTCTACGAAAAAAGTACTCCTGTCGTTGTCAAATTTTGCGCTCAAAATAGTGTCGGTGTGCAGTTTCAGGAAAAGTGTTTTCAATCTAGTCAAGGACTTGTTCAAATGGAATGAGGGCTGGAGTAGGAGTGTAAGCATCCTAGTAGGTTCTGAATCAGAAAGAATATTTGATCTGGGTTGTCTAAGAAAAATACTCTTGTCGTTGTCAAATTTCGCGCCTATAAATGTCTCGGAATGCAGTTTCACGAAAAGTGTTTTTCAATCTAGTCAAGGACTTGTTCAAATTGAATGAGGACTGGAGTAGGAGTGTAAGCATCCTAGTAAGTTCTGAATCAGCAAGAATTTTTGATCTGGGTGGTCTACGAAAAAATTACTCATCTCGTTGTCAAATTTTGCGCTCAAAAGAGTTTTGGTATACAGTTTCACGAAAAGTGTTTTTCAATCTAGTCAAGGACTTGTTCAAATGAAATGAGAGCTAAAGTAGGAGTGTATGCATCCTAGTAGGTGCTGAAACAGAAAGAATTATTGATCTGGGTTGTCTACGAAAAAAGTACTCATGTCGTTGTCAAATTTTGCGCTCAAAAGAGTGTCGGTGTGCAGTTTCACGAAAAGTGTTTTTCAATCTAGTCAAGGACTTGTTCAAATGGAATGAGGGCTGGAGTAGGAGTGTAAGCATCCTAGTAGGTTCTGAATCAGAAAGAATATTTGATCTGGGTTGTCTAAGAAAAAATACTCATGTCGTTGTCAGATTTCGCGCCTATAAATGTCTCGGAATGCAGTTTCACGAAAAGTGTTTTTCAATCTAGTCAAAGACTTGTTCAAATTGAGTGAGGACTGGAGTAGGAGTGTAAGCATCCTAGTAAGTTCTGAATCAGCAGGAATTTTTGATCTTGGTGGTCTACGAAAAAAGTACTCATGTCGTTGTCAAATTTTGCGCTCAAAAGAGTGTCGGTGTGCAGTTTCACGAAAAGTGTTTTTCAATCTAGTCAAGGACTTGTTCAAATGAAATGAGTGTTAAAGCAGGAGTGTGTCGTTGTCAAATTTTGCGCTCAAAATAGTGTCGGTGTGCAGTTTCACGAAAAGTGTTTTTCAATCTAGTCAAGGACTTGTTCAAATGGAATGAGGGCTGGAGTAGGAGTGTAAGCATCCTAGTAGGTTCTGAATCAGAAAGAATATTTGATCTGGGTTGTCTAAGAAAAAATACTCATGTCGTTGTCAGATTTCGCGCCTATAAAAGTCTCGGTATGCAGTTTCACGAAAAGTGTTTTCAATCCAGTCAAGGACTTGTTCAAAGGAAATGAGGGCTAAAGTAGGAGTGTATGCATCCTAGTAGGTGCTGAAACAGAAAGAATTTTTGATCTGGGTTGTCTAAGAAAAAAGTACTCATGTCGTTGTCAAATTTCGCGCCTTTAAAAGTCTCGGTATACAGTTTCACGAAAAGTGTTTTTCAATCTAGTCAAGGACTTGTTCAAATGAAATGAGAGCTAAAGTAGGAGTGTATGCATCCTAGTAGGTGCTGAAACATAAAGATTTATTGATCTGGCTTGTCTACGAAAAAAGTACTCCTGTCGTTGTCAAATTTTGCGCTCAAAATAGTGTCGGTGTGCAGTTTCACGAAAAGTGTTTTTCAATCTAGTCAAGGACTTGTTCAAATGGAATGAGGGCTGGAGTAGGATTGTAAGCATCCTAATAGGTTCTGAATCAGAAAGAATATTTGATCTGGGTTGTCTAAGAAAAAATACTCTTGTCGTTGTCAAATTTCGCGCATACAAATGTCTCGGAATGCAGTTTCACGAAAAGTGTTTTTCAATCTAGTCAAGGACTTGTTCAAATTGAATGAGGACTGGAGTAGGAGTGTAAGCATCCTAGTAAATTCTGAATCAGCAGGAATTTTTGATCTGGGTGGTCTACGAAAAAAGTACTCATCTCGTTGTCAAATTTTGCGCTCAAAAGAGTTTTGGTATACAGTTTCACGAAAAGTGTTTTTCAATCTAGTCAAGGACTTGTTCAAATGAAATGAGAGCTAAAGTAGGAGTGTATGCATCCTAGTAGGTGCTGAAACAGAAAGAATTATTGATCTGGGTTGTCTACGAAAAAAGTAATCATGTCGTTGTCAAATTTTGCGCTCAAAAGAGTGTCGTTGTGCAGTTTCACGAAAAGTGTTTTTCAATCTAGTCAAGGACTTGTTCAAATGAAATGAGGGCTAGAGTAGGAGTGTAAGCATCCTAGTAGGTTCTGAAGAAGGAGGAATTTTTGATCTGGGTTGTCTAAGAAAAAAGTACTCATGTCGTTGTCAAATTTCGCGCCTATAAAAGTCTCGGTATGCAGTTTCACGAATAGTGTTTTTCAATCCAGTCAAGGACTTATTCAAATGAAATGAGGGCTAGAGTAGGAGTGTAAGCATCCTAGTAGGTTCTGAAGAAGGAAGAATTTTTGATCTGGGTTGTCTAAGAAAAAAGTACTCATGTCGTTGTCAAATTTCGCGCCTATAAAAGTCTCGGTATGCAGTTTCACGAAAAGTGTTTTTCAATCCAGTCAAGGACTTGTTCAAATGAAATGAGGGCTAAAGTAGGAGTGTATGCATCCTAGTAGGTGCTGAAACAGAAAGAATTATTGATCTGGGTTGTCTACGAAAAAAGTACTCATGTCGTTGTCAAATTTTGCGCTCAAAAGAGTGTCGGTGTGCAGTTTCACGAAAAGTGTTTTTCAATCTAGTCAAGGACTTGTTCAAATGAAATGAGTGTTAAAGCAGGAGTGTATGCATCCTAGTAGATGCCGAAACAGAAAGATTTATTGATCTGGGTTGTCTACGAAAAAAGTACTCCTGTCGTTGTCAAATTTTGCGCTCAAAATAGTGTCGGTGTGCAGTTTCACGAAAAGTGTTTTCAATCTAGTCAAGGACTTGTTCAAATGGAATGAGGGCTGGAGTAGGAATGTAAGCATCCTAGTAGGTTCTGAATCAGAAAGAATATTTGATCTGGGTTGTCTAAGAAAAAATACTCTTGTCGTTGTCAAATTTCGCGCCTATAAATGTCTCGGAATGCAGTTTCACGAAAAGTGTTTTTCAATCTAGTCAAGGACTTGTTCAAATTGAATGAGGACTGGAGTAGGAGTGTAAGCATCCTAGTAAGTTCTGAATCAGCAAGAATTTTTGATCTGGGTGGTCTACGAAAAAAGTACTCATCTCGTTGTCAAATTTTGCGCTCAAAAGAGTTTTGGTATACAGTTTCACGAAAAGTGTTTTTCAATCTAGTCAAGGACTTGTTCAAATGAAATGAGAGCTAAAGTAGGAGTGTATGCATCCTAGTAGGTGCTGAAACAGAAAGAATTATTGATCTGGGTTGTCTATGAAAAAAGTACTCATGTCGTTGTCAAATTTTGCGCTCAAAAGAGTGTCGGTGTGCAGTTTCTCGAAAAGTGTTTTTCAATCTAGTCAAGGACTTGTTCAAATGAAATGAGTGTTAAAGCAGGAGTGTATGCATCCTAGTAGGTGCCGAAACAGAAAGATTTATTGATCTGGGTTGTCTACGAAAAAAGTACTCCTGTCGTTGTCAAATTTTGCGCTCAAAATAGTGTCGGTGTGCAGTTTCACGAAAAGTGTTTTTCAATCTAGTCAAGGACTTGTTCAAATGGAATGAGAGCTGGAGTAGGAGTGTAAGCATCCTAGTAGGTTCTGAATAAGAAAGAATATTTGATCTGGGTTGTCTAAGAAAAAATACTCATGTCGTTGTTAGATTTCGCGCCTATAAATGTCTCGGAATGCAGTTTCACGAAAAGTGTTTTTCAATCTAGTCAAAGACTTGTTCAAATTGAGTGAGGACTGGAGTAGGAGTGCAAGCATCCTAGTAAGTTCTGAATCAGCAGGAATTTTTGATCTTGGTGGTCTACGAAAAAAGTACTCATCTCGTTGTCAACTTTTGCGCTCAAAAGAGTTTTGGTATACAGTTTCACGAAAAGTGTTTTTCAATCTAGTCAAGGACTTGTTCAAATGAAATGAGAGCTAAAGTAGGAGTGTATGCATCCTAGTAGGTGCTGAAACAGAAAGAACTATTGATCTGGGTTGTCTACGAAAAAAGTACTCATGTCGTTGTCAAATTTCGCGCCAATAAAATTCTCGGTATGCAGTTTCACGAAAAGTGTTTTTCAATCTAGTCAAGGACTTATTCAAATGAAATGAGGGCTAGAGTAGGAGTGTAAGCATCCTAGTAGGTTCTGAAGAAGAAGGAATTTTTGATCTGGGTTGTCTAAGAAAAGAGTACTCATGTTGTCAAATTTCGCGCCTATAAAAGTCTCGGTATGCAGTTTCACGAAAAGTGTTTTTCAATCCAGTCAAGGACTTGTTCAAATGAAATGAGGGCTAAAGTAGGAGTGTATGCATCCTAGTAGGTGCTGAAACAAAAAGAATTATTGATCTGGGTTGTCTTTGAAAAAAGTACTCATGTCGTTGTCAAATTTTGCGCTCAAAAGAGTGTCAGTGTGCAGTTTCACGAAGAGTTTTTTTTACAATCTAGTCAAGGACTTGTTCAAATGAAATGAGTGTTAAAGCAGGAGTGTATGCATCCTAGTAGGTGCCGAAACAGAAAGATTTATTGATCTGGGTTGTCTACGAAAAAAGTACTCCTGTCGTTGTCAAATTTTGCGCTCAAAATAGTGTCGGTGTGCAGTTTCACGAAAAGTGTTTTTCAATCTAGTCAAGGACTTGTTCAAATGGAATGAGGGCTGGAGTAGGAGTGTAAGCATCCTAGTAGGTTCTGAATCAGAAAGAATATTTGATCTGGGTTGTCTAAGAAAAAATACTCATGTCGTTGTCAAATTTCGCGCCCATAAATGTCTCGGAATGCAGTTTCACGAAAAGTGTTTTTCAATCTAGTCAAGGACTTGTTCAAATTGAATGAAGACTGGAGTAGGAGTGTAAGCATCCTAGTAAGTTCTGAATCAGCAGGAATTTTTGATCTGGGTGGTCTACGAAAAAAGTACTCATCTCGTTGTCAAATTTTGCGCTCAAATGAGTTTTGGTATACAGTTTCACGAAAAGTGTTTTTCAATCTAGTCAAGGACTTGTTCAAATGAAATGAGAGCTAAAATAGGAGTGTATGCATCCTAGTAGGTGCTGAAACAGAAAGAATTATTGATCTGGGTTGTCTACGAAAAAAGTACTCATGTCGTTGTCAAATTTCGCGCCAATAAAAGTCTCGGTATGCAGTTTCACGAAAAGTGTTTTTCAATCTAGTCAAGGACTTATTCAAATGAAATGAGGGCTAGAGTAGGAGTTTATGCATCCTAGTAGGTTCTGAAGCAGGAGGAATTTTTGATCTGGGTTGTCTAAGAAAAAAGTACTCATGTCGTTGTCAAATTTCGCGCCTATAAAAGTCTCGGTATGCAGTTTCACGAAAAGTGTTTTTCAATCCAGTCAAGGACTTGTTCAAATGAAATGAGGGCTAAAGTAGGAGTGTATGCATCCTAGTAGGTGCTGAAACAGAAAGAATTATTGATCTGGGTTGTCTACGAAAAAAGTACTCATGTCGTTGTCAAATTTTGCGCTCAAAAGAGTGTCGGTGTGCAGTTTCACGAAAAGTGTTTTTCAATCTAGTCAAGGACTTGTTCAAACGAAATGAGTGTTAAAGCAGGAGTGTATGCATCCTAGTAGGTGCCGAAACAGCAAGATATATTGATCTGGGTTCTTTACGAAAACAGTACTCCTGTCGTTGTCAAATTTTGCGCTCAAAAGAGTGTCGGTGTGCAGTTTCACGAAAAGTGTTTTTCAATCTAGTCAAGGACTTGTTCAAATGGAATGAGGGCTGGAGTAGGAGTGTAAGCATCCTAGTAGGTTCTGAATCAGAAAGAATATTTGATCTGGGTTGTCTAAGAATAAAGTACTCATGTCGTTGTCAAATTTTGCACTCAAAAGAGTGTCGGTGTGCAGTTTCACGAAAAGTGTTTTTCAATCTAGTCAAGGGCTTGTGCAAATTGAATGAGGGCTGGAGTAGGAGTGTAGGCATCCTTGTATGCTCTGAATCAGAAGGAATTTTTGATCTGGGTGGTCTACGAAAAAAGTACTCATGTCATTGTCAAATTTTGCGCTCAAAAGAATGTCGGTATGCAGTTTCACGAAAAATGTTTTTCAATCTAGTCAAGGATTTGTTCAAATGAAATGAGGGCTAAAGTAGGAGTGTATGCATCCTAGTAGGTGCCGAAGCAGAAAGAGTTTTTGATCTGGGTTGTCTACGAAAAAAGTACTCATGTCGTTGTCAAATTTTGCGCTCAAAAGAGTGTCGGTGTGCAGTTTCACGAAAAGTGTTTTTCAATCTAGTCAAGGACTTGTGCAAATTGAATGAGGGCTGAAGTAGGAATGTAAGCATCCTAGTAGGTTCTGAATCAGAAGGAATTTTTGATCTGGTTGGTCTACAGAAAAAGTACTCATGTCGTTGTCAAATTTTGCACTCAAAAGAGTGTCGGTGTGCAGTTTCACGAAAAGTGTTTTTCAATCTAGTCAAGGGCTTGTGCAATTTGAATGAGGGCTGGAGTAGGGGTGTAAGCATCCTAGTAGGTTCTGAATCAGAAAGAATATTTGATCTGGGTTGTCCAAGAAAAAAGAACTCATGTCGTTGTCAAATTTTGCGCTCAAAAGAGTGTCGGTGTGCAGTTTCACGAAAAGTGTTTTTCAATCTAGTCAAGGACTTGTTCAAACGAAATGAGTGTTAAAGCAGGAGTGTATGCATCCTAGTAGGTGCCGAAACAGCAAGATATATTGATCTGGGTTGTCTACGAAAAAAGTACTCCTGTCGTTGTCAAATTTTGCGCTCAAAAGAGTGTCGGTGTGCAGTTTCACGAAAAGTGTTTTTCAATCTAGTCAAGGACTTGTTCAAACGAAATGAGTGTTAAAGCAGGAGTGTATGCATCCTAGTAGGTGCCGAAACAGCAAGATATATTGATCTGGGTTGTCTACGAAAAATGTACTCCTGTCGTTGTCAAATTTTTCGCTCAAAAGAGTGTCGGTGTGCAGTTTCACGAAAAGTGTTTTTCAATCTAGTCAAGGACTTGTTCAAATGGAATGAGGGCTGGAGTAGGAGTGTAAGCATCCTAGTAGGTTCTGAATCAGAAAGAATATTTGATCTGGGTTGTCTTAGAAAAAAGTACTCATGTCGTTGTCAAATTTTGCACTCAAAAGAGTGTCGGTGTGCAGTTTCACGAAAAGTGTTTTTCAATCTAGTCAAGGGCTTGTGCAAATTGAATGAGGGCTGGAGTAGGAGTGTAGGCATCCTTGTATGTTCTGAATCAGAAGGAATTTTTGATCTGGCTGGTCTACGAAAAAATTACTCATGTCGTTGTCAAATTTTGCGCTCAAAAGAGTGTCGGTATGCAGTTTCACGAAAAATGTTTTTCAATCTAGTCAAGGATTTGTTCAAATGAAATGAGGGCTAGAGTAGGAGTGTAAGCATCCTAGTAGGTTCTGAAGAAGAAGGAATTTTTGATCTGGGTTGTCTAAGAAAAAAGTACTCATCTTGTCAAATTTCGCGCCTATAAAAGTCTCGGTATGCAGTTTCACGAAAAGTGTTTTTCAATCCAGTCAAGGACTTGTTCAAATGAGATGAGTGTTAAAGCAGGAGTGTATGCATCCTAGTAGGTGCTGAAACAGAAAGAATTATTGATCTGGGTTGTCTACGAAAAAAGTACTCATGTCGTTGTCAAATTTTGCGCTCAAAAGTGTGTCGGTGTGCAGTTTCACGAAAAGTGTTTTTCAATCTAGTCAAGGACTTGTGCAAATTGAATGAGGGCTGGAGTAGGAGTGTAAGCATCCTAGTAGGTTCTGAATCAGAAGGAATTTTTGATTTGGATGGTCTACGGAAAAAGTACTCATGTCGTTGTCAAATTTTGCACTCAAAAGAGTGTCGGTGTGCAGTTTCACGAAAAGTGTTTTTCAATCTAGTCAAGGGCTTGTGCAATTTGAATGAGGGCTGGAGTAGGGGTGTAAGCATCCTAGTAGGTTCTGAATCAGAAAAAATATTTGATCTGGGTTGTCCAAGAAAAAAGAACTCATGTCGTTGTCAAATTTCGCGCCTATAAATGTCTCGGAATGTAGTTTCACGAAAAGTGTTTTTCAATCTAGTCAAGGACTTGTTCAAATGGAATGAGGGCTGGAGTAGGAGTGTAAGCATCCTAGTAGGTTCTGAATCAGAAAGAATATTTGATCTGGGTTGTCTTAGAAAAAAGTACTCATGTCGTTGTCAAATTTTGCACTCAAAAGAGTGTCGGTGTGCAGTTTCACGAAAAGTGTTTTTCAATCTAGTCAAGGGCTTGTGCAAATTGAATGAGGGCTGGAGTAGGAATGTAAGCATCCTAGTAGGTTCTGAATCAGAAGGAATTTTTGATCTGGTTGGTCTACAGAAAAAGTACTCATGTCGTTGTCAAATTTTGCACTCAAAAGAGTGTCGGTGTGCAGTTTCACGAAAAGTGTTTTTCAATCTAGTCAAGGGCTTGTTCAAATGAGATGAGTGTTAAAGCAGGAGTGTATGCATCCTAGTAGGTGCTGAAACAGAAAGAATTATTGATCTGGGTTGTCTACGAAAAAAGTACTCATGTCGTTGTCAAATTTTGCGCTCAAAAGTGTGTCGGTGTGCAGTTTCACGAAAAGTGTTTTTCAATCTAGTCAAGGACTTGTGCAAATTGAATGAGGGCTGGAGTAGGAGTGTAAGCATCCTAGTAGGTTCTGAATCAGAAGGAATTTTTGATTTGGATGGTCTACGGAAAAAGTACTCATGTCGTTGTCAAATTTTGCACTCAAAAGAGTGTCGGTGTGCAGTTTCACGAAAAGTGTTTTTCAATCTAGTCAAGGGCTTGTGCAATTTGAATGAGGGCTGGAGTAGGGGTGTAAGCATCCTAGTAGGTTCTGAATCAGAAAAAATATTTGATCTGGGTTGTCCAAGAAAAAAGAACTCATGTCGTTGTCAAATTTCGCGCCTATAAATGTCTCGGAATGTAGTTTCACGAAAAGTGTTTTTCAATCTAGTCAAGGACTTGTTCAAATGGAATGAGGGCTGGAGTAGGAGTGTAAGCATCCTAGTAGGTTCTGAATCAGAAAGAATATTTGATCTGGGTTGTCTTAGAAAAAAGTACTCATGTCGTTGTCAAATTTTGCACTCAAAAGAGTGTCGGTGTGCAGTTTCACGAAAAGTGTTTTTCAATCTAGTCAAGGGCTTGTGCAAATTGAATGAGGGCTGGAGTAGGAATGTAAGCATCCTAGTAGGTTCTGAATCAGAAGGAATTTTTGATCTGGTTGGTCTACAGAAAAAGTACTCATGTCGTTGTCAAATTTTGCACTCAAAAGAGTGTCGGTGTGCAGTTTCACGAAAAGTGTTTTTCAATCTAGTCAAGGGCTTGTGCAATTTGAATGAGGGCTGGAGTAGGGGTGTAAGCATCCTAGTAGGTTCTGAATCAGAAAGAATATTTGATCTGGGTTGTCCAAGAAAAAAGAACTCATGTCGTTGTCAAATTTTGCGCTCAAAAGAGTGTCGGTGTGCAGTTTCACGAAAAGTGTTTTTCAATCTAGTCAAGGACTTGTTCAAACGAAATGAGTGTTAAAGCAGGAGTGTATGCATCCTAGTAGGTGCCGAAACAGCAAGATATATTGATCTGGGTTGTCTACGAAAAAAGTACTCCTGTCGTTGTCAAATTTTGCGCTCAAAAGAGTGTCGGTGTGCAGTTTCACGAAAAGTGTTTTTCAATCTAGTCAAGGACTTGTTCAAACGAAATGAGTGTTAAAGCAGGAGTGTATGCATCCTAGTAGGTGCCGAAACAGCAAGATATATTGATCTGGGTTGTCTACGAAAAATGTACTCCTGTCGTTGTCAAATTTTTCGCTCAAAAGAGTGTCGGTGTGCAGTTTCACGAAAAGTGTTTTTCAATCTAGTCAAGGACTTGTTCAAATGGAATGAGGGCTGGAGTAGGAGTGTAAGCATCCTAGTAGGTTCTGAATCAGAAAGAATATTTGATCTGGGTTGTCTTAGAAAAAAGTACTCATGTCGTTGTCAAATTTTGCACTCAAAAGAGTGTCGGTGTGCAGTTTCACGAAAAGTGTTTTTCAATCTAGTCAAGGGCTTGTGCAAATTGAATGAGGGCTGGAGTAGGAGTGTAGGCATCCTTGTATGTTCTGAATCAGAAGGAATTTTTTATCTGGCTGGTCTACGAAAAAATTACTCATGTCGTTGTCAAATTTTGCGCTCAAAAGAGTGTCGGTATGCAGTTTCACGAAAAATGTTTTTCAATCTAGTCAAGGATTTGTTCAAATGAAATGAGGGCTAGAGTAGGAGTGTAAGCATCCTAGTAGGTTCTGAAGAAGAAGGAATTTTTGATCTGGGTTGTCTAAGAAAAAAGTACTCATCTTGTCAAATTTCGCGCCTATAAAAGTCTCGGTATGCAGTTTCACGAAAAGTGTTTTTCAATCCAGTCAAGGACTTGTTCAAATGAGATGAGTGTTAAAGCAGGAGTGTATGCATCCTAGTAGGTGCTGAAACAGAAAGAATTATTGATCTGGGTTGTCTACGAAAAAAGTACTCATGTCGTTGTCAAATTTTGCGCTCAAAAGTGTGTCGGTGTGCAGTTTCACGAAAAGTGTTTTTCAATCTAGTCAAGGACTTGTGCAAATTGAATGAGGGCTGGAGTAGGAGTGTAAGCATCCTAGTAGGTTCTGAATCAGAAGGAATTTTTGATTTGGATGGTCTACGGAAAAAGTACTCATGTCGTTGTCAAATTTTGCACTCAAAAGAGTGTCGGTGTGCAGTTTCACGAAAAGTGTTTTTCAATCTAGTCAAGGGCTTGTGCAATTTGAATGAGGGCTGGAGTAGGGGTGTAAGCATCCTAGTAGGTTCTGAATCAGAAAAAATATTTGATCTGGGTTGTCCAAGAAAAAAGAACTCATGTCGTTGTCAAATTTCGCGCCTATAAATGTCTCGGAATGTAGTTTCACGAAAAGTGTTTTTCAATCTAGATAAGGACTTGTTCAAATGGAATGAGGGCTGGAGTAGGAGTGTAAGCATCCTAGTAGGTTCTGAATCAGAAAGAATATTTGATCTGGGTTGTCTTAGAAAAAAGTACTCATGTCGTTGTCAAATTTTGCACTCAAAAGAGTGTCGGTGTGCAGTTTCACGAAAAGTGTTTTTCAATCTAGTCAAGGCTTGTGCAAATTGAATGAGGGCTGGAGTAGGAGTGTAGGCATCCTTGTATGTTCTGAATCAGAAGGAATTTTTGATCTGGCTGGTCTACGAAAAAATTACTCATGTCGTTGTCAAATTTTGCGCTCAAAAGAGTGTCGGTATGCAGTTTCACGAAAAATGTTTTTCAATCTAGTCAAGGATTTGTTCAAATGAAATGAGGGCTAAAGTAGGAGTGTATGCATTCTAGTAGGTGCTGAAGCAGAAAGAGTTTTTGATCTGGGTTGTCTACGAAAAAAGTACTCATGTCGTTGTCAAATTTTGCGCTCAAAAGTGTGTCGGTGTGCAGTTTCACGAAAAGTGTTTTTCAATCTAGTCAAGGGCTTGTGCAATTTGAATGAGGGCTGGAGTAGGGGTGTAAGCATCCTAGTAGGTTCTGAATCAGAAAGAATATTTGATCTGGGTTGTCCAAGAAAAAAGAACTCATGTCGTTGTCAAATTTTGCGCTCAAAAGAGTGTCGTTGTGCAGTTTCACGAAAAGTGTTTTTCAATCTAGTCAAGGACTTGTGCAAATTGAATGAGGGCTGAAGTAGGAATGTAAGCATCCTAGTAGGTTCTGAATCAGAAGGAATTTTTGATCTGGTTGGTCTACAGAAAAAGTACTCATGTCGTTGTCAAATTTTGCACTCAAAAGAGTGTCGGTGTGCAGTTTCACGAAAAGTGTTTTTCAATCTAGTCAAGGGCTTGTGCAATTTGAATGAGGGCTGGAGTAGGGGTGTTTGCATCCTAGTAGGTTCTGAATCAGAAAGAATATTTGATCTGGGTTGTCCAGGAAAAAAGAACTCATGTCGTTGTCAAATTTTGCGCTCAAAAGAGTGTCGGTGTGCAGTTTCACGAAAAGTGTTTTTCAATCTAGTCAAGGACTTGTTCAAACGAAATGAGTGTTAAAGCAGGAGTGTATGCATCCTAGTAGGTGCCGAAACAGCAAGATATATTGATCTGGGTTGTCTACGAAAAAAGTACTCCTGTCGTTGTCAAATTTTGCGCTCAAAAGAGTGTCGGTGTGCAGTTTCACGAAAAGTGTTTTTCAATCTAGTCAAGGACTTGTTCAAACGAAATGAGTGTTAAAGCAGGAGTGTATGCATCCTAGTAGGTGCCGAAACAGCAAGATATATTGATCTGGGTTGTCTACGAAAAATGTACTCCTGTCGTTGTCAAATTTTTCGCTCAAAAGAGTGTCGGTGTGCAGTTTCACGAAAAGTGTTTTTCAATCTAGTCAAGGACTTGTTCAAATGGAATGAGGGCTGGAGTAGGAGTGTAAGCATCCTAGTAGGTTCTGAATCAGAAAGAATATTTGATCTGGGTTGTCTTAGAAAAAAGTACTCATGTCGTTGTCAAATTTTGCACTCAAAAGAGTGTCGGTGTGCAGTTTCACGAAAAGTGTTTTTCAATCTAGTCAAGGGCTTGTGCAAATTGAATGAGGGCTGGAGTAGAAGTGTAGGCATCCTTGTATGTTCTGAATCAGAAGGAATTTTTGATCTGGCTGGTCTACGAAAAAATTACTCATGTCGTTGTCAAATTTTGCGCTCAAAAGAGTGTCGGTATGCAGTTTCACGAAAAATGTTTTTCAATCTAGTCAAGGATTTGTTCAAATGAAATGAGGGCTAGAGTAGGAGTGTAAGCATCCTAGTAGGTTCTGAAGAAGAAGGAATTTTTGATCTGGGTTGTCTAAGAAAAAAGTACTCATGTTGTCAAATTTCGCGCCTATAAAAGTCTCGGTATGCAGTTTCACGAAAAGTGTTTTTCAATCCAGTCAAGGACTTGTTCAAATGAAATGAGTGTTAAAGCAGGAGTGTATGCATCCTAGTAGGTGCTGAAACAGAAAGAATTATTGATCTGGGTTGTCTACGAAAAAAGTACTCATGTCGTTGTCAAATTTTGCGCTCAAAAGTGTGTCGGTGTGCAGTTTCACGAAAAGTGTTTTTCAATCTAGTCAAGGACTTGTGCAAATTGAATGAGGGCTGGAGTAGGAGTGTAAGCATCCTAGTAGGTTCTGAATCAGAAGGAATTTTTGATTTGGATGGTCTACGGAAAAAGTACTCATGTCGTTGTCAAATTTTGCACTCAAAAGAGTGTCGGTGTGCAGTTTCACGAAAAGTGTTTTTCAATCTAGTCAAGTGCTTGTGCAATTTGAATGAGGGCTGGAGTAGGGGTGTAAGCATCCTAGTAGGTTCTGAATCAGAAAAAATATTTGATCTGGGTTGTCCAAGAAAAAAGAACTCATGTCGTTGTCAAATTTCGCGCCTATAAATGTCTCGGAATGTAGTTTCACGAAAAGTGTTTTTCAATCTAGTCAAGGGCTTGTGCAAATTGAATGAGGGCTGGAGTAGGAGTGTAAGCATCCTAGTAGGTTCTGAATCAGAAAGAATATTTAATCTGGGTTGTCTTAGAAAAAAGTACTCATGTCGTTGTCAAATTTTGCACTCAAAAGAGTGTCGGTGTGCAGTTTCACGAAAAGTGTTTTTCAATCTAGTCAAGGGCTTGTGCAAATTGAATGAGGGCTGGAGTAGGAGTGTAGGCATCCTTGTATGTTCTGAATCAGAAGGAATTTTTGATCTGGCTGGTCTACGAAAAAATTACTCATGTCGTTGTCAAATTTTGCGCTCAAAAGAGTGTCGGTATGCAGTTTCACGAAAAATGTTTTTCAATCTAGTCAAGGATTTGTTCAAATGAAATGAGGGCTAAAGTAGGAGTGTATGCATCCTAGTAGGTGCTGAAGCAGAAAGAGTTTTTGATCTGGGTTGTCTACGAAAAAAGTACTCATGTCGTTGTCAAATTTTGCGCTCAAAAGTGTGTCGGTGTGCAGTTTCACGAAAAGTGTTTTTCAATCTAGTCAAGGACATGTGCAAATTGAATGAGGGCTGGAGTAGGAGTGTAAGCATCCTAGTAGGTTCTGAATCAGAAGGAATTTTTGATCTGGATGGTCTACGGAAAAAGTACTCATGTCGTTGTCAAATTTTGCACTCAAAAGAGTGTCGGTGTGCAGTTTCACGAAAAGTGTTTTTCAATCTAGTCAAGGGCTTGTGCAATTTGAATGAGGGCTGGAGTAGGGGTGTAAGCATCCTAGTAGGTTCTGAATCAGAAAAAATATTTGATCTGGGTTGTCCAAGAAAAAAGAACTCATGTCGTTGTCAAATTTGGCGCCTATAAATGTCTCGGAATGTAGTTTCACGAAAAGTGTTTTTCAATCTAGTCAAGGACTTGTTCAAATTGAATGAGGGCTGGAGTAGGGGTGTAAGCATCCTAGAAAGTTCTAAATCAGCACGAATTTTTGATCTGGGTGGTCTACGAAAAAAGTACTCATGTCGTTGTCAAATTTTGCGCTCAAAAGAGTTTAGGTATGCAGTTTCACGAAAAGTGTTTTTCAATCTAGTCAAGGACTTGTTCAAATGAAATGAGGGCTAGAGTAGGAGTGTAAGCATCCTAGTAGGTTCTGAAGAAGAAGGAATTTTTGATCTGGGTTGTCTAAGAAAAAAGTACTCATGTTGTCAAATTTCGCGCCTATAAAAGTCTCGGTATGCAGTTTCACGAAAAGTGTTTTTCAATCCAGTCAAGGACTTGTTCAAATGAAATGAGTGTTAAAGCAGGAGTGTATGCATCCTAGTAGGTTCTGAATCAGAAAAAATATTTGATCTGGGTTGTCCAAGAAAAAAGAACTCATGTCGTTGTCAAATTTCGCGCCTATAAATGTCTCGGAATGTAGTTTCACGAAAAGTGTTTTTCAATCTAGTCAAGGACTTGTTCAAATGGAATGAGGGCTGGAGTAGGAGTGTAAGCATCCTAGTAGGTTCTGAATCAGAAAGAATATTTGATCTGGGTTGTCTTAGAAAAAAGTACTCATGTCGTTGTCAAATTTTGCACTCAAAAGAGTGTCGGTGTGCAGTTTCACGAAAAGTGTTTTTCAATCTAGTCAAGGGCTTGTGCAAATTGAATGAGGGCTGGAGTAGGAGTGTAGGCATCCTTGTATGTTCTGAATCAGAAGGAATTTTTGATCTGGCTGGTCTACGAAAAAATTACTCATGTCGTTGTCAAATTTTGCGCTCAAAAGAGTGTCGGTATGCAGTTTCACGAAAAATGTTTTTCAATCTAGTCAAGGATTTGTTCAAATGAAATGAGGGCTAAAGTAGGAGTGTATGCATCCTAGTAGGTGCTGAAGCAGAAAGAGTTTTTGATCTGGGTTGTCTACGAAAAAAGTACTCATGTCGTTGTCAAATTTTGCGCTCAAAAGTGTGTCGGTGTGCAGTTTCACGAAAAGTGTTTTTCAATCTAGTCAAGGACTTGTGCAAATTGAATGAGGGCTGGAGTAGGAGTGTAAGCATCCTAGTAGGTTCTGAATCAGAAGGAATTTTTGATCTGGATGTTCTACGGAAAAAGTACTCATGTCGTTGTCAAATTTTGCACTCAAAAGAGTGTCGGTGTGCAGTTTCACGAAAAGTGTTTTTCAATCTAGTCAAGGGCTTGTGCAATTTGAATGAGGGCTGGAGTAGGGTGTAAGCATCCTAGTAGGTTCTGAATCAGAAAAAATATTTGATCTGGGTTGTCCAAGAAAAAAGAACTCATGTCGTTGTCAAATTTCGCGCCTATAAATGTCTCGGAATGTAGTTTCACGAAAAGTGTTTTTCAATCTAGTCAAGGACTTGTTCAAATTGAATGAGGGCTGGAGTAGGGGTGTAAGCATCCTAGAAAGTTCTAAATCAGCACGAATTTTTGATCTGGGTGGTCTACGAATAAAGTACTCATGTCGTTGTCAAATTTTGCGCTCAAAAGAGTTTAGGTATGCAGTTTCACGAAAAGTGTTTTTCAATCCAGTCAAGGACTTGTTCAAATGAAATGAGTGTTAAAGCAGGAGTGTATGCATCCTAGTAGGTGCTGAAACAGAAAGAATTATTGATCTGGGTTGTCTACGAAAAAAGTACTCATGTCGTTGTCAAATTTTGCGCTCAAAAGAGTGTCGGTGTGCAGTTTCTCGAAAAGTGTTTTTCAATCTAGTCAAGGACTTGTTCAAATGAAATGAGTGTTAAAGCAGGAGTGTATGCATCCTAGTAGGCGTTGAAACAAAAAGAATTATTGATCTGGGTTGTCGACGAAAAAATTACTCATGTCGTTGTCAAATTTTGCGCTCAAAAGAGTGTCGGTATGCAGTTTCACGCAAACAAACGAAAAGGCCCCGCCTTTTCGTTTGTTTGCTTTTTCGCTTTCCTGTTTTTGTTTTGTTTAGATCCCGGCTTATCTGGGACTAGCCCCTTTAGATTTAGTGCTCTGGCTTAACCGGAGCTCCCCTTTCCTTTTCTGAGATGCACTATTTGAGTGTTTTTGGTGCCCCGGTAGCCAGCAGTTGCTACCGTTGCATCGCAATCACTCATGGAGTGCCTCTCATGTTCTCTCCTGCTTGTGTTCTTAAGGTCCCGGCTTATCTGGGACCTAGCCCTTTCTTTATTGGTGCTGCCATTGCTTTCTTTCTTGTGCTGTTTAGATCCCGGCTTATCTGGGACAGCCCCGCCTTTTCGTTTGTTTGCTCTTTTTCGCTTTCCTGTTTTTGTTTTATTTAGATCCCGGCTTATCTGGCAATAGCCCCTTTAGATTTTGTGCTCTGGCTTAACCGGAGCTCCCCTTTCCTTTTCTGAGATGCACTATTTGAGTGTTTTTGGTGCCCCGGTAGCCAGCAGTTGCTACCGTTGCATCAAAATCACTCATGGAGTGCCTCTCATGTTCTCTCCTGCTTGTGTTCTTTAGGTCCCGGCTTATCTGGGACCCAGCCCTTTCTTTATTGGTGCTACCATTGCTTTCTTTCTTGTGCTGTTTAGATCCCGGCTTATCTGGGACAGCCCCG
This sequence comes from Convolutriloba macropyga, assembly GCF_964194025.1. Classification (NCBI taxonomy): domain Eukaryota; kingdom Metazoa; phylum Xenacoelomorpha; order Acoela; family Convolutidae; genus Convolutriloba; species Convolutriloba macropyga. Next base: position 45,051,365 of record NC_134475.1, read on the forward strand.
CCTTTTCGTTTGTTTGCTCTTTTTTGCTTTCCTGTTTTTGTTTTGTTTAGATCCCGGCTTATCTGGGACTAGCCCCTTTAGATTTAGTGCTCTGGCTTAAACGGAGCTCCCCTTTCCTTTTCTGAGATGCACTCTTTGAGTGTTTTAAGTGCCCCGGTAGCCAGCAGTTGCTACCGTTGCATCGAAATCACTCCTGGAGTGCCTCTCATGTTCTCGATTGCTTGTGTTCTTTAGGTCCCGGCTTATCTGGGACCCAGCCCTTTCTTTATTGGTGCTACCATTGCTTTCTTTCTTGTGCTGTTTAGGTCCCGGCTTATCTGGGACCTTGCCCTGTGCGTGATTTCTTAGTAGTATTTATGATCCTTGTATGACTACTAGGAAATCATATTTGATCCTTGTATGACTACTAGGAAATCATTTTTGATCCTTGTATGACTACTAAGAAATCATCTATGATCCTTGTATGTCTACTAAGAAATCATATATGATCCTTGTAGGATCATATATGATTTCCTAGTAGTCATACAAGGCTCATATATGATTTCCTAGTAGTCATACAAGGATCATATATGATTTCCTAGTAGTCATACAAGGATCATATATGGTTTCCTAGTAGTCATACAAGGATCATATATGATTTCCTAGTAGTCATACAAGGATCATAAATGATTTCATAGGTCATAGGTCAGCTCGCAGTGGTTTCATTGGGTCGGCTATCGGTTTTCGAATGCTTGCGATCTACGAGCAGTATTAGTTAGCATTTATGATTTGCTTGATTTCATACAAGGATCATATATGATTTCCTAGTAGTCATACAAGGATCGTACTAGGAAATACGTTATGATTTGTATGACATCATATATGATCCTTGTATGACTACTAGGAAGTGGCGACCCGGGCACGGTTTGTCTCTATACCTAAAATGTAACAACAATCTTTGCTCAAAGTTATGTCAGCGGGCCGAAGCACTTAAATTCTAAAAGTCAGTCTTTTTGTTTTCTACCATTTCTTCAAAAAGCTTTTTGAATTAAAAAGCTCGTTTAATCATGAATGGCAACAACTGTCATTTATAATAATATATCAATTTAAGCATTTTAACGATTAAGCATGTCTGGCCGTTGATTCTGGCATGTTCAGTATTCAAGAGGTAATTCTAGTTTTCTCAGCAGAAAAAAAAACAAAACAAAAAATGTTTTATGAAATCTTTGTTAAGTGTCCCTGTAATTGTATCCTCCAGCTCCGTATCAGCATCTTTATTATCCTATTCAGTTAACTAAGACAGTTTTGTACTCACTTTTTAAATTTAACAAAAGTTTAAAAGGTCATTTCATGAGAACTTTGCTTCATCTTCATCTTAATCCAACTCTTAGAAGGACAAAATAAAAATTGAACTTTTTAGGGTATTGATTTATTCGAATTAGCCTTTACTGCTTTTAGCGGGTCCCCACCCGAAAAAAGGAATATAATTTATTATTGGTGAGCTAAACTTGCAACGATTTTTCATCTTGAGCAAAAATCGTTTCATAGTAAAAAACTAAGTATTGTTGCCCAACATTAGTGTTTTGAGATAATTGTAAGAAAAACCCCTTGTAACTTATAAGGCAGAAAAAGTGTCAAATTTGTATCCAAAAGCGTTTCTCATCTATTCAAAGTGTTTCAAGATTAACTCTATTTTTGTGGACACCACTTCAATCAAATTTGAATGAAATGCT
>NC_134475.1:45053276-45190776 GCF_964194025.1 Convolutriloba macropyga
GTGCTCTCGCTGGCGTTGATGGGTTTCAAGATTTAGGAAACGTTACAGCTGAGGTTGACGAGGAGAATACCTTGGAGGTAGAGGATTTGGAAGAGGCCGCCTTGCTGCGTTTAATTGAGAAAAAGGCTGCAGTTCAGTTTGGCATAAACGGCAAAAACCTTGATCATATATACAGTGGTCACAAACCTGCAGAGTATGGCCTGGCATTGAAGAAATGGATATATGGAGCTGATGGCCTAGCATACCAGATGATCCTACCCTCAAAAAGTTTGTCAAGTGGGAGAGCTTGTGCTTCGAAACAATCAATGCTTACATTTTTTCGTAAGTTTCTTGCCGGATATCTTTGGTGATTTTTGTCAGTTCTTTTCTATTGGATCCTTTGTAAATGTGATCATTTGTACTTGTTTTTAATTAGGTGCTGTTGAGAGAAAGTTTCCGAGTGCTTCCTTCCCTAATGCGAGAAGAGATGCGAAGAAGGCAGCAAACAAAGCGGGTTTGAATGCAAAACAGAGACTGGAATCCACGGGCAAATACAGCGAAGATGCTAAAGGGAAAAAGAAGCAGTCTTATTTGGCTTTGATGGATGCTAAAAGAAAGAAGGATGCAAATTGAGATTCTGGTGCTCAGTTTTTGTAATGTTTCAAGCATTTTCTCTTCCTAGATGTTATGTAGCTAGATGTCTTTACCTCTGTTATGATTAATTTTAATGAGAACTCTATTTATCTAGATTAAGTGAATGAATGCGCAGTTGTGAAGTCAAGTTTTTACTGGCCTTTAGTTGTCTATTTAATTTTTGAAAAATTTACGAGTTTGGTCTTTTCTTATAGTTTTCAATTTGAGATTACAAATAACCCGAGATAATACTCCATTGATTCAAATAGCAAAACAGTACGTTCAAAGAAAGTAAAAGTCCTCTGCTGATGCTCATTGTTCGTTTGATTTTCAGATCTTAACCATGGCTCCAATCAAAAAGACGTCCCGTTCAAAACGAGAAGTTAAAGCGCCAAGTTTTGAAACCAGCCCAGAAGTCCAAGTTCAGCGAAGCATTCGATATCAACATCGAAATACACTGTTTTGTTTTTTCTACCATAAAGCATGCGTTTCGACAACGCTGAATAGTATTGCATGGCCACGTGGATACTCCGATGAACAGAAGCTAGCAATGAAACCGGGCCAGTACGAGTTCATACGACATAATCAAGCTACACATAGGATGCTATACTTAGGGTACGGTCTCGCTGATGAAGTTAGGCTACACAAAAAGTTGACAGAAGAGAGAGTTAAAAGAGGACTGTCTCCAACCTACTTGAATTGCGTCATACCAGACAAATCATCAAAAAAGAAGGCAGCAACCAGTGTTACGCAAGCTACCGAAACCATAGTTCCGGAATCGCCGGACATCTCTTCTTCGCCAGAGGTTCACGTTCAAGAAAGAACTGCGCATGCGAGCAATAAGGAGGCAAAAGCAGTCAGCAGAGAGAAGGTGACAACCCAAGCGCTGTTATTCCAAGAAAAAGCAGTGATGAGTGATAAGCCCAATGAGCAGGTGATTTTTTTGCTGATAGTAGAGCTTTTGGATTTTTTCATGTCTTCTAAAATTTGAAGGTCTTTTTGCAGGCTAGATCCCCGGCTGTCTGTAAGGAGTTCATGGAAATCATGAAAGGGCACGAAGAACGAATGAGACGAGCAGAAAGGGTTGCGAATGAAATTAAAATCGGACATGACAAGAAAAAGCGAAAACTGCTTGGAGAGCTAGATCAAACGGTAATTTTGTCTGTCTTGTGTGGTTGCTTTTTAATAAAAACTTTAGCACTTTTTTTTAATTTAGGCACAAGACGTTGGAAAAACTTCAACTTTTTTTTAAATTTAGGCAAAGGACGTTCAGGAAATCTGTCTACTTCAAAAACACGGCTTCCAGAGCATTGACGAGCATCCAGAGTTGATGGTGGCGTATCCTGTACACCGAGTTGACTTTGAGGGCGAAGACTTAATGAAAGCTCACAAAGCCAATGCGCATCCTTCTCAACTGGGTAGATTTTTGAGACGTGTTCTGTTCGGAGAAGATGGTTTAGTGGAGGAAATGATTGACAGTACCCGGTCTGCAAAGCGTTCCGAAGCACCGAGGGATAAAGTCGTGCTTTTTCAAGGTTAACTTGCTTTCGCGTTTTTTATTTTATAACATAATTCTTAACATATTTTTGTCTCAGTATTTTGGAAAAAGTTATAGTTGTCCAAGTCCTGGTTCTTAGCTCTGAGTAAATAAAAAAAATCTGATTCTTGTTTAGATGTCGTCATGCAGAAATACCCCCTCACGCCACAACTGGCATATCGCAAAGCTAAGGAAGCTGCCAACCAGGCTGGTCGAGAAAGACTCAGTTATTCTAAAAGGACAGAGGTTGATGATGATGCGGAAATTGCTGCAGTGTCAACCCCTACCGCTCAGTAATTTCGGAGATTGAATTTTAGTAGACCAGTCAATTCTGACCTATTCATTTGTGACTATAGTTTTTAATCTCAGGAAAATTACTTTTAGTTTCTATTAATTTATTGAAAGTTTGCATATGATTTATCAAATTGTCTTCTAATTTTACTTAAATGAGATAGCGGTTGCTTTCATGAGAGGTTTTAATTGTCATTTGATTCTGAACAGTTTCCGATTTTCGTTAGCATTCATCGTTCTAGCATTCATCGGAGATTGAGATTTAGTAGATCAGTCAATTCTGAAGCGTTACATTTGTGATTATAGTTTTTGATCTCAGGATAATTACTTTTAGTTTCTATTATTTTTTTTGAAAGTTTGCATATGAGTTATCAAATTGTCTTCTAATTTTACGTAATTGAGATAGCGGTTGCTTTCATGAGAGGTTTTAATTGTCATTTGATTCTGAACAGTTTTCGATTTTCTTTAGGGTTCATCGTCGTGCAGTGATGGCCTTTAGTTATCGTTTGTTTTCGTGGCTAAATAATGAAATTATCAAGTCTTTCTGTAGTTGCAGCGGTTTTTAAAATCAAATTAGTAGATCTCTCTAATCATGAAAACAAAAACTTTTTCAATTTTCAGATTATGGACCAATGTGAAAAGCTCGCACAAGTTGAAGGATTTTTGGCCGAGCAGTTTGTGAAGAGGTCGGATAATCCTATTCATGCGTTGACAAATTTATTATCAGCAGACAGCTACAAGAAACTTTTGATCTCTGACAAAAGTTTCAAGAAACTGCATCTTGATATGGAAGAAATTTATAAGTCTTCTTTTTCTTTTGGACTGCGAATTGAACCGGACAATTATGGAGGATATGGCCTGTTCAACCGTAGTGGAAAAGTCATTAAGTGTGGAGAAATAAACGTTGCCGTCGGCCTGTTAGCTAAGAAGCCAAAAAATCATGAAATTGATGACTGGTCTTTGATGGAGGGGGATAAACTGTTAGTTGGAGTGGCAAGATGGGCGAACCATTCATGTGTTGCAAATTGCGACTATTATATGAGTAATGGTTTTCGGGGACGAGTTTGCGTTCGGTTAAGAGCTCTTCGTGAAATTATGGACGGCGAGCAGTTAGTTACTTTCTACAACAGTGATTTTTTTGGAGAAAATAATGCTTTGTGTCTCTGTGAACATGAAGCAAAACATGGAAAAGAAGAAGGACAGGGCATTGAGAACCAAGATGAACTTTGCGCTACGACAGCCAAAAGAAAACGAGTGGCAAAACCCAGGATCAAAATTATTGAAAATGATGAACGTAGCTCGTTACTGGTCAATCTCATCAAGTTTTACGATGAAGACTCGAATGTCAGCTTAGAATCAGAGACTAGCTCGCTGCCTCTCACAAATTCAACTGATTCAGATTGGGATTTATCTGACGAAAATTTTGATGCTAACAGCAATTTATCTGAATTATCAGTTGCTAGCAGTACAAATTTCGCCGATTTCTTTGGTGAAGACAAAGATTATGAATTTGGATTAGATCTCGGCAATTTCCAAAATTCTGGGACGTTCACGGGACACCAGAAGCTTATGATGAAACAAATGAATTAGTTAGCACGACAGGTGTCACAAAGACAAATTTAATGGCTTCACTTTTGGCTATTGTTTCGCTGCATAACGCCCCTGATGCACTTTTGAACGATCTGCTGAAGCGAGATAAGCTTATTTTTGGGGGTCAAACAGTTTCGCCTTGGGCTTTCAAGAAACAGTTTGAAGATTTTTGCTCGAAGTATCAGTCCAGCAAACAGACTTCTGAGAACGGTGAGCTAATCTTGTTGAATTTTCGTCCACTACTAATTGACATTCTTAACGATTCACTTCCTGACATATTAAATTATGCTGCAAACAAACCTCAGGAGCAAGATATCTCGATGCCCAAATTTCGTATAGCCGAGAACCGAATCAGCGTCAGATTAATTGTCAATACTGATGGAGCAAATGTCAGCAAGACACCCGTAACTTCCGCTTGGCCTCTGTTCTTTGCGGTTTGTGACCTTCCTCCAAAAAAGCGACAACTTTTCAAAAATATTGTCCTCGGAGCGTTGTTTGTGGGAACTGGTTATCCGGACTTCGATGTGGTATTCGAGCATGTGCGCAACCAGCTGTCAGTCACAGAGAAAATTCAATTTAATGGAACTGATATAGCTGTCTCTTTTGAACCTATCTTGTTAATTGCGGATCTGATTGCAAAGTCAAAAGTGCTAAAGATGAAGCAATGTAATGGCTACTACGGTTGCTCCTTATGCACTCAGAGAAGCTGCCACATTGGACGAGTTCATAGATATCCTCATGAAGAAGAGTTTGAGATGCGATCGTTTAGTTCCCACATGTTCAATATCCAGGAGCTTGAACGAGGAAGCATTCAGGAGTTAAGAGCTCGGCTTGGTCGGGATTCAGATTGCGAAATAAAAACTCAAGGGGTAAAAAGCCGTAGCAAAGTTTTCAACGTTATATCAAATTTGCCTCTATCATCTCCAGTTGACCCCATGCATCAACTTTTTCTAGGAGTTGCAAAAGATATACTCCTCTATCACTATGAGACAATGAGATCCGAACATAAAGATGAAATCAATTCTTTCATCGGAACGCTTGATTTACCGAAGGAATTCAGGAACATGATCAGAAAACTGCATGCTCTCCCCAATTTCAAGGCAAAGGAAGTCAAGTTTTTGCTATTATATTTAGCTCCAATAATTTTTCCTCCGTATTTGTTCGGCGAAAACAGAAAGAGCGATGAAGTTGACCTGAAGAAATTAGTTTTTTCGATCCGCGAACTTTTTGAATCTTCCCGCAATGCGGATTTTTGTGATCAGCTTCTCTGTGAATTTTGTGTGAGTATGGCTGAGAAGACGAACAAAATGGATACGATCAATTTCCATCTCCTGCGGCATCTCGGATGGCAGACGAAAAGTATCGGACCTCTGTATACTGCCTCTGCTGCAATGTTCGAATCCGCCAATAGGCTTCTAATTGCTCCGCTCACCGGAACTGTAAACCAGTGCCAGCTAATGGTTTGGCGTTTTGTTAGAGCAAAAATGTTAATAAAAATGAAATTCAAGGAGGACTGTTTAACCCCAATGCTTGGAGATTTCCTCGAAAGAAGGAAGTTCGACGAAACGTACGGCTTCGCAGAAAATTCAGACACCAGAACTTTTCGGAAGCGACGGCCGCAATTAAAACTCTTTTGTCGTTTTTCGGGCGAGTTCTTTTTCTCCTCGGCTCCGTACGGACGAGGATCTGTCGCAGATAAGTATGTTGGTGTTAATTTGGAAGATGAACTTATAGCCGGAGAAATTCTTTTTTTTTCGAAGGAGAAATTAGAGGTCTAGTTCTCAGAATGTTCAAAATTGTGAAGACGCTGAAGTTAGTGAAAAATGAAAATCGACAGGTGTTGCCGTTCGGTTTTATTGTAGAAGATACAGAAGAAAAAATCGAAATTCCCTTGGCTGCCATCAAATTTAAATTTCTTTATTTCAAGTTTCGAGAAACCTATTTGAGTACAATGTTAAATCATTATGAACACAACTAGTGAATTTATAGATTTGTAAACTGGTAAAATTGCTTCTGTGTTAGCTCTAGACTTTCGTTTCTCATTCTTTGTTCAGCTCATTTGAAAGTTATTTCTTTCAAAGTTTTGTCCTTGTTATAGACGTTTTCCACTTACAAGTTGAATTTATATTGCGAATTTTAAAAATAGTTCTTTTTCATCGGGTCAATGAGTTGTCCAAATCCAACCAAACTTTGTATAGAGTGTCCTCTTCGTAGGTAGAGTGTAAAACAAAAAAAAATTGTATAGCTTGCCCAGGAAAAAAGTTAGTATTTCATACGGAAATTTCGACTTATTCGCTTATTCTATTTTCAAAAATATAGAAATTTTTTTGGATCAAGGAGTTGTCCAAATCGAAGCAAACTCGGTATGGAGTATCCCATGTATACCTAGAGTGTAAAACAAAATGAGTTTTTGGTATAGCTTTGCCCGAAAAAAAGTTCATATTTCAATCGGAAATATCGATTTATTCGCTTATTATACGCTTATTCTGTTTTCAAAAATATAGAAGTTTTATCGGGTCAAGGAGTTGTCCAAATCGAACCAAACTTGATATGGACTATCCCATGTGTACCTAGAGCGTAAAACAGAAGAAATTTTTGGTATAGCTTGCCTAGAAAAAAAGTTCGTATTTCAATCGGAAATATCGACTTATTCGCTTATTCTATTTTCAAAAATTTAGAAATTTTATCGGATCAAGGAGTTTTCCAAATCGAACCAAACTCGGATTGGAGTATTCCATGTATACCTAGAGCGTAAAACAAAAAGAGTTTTTGGTATAGCTTGTCTAGAAAAAAAGTTCATATTTCAATCGGAAATATCGATTTATTCGCTTCTTATACGCTTATTCTATTTTCAAAAATATAGAAGTTTTATCGGGTCAAGGAGTTGTCCAAATCGAACCGAACTTGATATGGACCATCCCATGTGTACCTAGAGCGTAAAACAGAAGAAATTTTTGGTATAGCTTGCCTAGAAAAAAGTTCGTATTTCGATCGGAAATATCGACTTATTCGCTTATTCTATTTTCAAAAATATAGAAATTTCTTCGGGTCAAGGAGTTGTCCAAATTGAACCAAACTTGGTATGGAGTATCCCATGTGTACCTAGAGTGTAAAGCAAAAAGAATTTTCGGTATAGCTTGGTTAGGAAAAAAGTTAGTTTTTCATACGGAAATTTCGACTTATTCGCTTATTCTACTATTTTCAAAAATATAGAAATTTTATCGGATCAAGGAGTTGTCCATATCGAACCAAACTCGATATGGAGTTTTCCATGTATACCCAGAGCGTAAAACAAAAAGAGTTTTTGGTATAGCTTGTCTAGAAAAAAGTTCGTATTTCAATCGGAAATATCGATTTATTCGCTTATTATATACGCTTATTCTATTTTCAAAAATATAGAAGTTTTATCGGATCAAGGAGTTGTCCAAATGGAACCAAACTCGGTATGGAGTATTCCATGTATATCTAGAGCGTAAAACCAAAAGAGTTTTTGGTATAGCTTGCCTAGAAAAAAAGTTCGTATTTCGATCGGAAATATCGACTTATTCGCTTATTCTTTTTTTCAAAAATATAGAAATTTCTTCGGGTCAAGGAGTTGTCCAAATTGAACCAAACTTGGTATGGAGTATCCCATGTGTACCTAGATTTAAAACAAAAAGAATTTTGGGTATAGCTTGCCTAGGAAAAAAGTTAGTTTTTCATACGGAAATTTCGACTTATTCGCTTATTCTATTTTCAAAAATATAGAAATTTTATCGGATCAAGGAGTTGTCGAAACTGAACCAAATTTGGTATGGAGTATCCCAGGTCTACCTAGAGCGTAAAACGAAAAGAATTTTTCGTATAGCTTTGCTAGAAAAAAGTTCATATTTCAATCGGAAATATCGATTTATTCGCTTATTATACGCTTATATTCAAAAATATAGAAGTTTTATCGGGTCAAGGAGTTGTCCAAATCAAACCAAACTTGGTATCGAGTATCCCATGGTTATCTAGAGTGTAAAGCAAAAAGAATTTTCGGTATAGCTTGCCTAGGAAAAAAGTTAGTTTTTCATACGGAAATTTTGACTTATTCGCTTATTCTATTTTCAAAAGTATAGAAATTTTATCGGATCAAGGAGTTGTACAAATGGAACCAAACTCGGTATGGAGTATTCCATGTATATCTAGAGCGTAAAACCAAAAGAGTTTTTGGTATAGCTTGCCTAGAAAAAAAGTTCGTATTTCGATCGGAAATATCGACTTATTCGCTTATTCTATTTTCAAAAATATAGAAATTTCTTCGGGTCAAGGAGTTGTCCAAATTGAACCAAACTTGGTATGGAGTATCCCATGTGTACCTAGATTTAAAACAAAAAGAATTTTTGGTATAGCTTGCCTAGGAAAAAAGTTAGTTTTTCATACGGAAATTTCGACTTATTCGCTTATTCTATTTTCAAAAATATAGAAATTTTATCGGATCAAGGAGTTGTCGAAACTGAACCAAATTTGGTATGGAGTATCCCATGTGTACCTAGAGCGTAAAACAGAAGAAATTTTTGGTATAGCTTGCCTAGAAAAAAAGTTCGTATTTCAATCGGAAATATCGACTTATTCGCTTATTCTATTTTCAAAAATTTAGAAATTTTATCGGATCAAGGAGTTGTCCAAATCGAACCAAACTCGGTTTGGAGTATTCCATGTATACCTAGAGCGTAAAACAAAAAGAGTTTTTGGTATAGCTTGTCTAGAAAAAAAGTTCATATTTTAATCGGAAATATCGATTTATTCGCTTCTTATACGCTTATTCTATTTTCAAAAATATAGAAGTTTTATCGGGTCAAGGAGTTGTCCAAATCGAACCAAACTTGATATGGACTATCCCATGTGTACCTAGAGCGTAAAACAGAAGAAATTTTTGGTATAGCTTGCCTAGAAAAAAGTTCGTATTTCGATCGGAAATATCGACTTATTCGCTTATTCTATTTTCAAAAATATAGAAATTTCTTCGGGTCAAGGAGTTGTCCAAATTGAACCAAACTTGGTATGGAGTATCCCATGTGTACCTAGAGTGTAAAGCAAAAAGAATTTTCGGTATAGCTTGGTTAGGAAAAAAGTTAGTTTTTCATACGGAAATTTCGACTTATTCGCTTATTCTACTATTTTCAAAAATATAGAAATTTTATCGGATCAAGGAGTTGTCCATATCGAACCAAACTCGATATGGAGTTTTCCATGTATACCCAGAGCGTAAAACAAAAAGAGTTTTTGGTATAGCAGGTCTAGAAAAAAGTTCGTATTTCAATCGGAAATATCGATTTATTCGCTTATTATATACGCTTATTCTATTTTCAAAAATATAGAAGTTTTATCGGATCAAGGAGTTGTCCAAATGGAACCAAACTCGGTATGGAGTATTCCATGTATATCTAGAGCGTAAAACCAAAAGAGTTTTTGGTATAGCTTGCCTAGAAAAAAAGTTCGTATTTCGATCGGAAATATCGACTTATTCGCTTATTCTTTTTTTCAAAAATATAGAAATTTCTTCGGGTCAAGGAGTTGTCCAAATTGAACCAAACTTGGTATGGAGTATCCCATGTGTACCTAGATTTAAAACAAAAAGAATTTTGGGTATAGCTTGCCTAGGAAAAAAGTTAGTTTTTCATACGGAAATTTCGACTTATTCGCTTATTCTATTTTCAAAAATATAGAAATTTTATCGGATCAAGGAGTTGTCGAAACTGAACCAAATTTGGTATGGAGTATCCCAGGTCTACCTAGAGCGTAAAACGAAAAGAATTTTTCGTATAGCTTTGCTAGAAAAAAGTTCATATTTCAATCGGAAATATCGATTTATTCGCTTATTATACGCTTATATTCAAAAATATAGAAGTTTTATCGGGTCAAGGAGTTGTCCAAATCAAACCAAACTTGGTATCGAGTATCCCATGGTTATCTAGAGTGTAAAGCAAAAAGAATTTTCGGTATAGCTTGCCTAGGAAAAAAGTTAGTTTTTCATACGGAAATTTTGACTTATTCGCTTATTCTATTTTCAAAAGTATAGAAATTTTATCGGATCAAGGAGTTGTACAAATGGAACCAAACTCGGTATGGAGTATTCCATGTATATCTAGAGCGTAAAACCAAAAGAGTTTTTGGTATAGCTTGCCTAGAAAAAAAGTTCGTATTTCGATCGGAAATATCGACTTATTCGCTTATTCTATTTTCAAAAATATAGAAATTTCTTCGGGTCAAGGAGTTGTCCAAATTGAACCAAACTTGGTATGGAGTATCCCATTTGTACCTAGATTTAAAACAAAAAGAATTTTTGGTATAGCTTGCCTAGGAAAAAAGTTAGTTTTTCATACGGAAATTTCGACTTATTCGCTTATTCTATTTTCAAAAATATAGAAATTTTATCGGATCAAGGAGTTGTCGAAACTGAACCAAATTTGGTATGGAGTATCCCAGGTCTACCTAGAGCGTAAAACAAAAAGAATTTTTCGTATAGCTTTGCTAGAGAAAAAGTTCATATTTCAATCGGAAATATCGATTTATTCGCTTATTATACGCTTATTTTCAAAAATATATAAGTTTTATCGGGTCAAGGAGTTGTCCAAATCAAACCAAACTCGGTATCGAGTATCCCATGGTTATCTAGAGTGTAAAGCAAAAAGAATTTTCGGTATAGCTTGCCTAGGAAAAAAGTTAGTTTTTCATACGGAAATTTTGACTTATTCGCTTATTCTATTTTCAAAAGTATAGAAATTTTAACGGATCAAGGAGTTGTCCAAATCGAACCAAACTTGGCATAGAGTATCCCCTTTGTAGGTAGATTGTAAAACAAAAAAAATTTTGGCATAGCTTGCCTAGGAAAAAAGTTAGTTTTTCGTACGGAAATTTGCTATTATTTCAAATAAATAATTTTAAAAATAGGTCTTTTTGATTAGGTCATAGAGTTGTCCAACCTGAACCAAATTTACAATGGAGTATCCCAGGTCTACCTAGAGCGTAAAACAAGAAGAATTTTTGGTATAGCTTTGCTAGAAAAAAAGTTCATATTTCAATCGGAAATATCGATTTATTCGCTTATTATACGCTTATTTTATTTTCAAAAATACAGAAGTTTTATCGGGTCAAGGAGTTGTCCAAGTCGAACCAAACTTGGTATGGATTATCCCATGTGTACCTAGAGTGTAAAACAAAAAAAAATTTTGGCATAGCTTGCCTAGGAAAAAAGTTAGTATTTCGTACGGAAATTTGCTATTATTTCAAATAAATAATTTTAAAAACAGGTCTTTTTGATTAGGTCATAGAGTTGTCCAAACTGAACCAAATTTGGTATGGAGTATCCCAGTTCTACCTAGAGCGTAAAACGAGAAGAATTTTTGGTATAGCTTTGCTAGAAAAAGAGTTCATATTTCAATCGGAAATATCGATTTAATCGCTTACTACACGCTTATTTTATTTTCAAAAATATAGAAGTTTTATCGGGTCAAGGAGTTGTCCAAATCGAACCAAACTTGGTATGGAGTATCCCATGTGTACCTAGAGTGTAAAGCAAAAAGAATTGTCGGTATAGCTTGCCTAGGAAAAAAGTTAATTTTTCATACGGAAATTTCGACTTATTCGCTTATTCTATTTTAAAAAATATAGAAATTTTATCGGATCAAGGAGTTGTCCAAATCGAAGCAAACTCAGTATGGAGTATACCTTTTGTAGGTAGATTGTAAAGCAAAAAAAAATTTTTGGCATAGCTTGCCTAGGAAAAAAGTTAGTTTTTCGTACGGAAATTTGCTATTATTTCAAATAAATAATTTTAAAAATAGGTCTTTTTGATTAGGTCATAGAGTTGTCCAAACTGAACCAAATTTGGTATGGAGTATCCCAGTTCTATCTTAAGCGTAAAACAAAAAGGCTTTTTGGTATAGCTTTGCTAGAAAAAAAGTTCGTTTTTCAATCGGAAATATCGACTTATTCGCTTAAACGCTTCTTATTCTATTTTCAAAAATATAGAAATTTTATCGGATCAAGGAGTTGTCCAAATCGAACCAAACTTGGAATAGAGTATCCCATGTGTACCCAGAGTGTAAAACAAAAAGAATTTTTGGTATAGCTTGCCTAGGAAAAAAGTTAGTTTTTCATACGGAAATTTCGACTTATTCGCTTATTCTATTTTAAAAAATATAGAAATTTTATCGGATCAAGGAGTTGTCCAAATCGAAGCAAACTCGGTATGGAGTATCCCCTTTGTAGGTATATTGTAAAACAAAAAAAAATTTTGGCATAGCTTGCCTAGGAAAAAAGTTAGTTTTTCGTACGGAAATTTGCTATTATTTCAAATAAATAATTTTAAAAATAGGTCTTTTTGATTAGGTCATAGAGTTGTCCAAGCTGAACCAAATTTGGTGTGGAGTATCCCAGTTCTTGCTAGAGCGTAAAACAAAAAGGCTTTTTGGTATAGCTTTGCTAGAAAAAGAGTTCATATTTCAATCGGAAATATCGATTTAATCGCTTACTACACGCTTATTTTATTTTCAAAAATATAGAAGTTTTATCGGGTCAAGGAGTTGTCCAAATCGAACCAAACTTGGTATGGAGTATCCCATGTGTACCTAGAGTGTAAAGCAAAAAGAATTGTCGGTATAGCTTGCCTAGGAAAAAAGTTAATTTTTCATACGGAAATTTCGACTTATTCGCTTATTCTATTTTAAAAAATATAGAAATTTTATCGGATCAAGGAGTTGTCCAAATCGAAGCAAACTCAGTATGGAGTATACCTTTTGTAGGTAGATTGTAAAACAAAAAAAAATTTTTGGCATAGCTTGCCTAGGAAAAAAGTTAGTTTTTCGTACGGAAATTTGCTATTATTTCAAATAAATAATTTTAAAAATAGGTCTTTTTGATTAGGTCATAGAGTTGTCCAAACTGAACCAAATTTGGTATGGAGTATCCCAGATCTACCTAGAGCGTAAAACAAAAAAACTTTTTGGTATAGCTTTGCTAGAAAAAAGTTCGTATTTCAATCGGAAATATAGACTTATTCGCTTATACGCTTATTCTATTTTCAAAAATATAGAAATTTCATTGGGTCAAGGAGTTGTCCAAATCGAACCAAACTCGGTATGGACTATCCCATGTGTACCTAGAGCGTAAAAAAGAGGAAATTTTAGGTATAGCGTGCCTAGGAAAAAAGTTAGTATTTCGTACGGAAATTTGCTATTATTTCAAATAAATAATTTTAAAAATAGGTCTTTTTGATTAGGTCATAGATTTGTCCAAACTGAACCAAATTTGGTATGGAGTATCCCAGTTCTACCTAGAGTTTAAAACGAGAAGAATTTTTGGTATAGCTTTGCTAGAAAAAAAGTTCGTATTTCAATCGGAAATATAGACTTATTCGCTTATTCTATTTTCAAAAATATAGAAATTTCATCGGGTCAAGGAGTTGTCCAAATTGAACCAATTTTGGTATAGAGTATCCCCTTTGTAGGTAGAGTGTAAAACAAAAAGAATTTTCGGTATAGCTTGCCTAGGAAAAAAGTTAGTTTTTCATACGGGAATTTCGACTTATTCGCTTATTATACGCTTATTCTATTTTCAAAAATATAGAAATTTCATTGGGTCAAGGAGTTGTCCAAATTGAACCAAACTTGGTATGGAGTATCCCATGTGTATTTAGAGTGTAAAACAGAAAGAACTTTTGGTATAGCTCGCCTAGGAAAAAAGTTAGTTTTTCATACGGAAATTTCGACTTATTCGCTTATTCTATTTTCAAAAATATAGAAGTTTCATCGGGTCAAGGAGTTGTCCAAATTGAACCAAACTTGGTATGAAGTATTCCATGTGTATCTAGAGTGTAAAACAAAAAGAATTTTCGGTATAGCTTGCCTAGGAAAAAAGTTAGTTTTTCATACGGAAATTTCGACTTATTCGCTTATTCTATTTTCAAAAATATAGAAGTTTCATCGGGTCAAGGAGTTGTCCAAATTGAACCAAACTTGGTATGAAGTATTCCATGTGTATCTAGAGTGTAAAGAAAAAAGAATTTTTGGTATAGCTTGCCTAGGAAAAAGGTTAGTTTTTCATACGGAAATTTCGACTTATTCGCTTATTCTATTTTCAAAAATATAAGAATTTCATCGGGTCAAGGAGTTGTCCAAATTGAACCAAACTTGGTGTGGAGTATCCCATGTGCATCTAGAGCGTAAAACAAAAAGAATTTTTGGTATAGCTTGCCTAGGAAAAAAGTTAGTATTTCATACTGAAATTTGCTATTATTTCGAATAACTTGAAATTATTGAATTTTAAAAATAGGTCTTTTTCAACGGGTCAAGGAGTTGTCCAAATCAAACCAAACTTGGTATCGAGTATCCCATGGGTAACTAGATTGTAAAACAAAAAGAATTTTTGGTATAGCTTGCCTAGGCAAAAAGTTAGTTTTCCATACGGAAATTTCGACTTATTCGCTTATTCTATTTTCAAAAATATAGAAATTTCATCGGGTCAAGGAGTTGTCCAAATTGAACTAAACTTGGTATGGAGTATCCCATGGGTAACTAGATTGTAAAACAAAAAGAATTTTTGGTATAGCTTGCCTAGGAAAAAAGTTAGTTTTTCATACGGAAATTTCGACTTATTCGCTTATTCTATTTTCAAAAATATAAGAATTTCATCGGGTCAAGGAGTTGTCCAAATTGAACCAAACTTGGTATGGAATATCCCATGTGTATTTAGAGTGTAAAGCAAAAAGAATTTTTGGTATAGCTTGCCTAGGAAAAAAGTTAGTTTTTCATACGGAAATTTCGACTTATTCGCTTATTCTATTTTCAAAAATATAGAAATTTCATCGGGTCAAGGAGTTGTCCAAATTGAACCAAACTTGGTATGGAGTATCCCATGTGAATTTAGAGCGTAAAACAAAAAGATTTTTGGTATAGCTTGCCTAGGAAAAAAGTTAGTATTTCATACGGAAATTTGCTATTATTTCGAATAACTTGAAATTATTGAATTTTAAAAATAGGTCTTTTTCAACGGGTCAAGGAGTTGTCCAAATCAAACCAAACTCGGTATCGAGTATCCCATGGGTAACTAGATTGTTAAACAAAAATAATTTTTGGTATAGCTTGCCTAGGAAAAAAGTTAGTTTTTCATACGGAAATTTCGACTAATTCGCTTATTCTATTTTCAAAAATATAGAAATTTCATCGGGTCAAGGAATTGTCCAAATTGAACCAAACTTGGTATGGAGTATCCCATGAGTAACTAGATTGTAAAACAAAAAGAATTTTCGGTATAGCTCGCCTAGGAAAAAAGTTAGTTTTTCATACGGAAATTTCGACTTATTCGCTTATTCTATTTTCAAAAATATAGAAATTTCATCGGGTCAAGGAGTTGTCCAAATTGAACCAAACTTGGTATGGAGTATCCCATGGGTAAGTAGATTGTAAAACAAAAAGAATTTTTGGTATAGCTTGCCTAGGAAAAAAATTAGTTTTTCATACGGAAATTTCGACTTATTCGCTTATTATTCGCGTATTCTATTTTCAAAAATATAGAAATTTTATCGTGTCAAGGAGTTGTCCAAATTGAACCGAACTTGGTACGGAGTATACCATGTGTATCTAGAGTGTAAAGCAAAAAGAATTTTCGGCATAGCTTGCCTAGGAAAAAAGTTAGTTTTTCATACGGAAAATTCGACTAATTCGCTTATTCTATTTTCAAAAATATAGAAATTTCATCGGGTCAAGGAATTGTCCAAATTGAACCAAACTTGGTATGGAGTATCCCATGAGTAACTAGATTGTAAAACAAAAAGAATTTTCGGTATAGCTCGCCTAGGAAAAAAGTTAGTTTTTCATACGGAAATTTCGACTTATTCGCTTATTCTATTTTCAAAAATATAGAAATTTCATCGGGTCAAGGAGTTGTCCAAATTGAACCAAACTTGGTATGGAATATCCCATGTGTATTTAGAGTGTAAAGCAAAAAGAATTTTTGGTATAGCTTGCCTAGGAAAAAAGTTAGTTTTTCATACGGAAATTTCGACTTATTCGCTTATTCTATTTTCAAAAATATAGAAATTTCATCGGGTCAAGGAGTTGTCCAAATTGAACCAAACTTGGTATGGAATATCCCATGTGTATTTAGAGTGTAAAACAAAAAGAATTTTCGGTATAGCTCGCCTAGGAAAAAAGTTAGTTTTTCATACGGAAATTTCGACTTATTCGCTTATTCTATTTTCAAAAATATAGAAATTTCATCGGGTCAAGGAGTTGTCCAAATTGAACCAAACTTGGTATGGAGTATCCCATGGGTAAGTAGATTGTAAAACAAAAAGAATTTTTGGTATAGCTTGCCTAGGAAAAAAATTAGTTTTTCATACGGAAATTTCGACTTATTCGCTTATTATTCGCGTATTCTATTTTCAAAAATATAGAAATTTTATCGTGTCAAGGAGTTGTCCAAATTGAACCGAACTTGGTACGGAGTATACCATGTGTATCTAGAGTGTAAAGCAAAAAGAATTTTCGGCATAGCTTGCCTAGGAAAAAAGTTAGTTTTTCATACGGAAAATTCGACTAATTCGCTTATTCTATTTTCAAAAATATAGAAATTTCATCGGGTCAAGGAATTGTCCAAATTGAACCAAACTTGGTATGGAGTATCCCATGAGTAACTAGATTGTAAAACAAAAAGAATTTTCGGTATAGCTCGCCTAGGAAAAAAGTTAGTTTTTCATACGGAAATTTCGACTTATTCGCTTATTCTATTTTCAAAAATATAGAAATTTCATCGGGTCAAGGAGTTGTCCAAATTGAACCAAACTTGGTATGGAATATCCCATGTGTATTTAGAGTGTAAAACAAAAAGAATTTTCGGTATAGCTCGCCTAGGAAAAAAGTTAGTTTTTCATACGGAATTTTCGACTTATTCGCTTATTATTCGCGTATTCTATTTTCAAAAATATAGAAATTTTATCGTGTCAAGGAGTTGTCCAAATTGAACCGAACTTGGTACGGAGTATACCATGTGTATCTAGAGTGTAAAGCAAAAAGAATTTTCGGCATAGCTTGCCTAGGAAAAAAGTTAGTTTTTCATACGGAAAATTCGACTAATTCGCTTATTCTATTTTCAAAAATATAGAAATTTCATCGGGTCAAGGAATTGTCCAAATTGAACCAAACTTGGTATGGAGTATCCCATGAGTAACTAGATTGTAAAACAAAAAGAATTTTCGGTATAGCTCGCCTAGGAAAAAAGTTAGTTTTTCATACGGAAATTTCGACTTATTCGCTTATTCTATTTTCAAAAATATAGAAATTTCATCGGGTCAAGGAGTTGTCCAAATTGAACCAAACTTGGTATGGAATATCCCATGTGTATTTAGAGTGTAAAACAAAAAGAATTTTCGGTATAGCTCGCCTAGGAAAAAAGTTAGTTTTTCATACGGAAATTTCGACTTATTCGCTTATTCTATTTTCAAAAATATAGAAATTTCATCGGGTCAAGGAGTTGTCCAAATTGAACCAAACTTGGTATGGAGTATCCCATGGGTAAGTAGATTGTAAAACAAAAAGAATTTTTGGTATAGCTTGCCTAGGAAAAAAATTAGTTTTTCATACGGAAATTTCGACTTATTCGCTTATTATTCGCGTATTCTATTTTCAAAAATATAGAAATTTTATCGTGTCAAGGAGTTGTCCAAATTGAACCGAACTTGGTACGGAGTATACCATGTGTATCTAGAGTGTAAAGCAAAAAGAATTTTCGGCATAGCTTGCCTAGGAAAAAAGTTAGTTTTTCATACGGAAAATTCGACTAATTCGCTTATTCTATTTTCAAAAATATAGAAATTTCATCGGGTCAAGGAATTGTCCAAATTGAACCAAACTTGGTATGGAGTATCCCATGAGTAACTAAATTGTAAAACAAAAAGAATTTTCGGTATAGCTCGCCTAGGAAAAAAGTTAGTTTTTCATACGGAAATTTCGACTTATTCGCTTATTCTATTTTCAAAAATATAGAAATTTCATCGGGTCAAGGAGTTGTCCAAATTGAACCAAACTTGGTATGGAATATCCCATGTGTATTTAGAGTGTAAAGCAAAAAGAATTTTTGGTATAGCTTGCCTAGGAAAAAAGTTAGTTTTTCATACGGAAATTTCGACTTATTCGCTTATTCTATTTTCAAAAATATAGAAATTTCATCGGGTCAAGGAGTTGTCCAAATTGAACCAAACTTGGTATGGAATATCCCATGTGTATTTAGAGTGTAAAACAAAAAGAATTTTCGGTATAGCTTGCCTAGGAAAAAAGTTAGTTTTTCATACGGAAATTTCGACTTATTCGCTTATTCTATTTTCAAAAATATAGAAATTTCATCGGGTCAAGGAGTTGTCCAAATTGAACCAAACTTGGTATGGAGTATCCCATGGGTAAGTAGATTGTAAAACAAAAAGAATTTTTGGTATAGCTTGCCTAGGAAAAAAATTAGTTTTTCATACGGAAATTTCGACTTATTCGCTTATTATTCGCGTATTCTATTTTCAAAAATATAGAAATTTTATCGTGTCAAGGAGTTGTCCAAATTGAACCGAACTTGGTACGGAGTATACCATGTGTATCTAGAGTGTAAAGCAAAAAGAATTTTCGGCATAGCTTGCCTAGGAAAAAAGTTAGTTTTTCATACGGAAAATTCGACTAATTCGCTTATTCTATTTTCAAAAATATAGAAATTTCATCGGGTCAAGGAATTGTCCAAATTGAACCAAACTTGGTATGGAGTATCCCATGAGTAACTAGATTGTAAAACAAAAAGAATTTTCGGTATAGCTCGCCTAGGAAAAAAGTTAGTTTTTCATACGGAAATTTCGACTTATTCGCTTATTCTATTTTCAAAAATATAGAAATTTCATCGGGTCAAGGAGTTGTCCAAATTGAACCAAACTTGGTATGGAGTATCCCATGGGTAAGTAGATTGTAAAACAAAAAGAATTTTTGGTATAGCTTGCCTAGGAAAAAAGTTAGTTTTTCATACGGAAATTTCGACTTATTCGCTTATTATTCGCGTATTCTATTTTCAAAAATATAGAAATTTTATCGTGTCAAGGAGTTGTCCAAATTGAACCGAACTTGGTACGGAGTATACCATGTGTATCTAGAGTGTAAAGCAAAAAGAATTTTCGGCATAGCTTGCCTAGGAAAAAAGTTATTTTTTCATACGGAAATTTCGACTTATTCGCTTATTCTATTTTCAAAAATATAAGATTTTCATCGGGTCAAGGAGTTGTCCAAATTGAACCAAACTTGGTATGGAGTATCCCATGTGTATCTAGAGTGTAAAGCAAAAAGAATTTTTGGTATAGCTTGCCTAGGAAAAAAGTTAGTTTTTCATACGGAAATTTCGACTTATTCGCTTATTCTATTTTCAAAAATATAGAAATTTCATCGGTTCAAGGAGTTTTCCAAATTGAACCAAACTTGGTATGGAGTATCCCATGTGTATCTAGAGTGTAAAGCAAAAAGAATTTTTGGTATAGCTTGTCTAGAAAAAAAGTTAGTTTTGCGTACGGTTTTTTTGGAAAAAAAATCAAAAATATAGAGTTAAAAATGGGTGGGACGCCTTTCGGGCGTCAAGATTTTTCGGTGCTCTCCCTCCCCCCCCTCCCCTCTTTCTCTCGCCCCTGTTTTCGTCTCTCGCTCGTGTCTCGCGTTCTCTCGCTATCGTCTCGCGTTCTCTCACTCGTCTCGCGTTCTCTCGCTCGTCTCTCGCGTTGTCTCGCGTTCTCTCGCTCGTCTCTCGCGTTGTCTCGCTCGTCTCTCGCTTCGGTCTTTTGGTTTGAGTCTATGATGTGTGTTTATGATGTATGATATATGTTTATGTTGATTTCAGCTTTCTTGAATGAGTGTCAAAAGAAGTCTTAATTATCAAAAAAAGTCTTATTAGAGGTTCATTTTATTCTTAATACTGATAGTTAGACACCTTGAATTTTGCTCACCATAGCAAAAAAAGGCATGTCTCCTATTAGTAGAAAGATGTTCATGTACCTCACGTAAAAAAAGATTTTATATGTGGATTTGTGGACTGATGGAACCCTCTGGCGTCTTCATCTTCAATGGGCATCTACAAGCATAAAAGGTTAGTTTTTTGTCTGATCATGAACGCACGAATAGTCTGGTGAACGCACGAAAGTCTGATCATGAACGCACGAAAGTCTGGACATGAACGCGCTTAAGTCTGATGAACGCACAAAAAAATTGTGCGTTCATCAGACCTTTAGTGCGTTCATGTCCAGACTTTCGTGCGTTCATGATCAGACTTTCGTGCGTTCACCAGACTATTCGTGCGTTCATGATCAGACTTTCGTGCGTTCACCAGACTATTCGTGCGTTCATGATCAGACTTTCGTGCGTTCACCAGACTATTCGTGCGTTCATGATCAGACTTTCGTGGGTTCACCAGACTATTCGTGCGTTCATGATCAGACTTTCCTGCGTTCACCAGACTATTCGTGCGTTCATGATCAGACTTTCGTGCGTTCACCAGACTATTCGTGCGTTCATGATCAGACTTTCGTGCGTTCACCAGACTATTCGTGCGTTCATGATCAGACTTTCGTGCGTTTTTCCTTGTTTCCAGACCATGTAAATTTGAACGCACGACACCCCCGTCGTGCGTTCATCTGGGTCTGGACATATCGACTTTCCGTCTGGGACCTCAACCTGGGCCCAGGTTGAGGTCCCAGACGGAAAGTCGATATGTCCAGACCGTCCCAGACGGAAAGTGCCTATGTCCAGACCGTCCTAGACGGAAAGTGCCTATGTCCAGACTTTCGTGCGTTCACCAGACTTTCGTGCGTTCATGTCCAGACCTTCGTGCGTTCACCAGACTTTCGTGCGTTCATGTCCAGACTTTCGTGCGTTCACCAGACTTTCGTGCGTTCATGTCCAGATTTTCGTGCGTTCATGTCCAGACTTTCGTGCGTTCGACAGACTTTCGTGCGTTCACCAGACTTTCGTGCGTTCACCAGACTTTCGTGCGTTTATGTCCAGACTTTCGTGCGTTCACCAGACTTTCGTGCGTTCATGTCCAGACTTTCGTGCGTTTATGTCCAGACTTTCGTGCGTTCGACAGACTTTCGTGCGTTCACCAGACTTTCGTGCGTTCACCAGACTTTCGTGCGTTCATGTCCAGACCTTCGTGCGTTCACCAGACTTTCGTGCGTTCATGTCCAGACTTTCGTGCGTTCACCAGACTTTCGTGCGTTCATGTCCAGATTTTCGTGCGTTCATGTCCAGACTTTCGTGCGTTCGACAGACTTTCGTGCGTTCACCAGACTTTCGTGCGTTCACCAGACTTTAGTGCGTTTATGTCCAGACTTTCGTGCGTTCACCAGACTTTCGTGCGTTCATGTCCAGACTTTCGTGCGTTCATGTCCAGACTTTCGTGCGTTCGACAGACTTTCGTGCGTTCACCAGACTTTCGTGCGTTCACCAGACTTTCGTGCGTTCATCAGACCTTCGTGCGTTCACCAGACTTTCGTGCGTTCATGTCCAGACTTTTGGAACTAGGTAAACACTTGTCCAAATTAGTTCGGTCAGTCCGGATTCTTAATTTTATCACGAATTGTGGCTAAAGTGGAGCATACCCACCAAAAACGAGCATAATTGGTCTAAAATTGACAATTTCGTGTCCAAAACAATGTTCGGTGATCGAAAAAGTTAAGCCTCATCGAGCGCGGATACTTTTTTGGAAGTAATTGAAAACTTGTCCAAAATGGTGCGCTCAGTCCTTTTTTTTATCTCATACCCAATTATTGCTAAATTGGAGCCTGCACACCAAAAATGAGCACAATTGGACTAAAATGGACGATTTGGTCACCAAAACAATGTTCGGTGATAGAAAAAGTTCAGATACTTTTTTGGAAATAGGTAAAAACTTGTCAAAATTAGTTCGGTCAGTCCAAATTTTCAATGTTATCACAAATTGTGGCTGAAGTGGAGCATACCCACCAAAAACGAGAAAAATTGGTCTAAATTTGACGATTTCGTGTCCAAAACAATGTTCGGTGATCGAAAAAGTTAAGCCTCATCGAGCGCGGATACTTTTTTGGAAGTAATTGAAAACTTGTCCAAAATGGTGCGCTCAGTCCATTTTTTTAATTCATCCCCAACTATGGCTGAATTGGAGCCTGCAAACCAAAAATAAGCACAATTGGACTAAAATTGACGATTTGGTCACCAAAACAATGTTCGGTGATAGAAAAAGTTCAGATACTTTTTTGGAAATAGGTAAAAACTTGTCAAAATTAGTTCGGTCAGTCCGAGTTTTTAATTTTATCATAAATTGAGGCTAAAGTGGAGCATACCCACCAAAAACGAGCATAATTGGTCTAAAATTGACGACTTCGTGTCCAGAACAATGTTCGGTGATCGAAAAATTTAAGCCTCATCGAGCGCGGATACTTTTTTGGAAGTAATTGAAAACTTGTCCAAAATGGTGCGCTCAGTCGTTTTTTATCTCAACCCCAACTATGGCTGAATTGGAGCCTGCACACCAAAAATGAGCACAATTGGACTATAATTGACGATTTGGTCACCAAAACAATGTTCGGTGACAGAAAAAGTTCAGATACTTTTTTGGAACTAGGTAAAAACTTGTCAAAATTAGTTCGGTCAGTCCGAATTTCTAAATTTATCATAAATTGTGGCTAAAGTGGATCATACCCAACAAAAACGAGCATAATTGGTCTAAAATTGAAGATCTCGTGTCCAAAACAATGTTCGGTGATCAAAAAAGTTAAGCCTCATCGAGCGCGGATACTTTTTAGGAAGTAATTGAAAACTTGTCCAAAATGCTGCGCTTAGTCTATTTTTTTATTTCATCCCCAATTATGGCTAAGTTGGAGCCTGCACACCAAAAATGAGCACAATTGGACTAAAATTGACGATTTGGTCACCAAAACAATGTTCGGTGATAGAAAAAGTTCAGATACTTTTTTGGAAATAGGTAAAAACTTGTCAAAATTAGTTCGGTCAGTCCAAATTTTTAATTTTATCACAAATTGTGGCTAAAGTGGAGCATACCCACCAAAAACGAGCATAATTGGTCTAAAATTGACGATTTCGTGTCCAAAACAATGTTCGGTATTCGAAAAAGTTAAGCCTCATCGAGCGCGGATACTTTTTGGAAGTAATTGAAAACTTGTCCAAAATGGTGCGCTCAGTCTATTTTTTTATTTCATCCCCAATTATGGCTAAATTGAAGCCTGCACACCAAAAATGAGCACAATTGGACTAAAATTGACGATTCCGTCTCCAAAACAATGTTCGGTGTTAGAAAAAGTTCAGATACTTTGTTGGAAATAGGTATAAACTTGTCCAAAATAGTTCACTCAGTCCTTTTTTTTTAATTTCATCCCCAATTATGGCTGAAATGGCGCATACCCACCAATAGTGAGCACAAATGAACTAAAATTGACGATTTGGTGTCCAAAATAATGTTCGGTGATCGAAAAAGTTAAGCCTCATCGAGCGCGGTTACTTTTTTGGAAGTAATTGAAAACTTGTCCAAAATGTTTTATTCAGTCCATTTTTTTATTTCATCCCCAACTACGGCTGAATTGGAGCCTGCACACCAAAAATGAGCACAATTAGACTATAATTGACTATTTGGTCACCAAAAAAATGTTCGGTGACAGAAAAAGTTCAGATACTTTTTTGGAACTAGGTAAAAACTTGTCAAAATTAGTTCGGTCAGTCCAAATTTCTAATTTTATCATAAATTGTGGCTAAAGTGGATCATACCCAACAAAAATGAGCATAATTGGTCTAAAATTGACGATTTCGTGTCCAAAACAATGTTCGATGATCGAAAAGGTTAAGCCTCATCGAGCGCGGATACTTTTTTGGAAGTAATTGAAAACTTGTCCAAAATGGTTTTTTCAGTCCATTTTTTTTATTTCATCCCCAACTATGGCTGAATTGGAGCCTGCACACCAAAAATGAGCACAATTGGACTATAATTGACGATTTGGTCACCAAAACAATGTTCGGTGACAGAAAAAGTTCAGATACTTTTTTGGAACTAGGTAAAAACTTGTCAAAATTAGTTCGGTCAGTCCAAATTTCCAATTTTATCATGAATTGTGGCTAAAGTAGATCATACCCAACAAATATGAGCATAATTGGACTAAAATTGACGATTTGGTGTCCAAAACAATGTTCGGTGATCGAAAAAGTTAAGCCTCATCGAGTGCGGTCAGTTTTTGTGTCCGGGTCAATGTGTTGTTCAAATGAATGCAAATATGATACGAAGAGTTCCGATTGTGTGTTTAGGGCAAATCAAAAGGAAAAATTAGCCTGCCTGCTTTGAAAAAGATTCTTCGGTGAAAAAATTTGCATTGGGTCTCAAAATGTTATAATTTTTTCACTTTACTAACAGAAAAAACATTAAATTTATTGTTTTTAAGGGACTCCATGCCTAAAATCTGTTATGATTTTCAAAAAATCAGGCGTGAAAGAAAGGTTGCGCGAAAAGAAAGGGTCTCTAATGTATGTTTTAGGCATGAAAATTGGAGGAAGTTTTTGAAACATTTCAATTTTTTTTAGGTGAATTTTCAAGACTTTCAACGTATCTTACCGTTACAGATTATTTATCTGGCATATGTATGCTTGTTTTACTGCATAGAAAATCATCTTTCTAGATATGTATACAAAGACTATCGTTTTTGAACGAAGTGTTAAAAAAAATTGCACGGAATTGGAAGAAAAAAGAAAAAAACGCCTTGTTTCACAATCAGTCCTGCTTTAAAATTCGGTTTGTACTTCGAAACTATGATTTCAAGTACGCATCGTTTAGCTTAATACCGCAGCTTTGTAACTAAACCAATTTTATTCTAAAAATACGTGAAAAAATGTTGAGAAATTGGTCAAAGAGTACGACGTACTTGAGGTGGAAATTTCGAAAAAATTCGAATTTTCAAAGTTGTTTTTGTTAATAACTTCGAGCATAGATAGAGTTAGAAAGCGTTCTATGGCTTAAAATAAAGCTTAGCTAATTTGCGTTACGGTCATGTATATTGTTGCAATGTTATCGGTGGACAAAGATGTTGTTTTTTTGCTATTACTGAAGAATATCGAAAATGAGCTGTTTTCGATCAAGGGGTCAGAATCGTCAAAATTTAAAAATTGTTTTTCCGAACTTTTTTATGTTCCAGATGATAGCCCTTTTCTTCCTGATTCCAAAACACCTTCATTTTTAAGAAACGGTTCAGTCATCTTCGAGATATTAAGCTTTGAAACCAGTTTGGGGGGGGTTGGGGATTCCCATATAGTAGTTCGATCTGTATTATTCCGATCTGTAATCTTTTTTTTAAACTAACAAAAATCATATATAGCTATATATATTCGGCAGCTCGAGGGCATCCGAAATATGTAATTTGAATGCAAGTTGTATTTCGCCTCTCTACAGGTAAGTTATATATGTTGGCAATGTGAAATATTCGAATTGACTGCCCCGGGGTCATATGACAGCTGTATGACACCCACTGAGCATGTCATCTGACAGCAGGAGGAGTGCCATGAAGTGCTGTCCGGCTAGACCATATAACTAACCTGCAATGAGGTGCTAGCGAAATGAAATGTATGCGAATTCCGTTTTAGTAGTAAGTTACGGTTTCGAATGAAATGAAATGGAACGGACAGCCCCCCCCCACCGAATGGCAGAATGGTAGCTGCTGCAGACCAGCTTACCTGCTGCAGACCAGCGTACCTGCTGCAGGCGCTGCTTGAGTGCAGAGGACAGTGCAGACAGCTGCAGCAGAGCGTTATAAGTGTTATAGGGTTGTTATAGTCCATTTTTAACGGGTTTCGAGCACTTTTAGATCTACTGAGATGCATTCGCGCTATTTCGAGGATGATATTCACGGAAGTGGAATTAATGCTAATGAGTTTTTGAGCCCTGGAGGTAACAAGAAGGCTATTAGGTTAAAGTGTTTGGAGAATTTGAAAGTAAAGAAGGAAGATTTTTTGATGAAATCAAGACGTTGCGTCAATTTCGAACATGCAACTTCATTAAAGTTCAGAAATTTTAAAGCCAAATGCGAACCCAAAAAAGTGTTGAGCGCTGTATTGAAGCTGTTCAAAAGCGCAAAGTCCGTCAAATTGGGGAAATTGAGGCCCAACCAGAAAAAAGGAATAAAAACCGAATGGGTATACAATGGATGGGTCAATTTTTTTGGCATCGGGGATTGCAACCGTGCTAAAAGACGTATTCAAAAGAAGCCCCATAAGTACGGTCAAATGAAAATTGAAAAAGTTGGTTCAATCAGGATCCTGGGTTTTGATGCCAAGAAGAAATACGTTCAAATTCCACGTTTCAGAGTACCCGCCAAGGAGAAAGTTCCGAGACAGTACTTCATTTGGGGCAAGAGATTAAGCCCAAAAAATTATAGTAAATTTGCAGTCGACGAATTCTCCAGCTTGCTTAGTAATGTTGTGCTTGTATATTAGTTCTTGGTGCTTTTGCTTGGTGTAGAATTAGGTTTTAAAGTCCACTTTACCCTTCAAATTTGTATATATTCACCTTTTATGACTACTTAGAGATGATGAATTGAAAAATGATGATTTCAAAAGCGTTTTATTACCATTTATCGGTTTCATTATTCATATAGTATGTACCATGTGGTCTATTGTCGAGGATTCTGCAGGGGAAACCCTAGATTACCAACAGAATTGTTGACAATAGGCTATTTTCTCTATACTCCAAAAGTCAATTTTTTTGTTTGCTATTTTTGATAGGGTCATAGAGTTTTTCAAATCGAACCAAACCGGGTATGGAGTATCCCATGTGTATCTAAAGTGTAAAGCAAAAAGAATTTTCGGTATAGCTTGCCTAGGAAAAAAGTTAGTTTCTCATACGGAAATTTCGACTTTTTCGCTTATTCTATTTTCAAAAATATAGAAATTTTATGGGGTCAAGGAGTTGTCCAAATTGAACCAAACTTGGTATGGAGTATCCCATGGGTAACTAGATTGTAAAACAAAAAGAATTTTTGGTATAGCTTGCCTAGGAAAAAAATTAGTTTTTCATACGGAAATTTCGACTTTTTCGCTTATTCTATTTTCAAAAATATAGAAATTTTATCGGGTCAAGGAGTTGTGCAAATTGAACCAAACTTGGTATGGAGTATCCCATGGGTAACTAGATTGTAAAACAAAAAGAATTTTTGGTATAGCTTGCCTAGGAAAAAATTTAGTTCTTCATACGGAAATTTTGACTTATTCGCTTATTATTCGCGTATTCTATTTTCAAAAATATAGAAGTTTTATTGGGTCAAAGAGTTGTCCAAATTGAACCAAACTTGCTATGGAGTATCCCATGTGTATTTGGAGTGTAAAGCAAAAAGAATTTTCGGTATAGCTTGCCTAGGAAAAAAGTTAGTTTTTCATACGGAAATTTCGACTTTTTCGCTTATTCTATTTTCAATAATATAGAAATTTTATCGGGTCAAGGAGTTGTCCAAATTGAACCAAACTTGGTATGGAGTATCCCATAGGTAACTAGATTGTAGAACAAAAAGAATTTTTGGTATAGCTTGCCTAGGAAAAAAGTTAGTTTTTTATACGGAAATTTCGACTTATTCGCTTATTCTATTTTCAAAAATATAGAAATTTTATCGGATCAAGGAGTTGTCCAAATTGAACCAAACTTGGTATGGAGTATCCCATGTGTATCTAGAGTGTAAAGCAGAAATAATTTTTGGTATAGCTTGCCTAGGAAAAAACTTATTTTTTCATGCGGAAATTTCGACTTATTCGCTTTTTCTATTTTCAAAAATATAGAAATTTCATCGGGTCAAGGAGTTGTCCAAATTGAACCAAACTTGGTATGGAGTATCCCAAGTGTATCTAGAGCGTAAAACAAAAAGAATTTTTGGTATAGCTTGCCTAGGAAAAAAGTTAGTATTTCATACGGAAATTTGCTATTACGAATAACTTGAAATTATTGAATTTTAAAAATAGGTCTTTTTCAACGGGTCAAGGAGTTGTCCAAATCAAACCAAACTCGGTATCGAGTATCCCATGGGTAACTAGATTGTAAAACAAAAAGAATTTTTGGTATAGCTTGCCTAGGAAAAAAGTTAGTTTTTCATACGGAAATTTCGACTTATTCGCTTATTCTATTTTCAAAAATATAGAAATTTCATCGGGTCAAGGAGTTGTCCAAATCAAACCAAACTCGGTATCGAGTATCCCATGGGTAACTAGATTGTAAAACAAAAAGAATTTTTGGTATAGCTTGCCTAGGAAAAAAGTTAGTTTTTCATACGGAAATTTCGACTTTTTCGCTTATTCTATTTTCAAAAATATAGAAATTTCATCGGGTCAAGGAGTTGTCCAAATTGAACCAAACATGGTATGGAGTATCCCATGTGTATCTAAAGCGTAAAACAAAAAGAATTTTTGGTATAGCTTGCCTAGGAAAAAAGTTAGTATTTCATACGGAAATTTGCTATTACGAATAACTTGAAATTATTGAATTTTAAAAATAGGTCTTTTTCAACGGGTCAAGGAGTTGTCCAAATCAAACCAAACTCGGTATCGAGTATCCCATGGGTAACTAGATTGTAAAACAAAAAGAATTTTTGGTATAGCTTGCCTAGGAAAAAAGTTAGTTTTTCATACGGAAATTTCGACTTATTCGCTTATTATTCGCTTATTCTGTTTTCAAAAATACAGAAATTTTATCGGATCAAGGAACTGTCCAAACTGAACCAAATTTGGTATGGAGTATCCCAGGTCTACCTAGAGCGTAAAACAAAAAGAATTTTTTGTATAGCTTGCCTAGG
Source organism: Convolutriloba macropyga (assembly GCF_964194025.1). Classification (NCBI taxonomy): domain Eukaryota; kingdom Metazoa; phylum Xenacoelomorpha; order Acoela; family Convolutidae; genus Convolutriloba; species Convolutriloba macropyga. The sequence goes on from NC_134475.1 coordinate 45,082,139, forward strand.
AAAAAAGTTAGTTTTTCATACGGAAATTTCGACTTATTCGCTTATTCTATTTTCAAAAATATAGAAATTTCATCGGGTCAAGGAGTTGTCCAAATTGAACCAAACTTGGTATGGAGTATCCCATGTGTATCTAGAGCGTAAAACAAAAAGAATTTTTGGTATATCTTGCCTAGGAAAAAAGTTAGTATTTCATACGGAAATTTGCTATTACGAATAACTTGAAATTATTGAATTTTAAAAATAGGTCTTTTTCAACGGGTCAAGTAGTTGTCCAAATCAAACCAAACTCGGTATCGAGTATCCCATGGGTAACTAGATTGTAAAACAAAAAGAATTTTTGGTATAGCTTGCCTAGGAAAAAAAGTTAGTTTTTCATACGGAAATTTCGACTTATTCGCTTATTATTCGCTTATTCTGTTTTCAAAAATATAGAAATTTTATCGGATCAAGGAACTGTCCAAACTGAACCAAATTTGGTATGAAGTATCCCAGGTCTACCTAGAGCGTAAAACAAAAAGTATTTTTTGTATAGCTTGCCTAGGAAAAAAGTTAGTTTTTCATACGGAAATGTGCAATTATTTCAAATAAATAATTTTAAAAATAGGTCTTTTTCATCGGGTCAAGGAGTTGTCCAAATCAAACCAAACTCGGTACCGAGTATCCCATGGGTAACCAGATTGTAAAAAAAAGAATTTTTGGTATAGCTTGCCTAGGAAAAAAGTTAGTTTTTCATACGAAAATTTCGACTTATTCGCTTATTCTATTTTCAAAAATATAGAACTTTTATCGGATCAAGGAGTTGTCCAAACTGAACCAAATTTGGTATGAAGTATCCCAGGTCCACCTAGAGCGTAAAACAAAAAGAATTTTTTGTATAGCTTTGCTAGAAAAAAGTTCATATTTCAATCGGAAATATCGATTTATTCGCTTATTATACGCTTATTTTTTTTTCAAAAATATAGAAGTTTTATCGGGTCAAGGAGTTGTCCAAATCGAACCAAACTTGGTATGGAGTATCTCATGTGTACCTAGAGTGTAAAACAAAAAGACTTTTTGGTATAGCTTGCCTAGGAAAAAAGTTAGTTATTCATACGGAAATTTTGACTTATTCGCTTATTCTATTTTCAAAAATCTAGAAATTTTATCGGATCAAGGAGTTGTCCAAATCGAAGCAAACTCGGTATGGAGTATCCCATGTATACCTAGAGCGTAAAACAAAAAGAGTTTTTGGTATAGCTTTGCTAGAAAAAAGTTCATATTTCAATCGGAAATATCGATTTATTCGCTTATTTTACGCTTATTTTATTTTCAAAAATATAGAAGTTTTATCGGGTCAAGGAGTTGTCCAAATCGAACCAAACTTGGTATGGAGTATCTCATGGGTAACTAGATGGTAAAACAAAAAGAATTTTCGGTATAGCTTGCCTAGGAAAAAAGTTAGTTTTTCATACGGAAATTTGCTATTCGAATAACTTGAAATTATTGAATTTTAAAAATAGGTCTTTTTCATCGGGTCAAGGAGTTGTCCAAATCAAACCAAACTCGGTATCGAGTATCCCATGGGTAACTAGATGGTAAAACAAAAAGAATTTTCGGTATAGCTTGCCTAGGAAAAAAGTTAGTTTTTCATACGGAAATTTCGACTTATTCGCTTATTCTATTTTCAAAAATATAGAAATTTCATCGGGTCAAGGAGTTGTCCAAATTGAACCAAACTTGGTATCGAGTATCCCATGGGTATCTAGATTGTAAAACAAAAAGAATTTTTGGTATAGCTTGCCTAGGAAAAAAGTTAGTTTTTCATTCGGGAATTTCGACTTATTCGCTTATTATACGCTTATTCTATTTTCAAAAATATAGAAATTTCATCGGGTCAAGGAGTTGTCCAAATCAAACCAAACTCGGTATCGAGTATCCCATGGGTAACTAGATGGTAAAACAAAAAGAATTTTCGGTATAGCTTGCCTAGGAAAAAAGTTAGTTTTTCATACGGAAATTTCGACTTATTCGCTTATTCTATTTTCAAAAATATAGAAATTTCATCGGGTCAAGGAGTTGTCCAAATTGAACCAAACTTGGTATCGAGTATCCCATGGGTATCTAGATTGTAAAACAAAAAGAATTTTTGGTATAGCTTGCCTAGGAAAAAAGTTAGTTTTTCATTCGGGAATTTCGACTTATTCGCTTATTATACGCTTATTCTATTTTCAAAAATATAGAAATTTCATCGGGTCAAGGAGTTGTCCAAATTGAACCAAATTTGGTATGGAGTATCCCATGGGTAACTAGATTGTAAAACAAAAAGAATTTTCGGTATAGCTTGCCTAGGAAAAAAGTAAGTATTTCATACTGAAATTTCGACTTATTCGCTTATTCTATTTTCAAAAATATAGAAATTTCATCGGGTCAAGGAGTTGTCCAAATCGAACCAAACTTGATATCGAGTATCCCATGGGTAACTAGATTGTAAAACAAAAAGAATTTTCGGTATAGCTAGCCTAGGAAAAAAGTTAGTTTTTCATACGGGAATTTCGACTTATTCGCTTATTATACGCTTATTCTATTTTCAAAAATTTAGAAATTTCATCGGGTCAAGGAGTTGTCCAAATTGAACCAAACTTGGTATCGAGTATCCCATGGGTAACTAGATTGTAAAACAAAAAGAATTTTTGGTATAGCTTGCCTAGGAAAAAAGTTAGTTTTTCATACGGGAATTTCGACTTATTCGCTTATTATACGCTTATTCTATTTTCAAAAATATAGAAAATTCATCGGGTCAAGGAGTTGTCCAAATTGAACCAAATTTGGTATGGAGTATCCCATGAGTATCTAGAGTGTAAAGCAAAAAGAATTTTCGGTATAGCTTGCCTAGGAAAAAAGTTAGTTTTTCATACGGAAATTTCGACTTATTCGCTTATTCTATTTTCAAAAATATAGAAATTTCATCGGGTCAAGGAGTTGTCCAAATCGAACCAAACTTGATATCGAGTATCCCATGGGTAACTAGATTGTAAAACAAAAAGAATTTTCGGTATAGCTAGCCTAGGAAAAAAGTTAGTTTTTCATACGGGAATTTCGACTTATTCGCTTATTATACGCTTATTCTATTTTCAAAAATATAGAAATTTCATCGGGTCAAGGAGTTGTCCAAATTGAACCAAACTTGGTATCGAGTATCCCATGGGTATCTAGATTGTAAAACAAAAAGAATTTTTGGTATAGCTTGCCTAGGAAAAAAGTTAGTTTTTCATTCGGGAATTTCGACTTATTCGCTTATTATACGCTTATTCTATTTTCAAAAATATAGAAATTTCATCGGGTCAAGGAGTTGTCCAAATTGAACCAAATTTGGTATGGAGTATCCCATGGGTAACTAGATTGTAAAACAAAAAGAATTTTCGGTATAGCTTGCCTAGGAAAAAAGTAAGTATTTCATACTGAAATTTCGACTTATTCGCTTATTCTATTTTCAAAAATATAGAAATTTCATCGGGTCAAGGAGTTGTCCAAATCGAACCAAACTTGATATCGAGTATCCCATGGGTAACTAGATTGTAAAACAAAAAGAATTTTCGGTATAGCTAGCCTAGGAAAAAAGTTAGTTTTTCATACGGGAATTTCGACTTATTCGCTTATTATACGCTTATTCTATTTTCAAAAATATAGAAATTTCATCGGGTCAAGGAGTTGTCCAAATTGAACCAAACTTGGTATCGAGTATCCCATGGGTAACTAGATTGTAAAACAAAAAGAATTTTTGGTATAGCTTGCCTAGGAAAAAAGTTAGTTTTTCATACGGGAATTTCGACTTATTCGCTTATTATACGCTTATTCTATTTTCAAAAATATAGAAAATTCATCGGGTCAAGGAGTTGTCCAAATTGAACCAAATTTGGTATGGAGTATCCCATGTGTATCTAGAGTGTAAAGCAAAAAGAATTTTCGGTATAGCTTGCCTAGGAAAAAAGTTAGTTTTTCATACGGAAATTTCGACTTATTCGCTTATTCTATTTTCAAAAATATAGAAATTTCATCGGGTCAAGGAGTTGTCCAAATCGAACCAAACTTGGTATGGATTATCCAATGGGTATCTAGGTTGTAAAACAAAAAGATTTTTTGGCATAGCTTGCCTAGAAAAAAAGTTAGTATTTTATACTGAATTTTGCGATTATTTCGAATATTTAATTTTGAAATATAGTATTTTTCATCGGGTCAAGGAGTTGTTCAAATCGAACCAAATTGATATCCCAGACTACCAGTACTGTTTAGGTTGTAATGCAAAAAGAATGGTCCGCCTTACTTTCCTAGAAAAAAAGTTCGTAATTCAATCGGAAATATCGACTTATTCGCTTATTCTATTTTCAAAAATATAGAAATTTCATCGGGTCAAGGAGTTGTCCAAATCGAACCAAACTTGATATCGAGTATCCCATGGGTAACTAGATTGTAAAACAAAAAGAATTTTCGGTATAGCTAGCCTAGGAAAAAAGTTAGTTTTTCATACGGGAATTTCGACTTATTCGCTTATTATACGCTTATTCTATTTTCAAAAATATAGAAATTTCATCGGGTCAAGGAGTTGTCCAAATTGAACCAAACTTGGTATCGAGTATCCCATGGGTATCTAGATTGTAAAACAAAAAGAATTTTTGGTATAGCTTGCCTAGGAAAAAAGTTAGTTTTTCATTCGGGAATTTCGACTTATTCGCTTATTATACGCTTATTCTATTTTCAAAAATATAGAAATTTCATCGGGTCAAGGAGTTGTCCAAATTGAACCAAATTTGGTATGGAGTATCCCATGGGTAACTAGATTGTAAAACAAAAAGAATTTTCGGTATAGCTTGCCTAGGAAAAAAGTAAGTATTTCATACTGAAATTTCGACTTATTCGCTTATTCTATTTTCAAAAATATAGAAATTTCATCGGGTCAAGGAGTTGTCCAAATCGAACCAAACTTGATATCGAGTATCCCATGGGTAACTAGATTGTAAAACAAAAAGAATTTTCGGTATAGCTAGCCTAGGAAAAAAGTTAGTTTTTCATACGGGAATTTCGACTTATTCGCTTATTATACGCTTATTCTATTTTCAAAAATATAGAAATTTCATCGGGTCAAGGAGTTGTCCAAATTGAACCAAACTTGGTATCGAGTATCCCATGGGTAACTAGATTGTAAAACAAAAAGAATTTTTGGTATAGCTTGCCTAGGAAAAAAGTTAGTTTTTCATACGGGAATTTCGACTTATTCGCTTATTATACGCTTATTCTATTTTCAAAAATATAGAAAATTCATCGGGTCAAGGAGTTGTCCAAATTGAACCAAATTTGGTATGGAGTATCCCATGTGTATCTAGAGTGTAAAGCAAAAAGAATTTTCGGTATAGCTTGCCTAGGAAAAAAGTTAGTTTTTCATACGGAAATTTCGACTTATTCGCTTATTCTATTTTCAAAAATATAGAAATTTCATCGGGTCAAGGAGTTGTCCAAATCGAACCAAACTTGGTATGGATTATCCAATGGGTATCTAGGTTGTAAAACAAAAAGATTTTTTGGCATAGCTTGCCTAGAAAAAAAGTTAGTATTTTATACTGAATTTTGCGATTATTTCGAATATTTAATTTTGAAATATAGTATTTTTCATCGGGTCAAGGAGTTGTTCAAATCGAACCAAATTGATATCCCAGACTACCAGTACTGTTTAGGTTGTAATGCAAAAAGAATGGTCCGCCTTACTTTCCTAGAAAAAAAGTTCGTAATTCAATCGGAAATATCGACTTATTCGCTTATTCTATTTTCAAAAATATAGAAATTTCATCGGGTCAAGGAGTTGTCCAAATTGAACTAAACTTGGTATAGAGTATCCACTTTGTAGGTAGAGTGTAAAACAAAAAGAATTTTTGGTATATCTTGCCTAGGAAAAAAGTTAGTTTTTCATACGGAAATGTGCAATTATTTCAAATAAATAATTTTAAAAATAGGTCTTTTTCATCGGGTCAAGGAGTTGTCCAAATTGAACCAAACTTCGTATAGAGTATCCCCTTTGTAGGTAGAGTGTAAAACAAAAAGAATTTTTGGTATAGCTTGCCTAGGAAAAAAGTTAGTTTTTCATACGGAAATGTGCAATTATTTCAAATAAATAATTTTAAAAATAGGTCTTTTTCATCGGGTCAAGGAGTTGTCCAAATTGAACCAAACTTGGTATAGAGTATCCCCTTTGTAGGTAGAGTGTAAAACAAAAAGAATTTTTGGTATAGCTTGCCTAGGAAAAAGTTAGTTTTTCATACGGAAATTTGCTATTATTTCAAATAAATAATTTTAAAAATAGGTCTTTTTGATTACGTCAGAGTTGTTGAAATAAAACCAAACTTGGTATAGAGTATCCCCTTTGTAACTAGAGTGTAAAGCAAAAAAAATTTTTGGTATAGCTTGCCTAGGAAAAAAGTTAGTTTTTCATACGGAAATTTGCTATTCGAATAACTTGAAATTATTGAATTTTAAAAATAGGTCTTTTTCATCGGGTCAAGGAGTTGTCCAAATCAAACCAAACTCGGTATCGAGTATCCCATGGGTAACTAGATTGTAAAACAAAAAGAGTTTTTGGTATAGCTTGCACCGGAAAAAAGTTAGTTTTTCATACGGAAATCTGCAATTATTTCAAATAAATAATTTTAAAAATAGGTCTTTTTCATCGGGTCAAGGAGTTGTCCAAATCAAACCAAACTCAGTATCGAGTATCCCATGGGTAACTAGATTGTAAAACAAAAAGAATTTTTGGTATAGCTTGCCTAGGAAAAAAGTTAGTTTTTCATACGGAAATTTTGACTTATTCGCTTATTCTATTTTCAAAAATATAGAAATTTTATCGGATCAAGGAGTTGTCCAAACTGAACCAAATTTGGTATGGCGTATCCCAGGTCTACCTAGAGCGTAAAACAAAAAGTATTTTTCGTATAGCTTGCCTAGGAAAAAAGTTAGTTTTTCATACGGAAATGTGCAATTATTTCAAATAAATAATTTTAAAAATAGGTCTTTTTCATCGGGTCAAGGAGTTGTCCAAATCAAACCAAACTCGGTACCGAGTATCCGATGGGTAACTAGATTGTAAAAAAAAAGAATTTTTGGTATAGCTTGCCTAGGAAAAAAGTTAGTTTTTCATACGGAAATTTCGACTTATTCGCTTATTCTATTTTCAAAAATATAGAAATTTTATCGGATCAAGGAGTTGTCCAAACTGAACCAAATTTGGTATGAAGTATCCCAGGTCCACCTAGAGCGTAAAACAAAAAGAATTTTTTGTATAGCTTTGCTAGAAAAAAGTTCATATTTCAATCGGAAATATCGATTTTTTCGCTTATTATACGCTTATTTTTTTTTCAAAAATATAGAAGTTTTATCGGGCCAAGGAGTTGTCCAAATCGAACCAAACTTGGTATGGAGTATCTCATGTGTACATAGAGTGTAAAACAAAAAGAATTTTTGGTATAGCTTGCCTAGGAAAAAAGTTAGTTTTTCATACGGAAATTTCGACTTATTCGCTTATTCTATTTTCAAAAATATAGAAATTTTATCGGATCAAGGAGTTGTCCAAATCGAAGCAAACTCGGTATGGAGTATCCCATGTATACCTAGAGCGTAAAACAAAAAGAGTTTTTGGTATAGCTTTGCTAGAAAAAAGTTCATATTTCAATCGGAAATATCGATTTATTCGCTTATTATACGCTTATTTTATTTTCAAAAATATAGAAGTTTTATCGGGTCAAGGAGTTGTCCAAATCAAACCAAACTCGGTATCGAGTATCCCATGGGTAACTAGATGGTAAAACAAAAAGAATTTTCGGTATAGCTTGCCTAGGAAAAAAGTTAGTTTTTCATACGGAAATTTCGACTTATTCGCTTATTCTATTTTCAAAAATATATAAATTTCATCGGGTCAAGGAGTTGTCCAAATTGAACCAAATTTGGTATGGAGTATCTCATGTGTACATAGAGTGTAAAACAAAAAGAATTTTTGGTATAGCTTGCCTAGGAAAAAAGTTAGTTTTTCATACGGAAATTTCGACTTATTCGCTTATTCTATTTTCAAAAATATAGAAATTTTATCGGATCAAGGAGTTGTCCAAATCGAAGCAAACTCGGTATGGAGTATCCCATGTATACCTAGAGCGTAAAACAAAAAGAGTTTTTGGTATAGCTTTGCTAGAAAAAAGTTCATATTTCAATCGGAAATATCGATTTATTCGCTTATTATACGCTTATTTTATTTTCAAAAATATAGAAGTTTTATCGGGTCAAGGAGTTGTCCAAATCAAACCAAACTCGGTATCGAGTATCCCATGGGTAACTAGATGGTAAAACAAAAAGAATTTTCGGTATAGCTTGCCTAGGAAAAAAGTTAGTTTTTCATACGGAAATTTCGACTTATTCGCTTATTCTATTTTCAAAAATATATAAATTTCATCGGGTCAAGGAGTTGTCCAAATTGAACCAAATTTGGTATGGAGTATCCCATGTGTATCTAGAGTGTAAAGCAAAAAGAATTTTTGGTATAGCTTGCCTAGGAAAAAAGTTAGTATTTCATACGGAAATTTCGACTTATTCGCTTATTCTATTTTCAAAAATATAGAAATTTCATCGGGTCAAGGAGTTGTCCAAATCGAACCAAACTTGATATCGAGTATCCCATGGGTAACTAGATTGTAAAACGAAAAGAATTTTCGGTATAGCTAGCCTAGGAAAAAAGTTAGTTTTTCATACGGGAATTTCGACTTATTCGCTTATTATACGCTTATTCTATTTTCAAAAATATAGAATTTTCATCGGGTCAAGGAGTTGTCCAAATTGAACCAAACTTGGTATCGAGTATCCCATGGGTAACTAGATTGTAAAACAAAAAGAATTTTTGGTATAGCTTGCCTAGGAAAAAAGTTAGTTTTTCATACGGGAATTTCGACTTATTCGCTTATTATACGCTTATTCTATTTTCAAAAATATAGAAATTTCATCGGGTCAAGGAGTTGTCCAAATTGAACCAAATTTGGTATGGAGTATCCCATGTGTATCTAGAGTGTAAAGCAAAAAGAATTTTCGGTATAGCTTGCCTAGGAAAAAAGTTAGTTTTTCATACGGAAATTTCGACTTATTCGCTTATTCTATTTTCAAAAACATAGAAATTTCATCGGGTCAAGGAGTTGTCCAAATCGAACTAAACTTGGTATGGAGTATCCCATGGGTAACTAGGTTGTAAAACAAAAAGATTTTTTGGCATAGCTTGCCAAGAAAATAAGTTAGTATTTTATACTGAATTTTGCGATTATTTCGAATATTTAATTTTGAAATATAGTATTTTTCATCGGGTCAAGGAGTTGTTCAAATCGAACCAAATTGATATCCCAGACTACCAGTACTGTTTAGGTTGTAATGCAAAAAGAATGGTCCGCCTTACTTTCCTAGAAAAAAAGTTCGTATTTCAAACGGAAATATCGACTTATTCGCTTATTCTATTTTCAAAAATATAGAAATTTCATCGGGTCAAGGAATTGTCCAAATTGAACCAAACTTGGTATGGAGTATCCACTTTGTAGATAGAGTGTAAAACAAAAAGAATTTTTGGTATAGCTTGCCTAGGAAAAAAGTTAGTTTTTCATACGGAAATGTGCAATTATTTCAAATAAATAATTTTAAAAATAGGTCTTTTTCATCGGGTCAAGGAGTTGTCCAAATCGAACCAAACTTGGTATGGAGTATCTCATGTGTACATAGAGTGTAAAACAAAAAGAATTTTTGGTATAGCTTGCCTAGGAAAAAAGTTAGTTTTTCATACGGAAATTTCGACTTATTCGCTTATTCTATTTTCAAAAATATAGAAATTTTATCGGATCAAGGAGTTGTCCAAATCGAAGCAAACTCGGTATGGAGTATCCCATGTATACCTAGAGCGTAAAACAAAAAGAGTTTTTGGTATAGCTTTGCTAGAAAAAAGTTCATATTTCAATCGGAAATATCGATTTATTCGCTTATTATACGCTTATTTTATTTTCAAAAATATAGAAGTTTTATCGGGTCAAGGAGTTGTCCAAATCAAACCAAACTCGGTATCGAGTATCCCATGGGTAACTAGATGGTAAAACAAAAAGAATTTTCGGTATAGCTTGCCTAGGAAAAAAGTTAGTTTTTCATACGGAAATTTCGACTTATTCGCTTATTCTATTTTCAAAAATATATAAATTTCATCGGGTCAAGGAGTTGTCCAAATTGAACCAAATTTGGTATGGAGTATCTCATGTGTACATAGAGTGTAAAACAAAAAGAATTTTTGGTATAGCTTGCCTAGGAAAAAAGTTAGTTTTTCATACGGAAATTTCGACTTATTCGCTTATTCTATTTTCAAAAATATAGAAATTTTATCGGATCAAGGAGTTGTCCAAATCGAAGCAAACTCGGTATGGAGTATCCCATGTATACCTAGAGCGTAAAACAAAAAGAGTTTTTGGTATAGCTTTGCTAGAAAAAAGTTCATATTTCAATCGGAAATATCGATTTATTCGCTTATTATACGCTTATTTTATTTTCAAAAATATAGAAGTTTTATCGGGTCAAGGAGTTGTCCAAATCAAACCAAACTCGGTATCGAGTATCCCATGGGTAACTAGATGGTAAAACAAAAAGAATTTTCGGTATAGCTTGCCTAGGAAAAAAGTTAGTTTTTCATACGGAAATTTCGACTTATTCGCTTATTCTATTTTCAAAAATATATAAATTTCATCGGGTCAAGGAGTTGTCCAAATTGAACCAAATTTGGTATGGAGTATCCCATGTGTATCTAGAGTGTAAAGCAAAAAGAATTTTTGGTATAGCTTGCCTAGGAAAAAAGTTAGTATTTCATACGGAAATTTCGACTTATTCGCTTATTCTATTTTCAAAAATATAGAAATTTCATCGGGTCAAGGAGTTGTCCAAATCGAACCAAACTTGATATCGAGTATCCCATGGGTAACTAGATTGTAAAACGAAAAGAATTTTCGGTATAGCTAGCCTAGGAAAAAAGTTAGTTTTTCATACGGGAATTTCGACTTATTCGCTTATTATACGCTTATTCTATTTTCAAAAATATAGAATTTTCATCGGGTCAAGGAGTTGTCCAAATTGAACCAAACTTGGTATCGAGTATCCCATGGGTAACTAGATTGTAAAACAAAAAGAATTTTTGGTATAGCTTGCCTAGGAAAAAAGTTAGTTTTTCATACGGGAATTTCGACTTATTCGCTTATTATACGCTTATTCTATTTTCAAAAATATAGAAATTTCATCGGGTCAAGGAGTTGTCCAAATTGAACCAAATTTGGTATGGAGTATCCCATGTGTATCTAGAGTGTAAAGCAAAAAGAATTTTCGGTATAGCTTGCCTAGGAAAAAAGTTAGTTTTTCATACGGAAATTTCGACTTATTCGCTTATTCTATTTTCAAAAACATAGAAATTTCATCGGGTCAAGGAGTTGTCCAAATCGAACTAAACTTGGTATGGAGTATCCCATGGGTAACTAGGTTGTAAAACAAAAAGATTTTTTGGCATAGCTTGCCAAGAAAATAAGTTAGTATTTTATACTGAATTTTGCGATTATTTCGAATATTTAATTTTGAAATATAGTATTTTTCATCGGGTCAAGGAGTTGTTCAAATCGAACCAAATTGATATCCCAGACTACCAGTACTGTTTAGGTTGTAATGCAAAAAGAATGGTCCGCCTTACTTTCCTAGAAAAAAAGTTCGTATTTCAAACGGAAATATCGACTTATTCGCTTATTCTATTTTCAAAAATATAGAAATTTCATCGGGTCAAGGAATTGTCCAAATTGAACCAAACTTGGTATGGAGTATCCACTTTGTAGATAGAGTGTAAAACAAAAAGAATTTTTGGTATAGCTTGCCTAGGAAAAAAGTTAGTTTTTCATACGGAAATGTGCAATTATTTCAAATAAATAATTTTAAAAATAGGTCTTTTTCATCGGGTCAAGGAGTTGTCCAAATTGAACCAAACTTGGTATAGAGTATCCCCTTTGTAGGTAGAGTGTAAAACGAAAAGAATTTTTGGTATAGCTTGCCTAGGAAAAAAGTTAGTTTTTCTTTTGGAAATATGCAATTATTTCAAATAAATAATTTTAAAAATAGGTCTTTTTCATCGGGTCAAGGAGTTGTCCAAATTGAACCAAACTTGGTATAGAGTATCCCCTTTGTAGGTAGAGTGTAAAACAAAAAGAATTTTTGGTATAGCTTGCCTAGGAAAAAAGTTAGTTTTTCATACGGAAATTTGCTATTATTTCAAATAAATAATTTTAAAAATAGGTCTTTTTGATTAGGTCAGAGTTGTTGAAATAAAACCAAACTTGGTATAGAGTATCCCCTTTGTAACTAGAGTGTAAAGCAAAAAGAATTTTTGGTATAGCTTGCCTAGGAAAAAAGTTAGTTTTTCATACGGAAATTTGCTATTCGAATAACTTGAAATTATTGAATTTTAAAAATAGGTCTTTTTCATCGGGTCAAGGAGTTGTCATAATCAAACCAAACTCGGTATCGAGTATCCCATGGGTAACTAGATTGTAAAACAAAAAGAGTTTTTGGTTTAGCTTGCCTAGGAAAAAAGTTAGTTTTTCATACGGAAATTTCGACTTATTCGCTTATTATACGCTTATTCTATTTTCAAAAATATAGAAATTTTATCGGGTCAAGGAGTTGTCCAAATTGAACCAAACTTGGTATGGAGTATCCCATGTGTATCTAGAGTGTAAAGCAAAAAGAATTTTCGGTATAGCTTGCCTAGGAGAAAAGTTAGTTTTTCATACGGAAATTTGCTATTATTTCGAATAACTTGAAATTATTGAATTTTAAAAATAGGTCTTTTTCATCGGGTCCAGGAGTTGTCCAAATCAAACCAAACTCGGTATCGAGTATCCCATGGGTAACTAGATTGTAAAACAAAAAGAATTTTTAGTATAGCTTGCCTAGGAAAAAAAGTTAGTTTTTCGTACGGAAGTTTGCTATTATTTCAAATAAACAATTTTAAAAATAGGTCTTTTTGATTAGGTCATAGAGTTGTTGAAATAAAACCAAACTTGGAATAGAGTATCCCCTTTGTAACTAGAGTGTAAAGCAAAAAGAATTTTTGGTATAGCTTGCCTAGGAAAAAAGTTAGTTTTTCATACGGAAATTTGCTATTCGAATAACTTGAAATTATTGAATTTTAAAAATAGGTCTTTTTCATCGGGTCAAGGAGTTGTCCAAATCAAACCAAACTCGGTATCGAGTATCCCATGGGTAACTAGATTGTAAAACAAAAAGAATTTTTGGTATAGGATGCCTAGGAAAAAAGTTAGTATTTCATACGGAAATTTGCGATTATTTCGAATTTTTAATTTTTAAATATAGTATTTTTCATCGGGTCAAGGAGTTATTCAAATCAAACCAAACTCGATGTGGAGTATCCCCTGTGTAGTTAGAGTTAATGGTAAAAGAAATTTTTGCTATAGCTTGCGTACAAAAAAATTGGGTTTAGTATGAGATTCAGCGGAGCTTGGTTTTTTAGTTCTCTTGATGCAGCAAACAAGAATTGTGATAGAAGAATCTGGCAGAGTGTCCTGTAAGAGGCCTCGTTTGAACGTTGACGAAAATTCAGTGCGCCAGTCACAGGAAGACCAAATTTGGCTGAAAATAAGACAACTTCAAGTAGAAATTGAGCTATTGAAAAAGAGAGTAAGGGAGCTTGAAAACGCGAAAGTTGAAATGGTTGATCTGACAGTTTACGATAGCTTTCCATCGACGGTCTCCGTACTTTCAGATGATTTAGTTGACAGCGATATCCCTAACGGTATTTGAGATCAGTGTTGGATCTAAAATGCCATGCAATTTAGTTCTGATTAGAGATAAACTCTTCGTTAGTGAGTTTGAAGTTTTTTAGTCGAGAGGATTTTCTAAATTAGTTTATGTTAATTACACTAGTGTTTGTTTAACCTCAACGGCGTTGGAAAGGCACTAAAATTTTTGTTGTAACAATGTGTCATCAGTTTCACAACGTTGTTTCTGAATTTCAGGTCTTGAATATGGACAATAAATACTATTGGCTGATTATGAGCGCCGAAAAAGATGATGCCCAAATCATTGATACGGATTCTGAAATGTGGGGTTACTTGAGTCAGTCTGACAAATTGAAAAAAACCGAGGGCAAAGAAGCGCGTTTATTCAAAGGCAATTATTGGCGTACCTATAAAATTTTGAAGCATGGCACCGATGATTATACCGCAGACCTTCGTGAATTGAGAAAACAGCTTAAACTTGACGACCCAGTATCTCTAAGTGATTCTACCCAAGCAGGTAACGAAGAAAGTGATGATTTGGTTGCCCCCCAGTCCTCAAAAGTCAAGAAGTTAACAATGGTTTCGGTATGTTTCATTTCAAAAGCATATAATAAAAAAAACATTACATTCATTATTTTGTCTTTCTGCATTTTAGTGCTGTGCGAAACATAAAGGTTTTACCGAAGTTCTCTTAGAAAATGAAAAGCGAATGCACAATCTTGTGATCCTCCTCGAAAGCACCACAAGTCAGTCAATTGAGGACATAAACAACATCAAGCGCAACCTGAATGGGATTGTTAGTTTTCAACAGTTGTTTCGAAGTTTTTCTTATTATGAACGTTATACCGGTTTGTTTTGTAGGTTACGGGTGCTCTCGCTGGCGTTGATGGGTTTCAAGATTTAGGAAACGTTACAGCTGAGTTTGACGAGGAGAATACCTTGGAGGTAGAGGATTTGGAAGAGGCTGCCTTGCTGCGTTTAATTGAGAAAAAGCCTGCAGTTCAGTTTGGCATAAACGGCAAAAACCTTGATCATATATACAGTGGTCACAAACCTGCAGAGTATGGCCTGGCATTGAGGAAATGGATATATGGAGCTGATGGCCTAGCATACCAGATGATCCTACCCTCAAAAAGTTTGTCAAGTGGGAGAGCTTGTGCTTCGAAACAATCAAAGCTTACATTTTTTCGTAAGTTTCTTGCCGGAATATTTGGTGATTTTTGTCAGTTCTTTTCTATTGGATCCTTTGTAAATGTGATCATTTGTACTTGTTTTTAATTAGGTGCTGTTGAGAGAAAGTTTCCGAGTGCTTCCTTCCCTAATGCGAGAAGAGATGCGAAGAAGGCAGCAAACAAAGCGGGTTTGAATGCAAAACAGAGACTGGAATCCCCGGGCAAATACAGCGAAGATGCTAAAGGGAAAAAAAAGCAGTCTTATTAGGCTTTGATGGATGCTAAAAGAAAGAAGGATGCAAATTGAGATTCTAGTGCTCAGTTTTTGTAATGTTTCAAGCATTTTCTTTTCTTAGATGTTATGTAGCTAGATGTCTTTACCTCTGTTATGATTAATTTTAATGAGAGCTCTATTTGTCTAGATTAATTGAATGAATGCGCAGTTGTGAAGTCAAGTTTTTACTGGCCTTTAGTTGTCTATTTAATTTTTGAAAAATTTACGAGTTTGGTCTTTTCTTATAGTTTTCAATTTGAGATTACAAATAACCCGAGATAATACTCCATTGATTCAAATAGCAAAACAGTACGTTCAAAGAAAGTAAAAGTCCTCTGCTGATGCTCATTGTTCGTTTGATTTTCAGATCTTAACCATGGCTCCAATCAAAAAGACGTCCCGTTCAAAACGAGAAGTTAAAGTTGTGAAACCAGCCCAGAAGTCCAAGTTCAGCGAAGCATTCGATATCAACATCGAAATACACTGTTTTGTTTTTTCTACCATAAAGCATGCGTTTCGACAACGCTGAATAGTATTGCATGGCCACGTGGATACTCCGATGAACAGAAGCTAGCAATGAAACCGGGCCAGTACGAGTTCATACGACATAATCAAGCTACACATAGGATGCTATACTTAGGGTACGGTCTCGCTGATGAAGTTAGGCTACACAAAAAGTTGACAGAAGAGAGAGTTAAAAGAGGACTGTCTCCAACCTACTTGAATTGCGTCATACCAGACAAATCATCAAAAAAGAAGGCAGCAACCAGTGTTACGCAAGCTACCAAAACCATAGTTCCGGAATCGCCGGACATCTCTTCTTCGCCAGAGGTTCACGTTCAAGAAAGAACTGCGCATGCGAGCAATAAGGAGGCAAAAGCAGTCAGCAGAGAGAAGGTGACAAACCAAGCGCTGTTATTCCAAGAAAAAGCAGTGATGAGTGATAAGCCCAATGAGCAGGTGATTTTTTTGCTGATAGTAGAGCTTTTGGATTTTTTCATGTCTTCTAAAATTTGAAGGTCTTTTTGCAGGCTAGATCCCCGGCTGTCTGTAAGGAGTTCATGGAAATCATGAAAGGGCACGAAGAACGAATGAGACGAGCAGAAAGGGTTGCGAATGAAATTAAAATCGGACATGACAAGAAAAAGCGAAAACTGCTTGGAGAGCTAGATCAAACGGTAATTTTGTCTGTCTTGTGTGGTTGCTTTTTAATAAAAACTTTAGCACTTTTTTTTAATTTAGGCACAAGACGTTGGAAAAACTTCAACTTTTTTTTAAATTTATGCAAAGGACGTTCAGGAAATCTGTCTACTTCAAAAACACGGCTTCCAGAGCATTGACGAGCATCCAGAGTTGATGGTGGCGTATCCTGTACACCGAGTTGACTTTGAGGGCGAAGACTTAATGAAAGCTCACAAAGCCAATGCGCATCCTTCTCAACTGGGTAGATTTTTGAGACGTGTTCTGTTCGGAGAAGATGGTTTAGTGGAGGAAATGATTGACAGTACCCGGTCTGCAAAGCGTTCCGAAGCACCGAGGGATAAAGTCGTGCTTTTTCAAGGTTAACTTGCTTTCGCGTTTTTTATTTTATAACATAATTCTTAACATATTTTTGTCTCTGTATTTTGGAAAAAGTTATAGTTGTCCAAGTCCTGGTTCTTAGCTCTGAGTAAATAAAAAAAATCTGATTCTTGTTTAGATGTCGTCATGCAGAAATACCCCCTCACGCCACAACTGGCATATCGCAAAGCTAAGGAAGCTGCCAACCAGGCTGGTCGAGAAAGACTCAGTTATTCTAAAAGGACAGAGGTTGATGATGCGGAAATTGCTGCAGTGTCAACCCCTACCGCTCAGTAATTTCGGAGATTGAATTTTAGTAGACCAGTCAATTCTGACCTATTCATTTGTGACTATAGTTTTTAATCTCAGGAAAATTACTTTTAGTTTCTATTATTTTATTGAAAGTTTGCATATGATTTATCAAATTGTCTTCTAATTTTACTTAAATGAGATAGCGGTTGCTTTCATGAGAGGTTTTAATTGTCATTTGATTCTGAACAGTTTCCGATTTTCGTTAGCATTCATCGTTCTAGCATTCATCGGAGATTGGGATTTAGTAGATCAGTCAATTCTGAAGCGTTACATTTGTGATTATAGTTTTTGATCTCAGGATAATTACTTTTAGTTTCTATTATTTTTTTTGAAAGTTTGCATATGAGTTATCAAATTGTCTTCTAATTTTACGTAATTGAGATAGCGGTTGCTTTCATGAGAGGTTTTAATTGTCATTTGATTCTGAACAGTTTTCGATTTTCTTTAGGGTTCATCGTCGTGCAGTGATGGCCTTTAGTTATCGTTTGTTTTCGTGGCTAAATAATGAAATTATCAGGTCTTTCTGTAGTTGCAGCGGTTTTTAAAATCAAATTAGTAGATCTCTCTAATCATGAAAACAAAAACTTTTTCAATTTTCAGATTATGGACCAATGTGAAAAGCTCGCACAAGTTGAAGGATTTTTGGCCGAGCAGTTTGTGAAGAGGTCGGATAATCCTATTCATGCGTTGACAAATTTATTATCAGCAGACAGCTACAAGAAACTTTTGATCTCTGACAAAACTTTCAAGAAACTGCATCTTGATATGGAAGAAATTTATAAGTCTTCTTTTTCTTTTGGACTGCGAATTGAATCGGACAATTATGGAGGATATGGCCTGTTCAACCGTAGTGGAAAAGTCATTAAGTGTGGAGAAATAAACGTTGCCGTCGGCCTGTTAGCTAAGAAGCCAAAAAATCATGAAATTGATGACTGGTCTTTGATGGAGGGGGATAAACTGTTAGTTGGAGTGGCAAGATGGGCGAACCATTCATGTGTTGCAAATTGCGACTATTATATGAGTAATGGTTTTCGGGGACGAGTTTGCGTTCGGTTAAGAGCTCTTCGTGAAATTATGGACGGCGAGCAGTTAGTTACTTTCTACAACAGTGATTTTTTTGGAGAAAATAATGCTTTGTGTCTCTGTGAACATGAAGCAAAACATGGAAAAGAAGAAGGACAGGGCATTGAGAACCAAGATGAACTTTGCGCTACGACAGCCAAAAGAAAACGAGTGGCAAAACCCAGGATCAAAATTATTGAAAATGATGAACGTAGCTCGTTACTGGTCAATCTCATCAAGTTTTACGATGAAGACTCGAATGTCAGCTTAGAATCAGAGACTAGCTCGCTGCCTCTCACAAATTCAACTGATTCAGATTGGGATTTATCTGACGAAAATTTTGATGCTAACAGCAATTTATCTGAATTATCAGTTGCTAGCAGTACAAATTTCGCCGATTTCTTTGGTGAAGACAAAGATTATGAATTTGGATTAGATCTCATCGGCAATTTCCAAAATTCTGGGGACGTTCACGGGACACCAGAAGCTTATGATGAAACAAATGAATTAGTTAGCACGACAGGTGTCACAAAGACAAATTTAATGGCTTCACTTTTGGCTATTGTTTCGCTGCATAACGCCCCTGATGCACTTTTGAACGACCTGCTGAAGCGAGATCAGCTTATTTTTGGGGGTCAAACAGTTTCGCCTTGGGCTTTCAAGAAACAGTTTGAAGATTTTTGCTCGAAGTATCAGTCCAGCAAACAGACTTCTGAGAACGGTGAGCTAATCTTGTTGAATTTTCGTCCACTACTAATTGACATTCTTAACGATTCACTTCCTGACATATTAAATTACGCTGCAAACAAACCTCAGGAGCAAGATATCTCGATGCCCAAATTTCGTATAGCCGAGAACCGAATCAGCGTCAGATTAATTGTCAATACTGATGGAGCAAATGTCAGCAAGACACCCGTAACTTCCGCTTGGCCTCTGTTCTTTGCGGTTGCTGACCTTCCTCCAAAAAAGCGACAACTTTTCAAAAATATTGTCCTCGGAGCGTTGTTTGTGGGAACTGGTTATCCGGACTTCGATGTGGTATTCGAGCATGTGCGCAACCAGCTGTCAGTCACAGAGAAAATTCATTTTAATGGAACTGATATAGCTGTCTCTTTTGAACCTATCTTGTTAATTGCGGATCTGATTGCAAAGTCAAAAGTGCTAAAGATGAAGCAATGTAATGGCTACTACGGTTGCTCCTTATGCACTCAGAGAGGCTGCCACATTGGACGAGTTCATAGATATCCTCATGAAGAAGAGTTTGAGATGCGATCGTTTAGTTCCCACATGTTCAATATCCAGGAGCTTGAACGAGGAAGCATTCAGGAGTTAAGAGCTCGGCTTGGTCGGGATTCAGATTGCGAAATAAAAACTCAAGGGGTAAAAAGCCGTAGCAAAGTTTTCAACGTTATATCAAATTTGCCTCTATCATCTTCAGTTGACCCCATGCATCAACTTTTTCTAGGAGTTGCAAAAGATATACTCCTCTATCACTATGAGACAATGAGATCCGAACATAAAGATGAAATCAATTCTTTCATCGGAACGCTTGATTTACCGAAGGAATTCAGGAACATGATCAGAAAACTGCATGCTCTCCCCAATTTCAAGGCAAAGGAAGTCAAGTTTTTGCTATTATATTTAGCTCCAATAATTTTTCCTCCGTATTTGTTCGGCGAAAACAGAAAGAGCGATGAAGTTGACCTGAAGAAATTAGTTTTTTCGATCCGCGAACTTTTTGAATCTTCCCGCAATGCGGATTTTTGTGATCAGCTTCTCTGTGAATTTTGTGTGAGTATGGCTGAGAAGACGAACAAAATGGATACGATCAATTTCCATCACCTGCGGCATCTCGGATGGCAGACGAAAAGTATCGGACCTCTGTATACTGCCTCTGCTGCAATGTTCGAATCCGCCAATAGGCTTCTAATTGCTCCGCTCACCGGAACTGTAAACCAGTGCCAGCTAATGGTTTGGCGTTTTGTTAGAGCAAAAATGTTAATAAAAATGAAATTCAAGGAGGACTGTTTAACCCCAATGCTTGGAGATTTCCTCGAAAGAAGGAAGTTCGACGAAACGTACGGCTTCGCAGAAAATTCAGACACCAGAACTTTTCGGAAGCGACGGCCGCAATTAAAACTCTTTTGTCGTTTTTCGGGCGAGTTCTTTTTCTCCTCGGCTGCGTACGGACGAGGATCTGTCGCAGATAAGTATGTTGGTGTTAATTTGGAAGATGAACTTATAGCCGGAGAAATTCTTTTTTTTTCGAAGGAGAAATTAGAGGTCTAGTTCTCAGAATGTTCAAAATTGTGAAGACGCTGAAGTTAGTGAAAAATGAAAATCGACAGGTGTTGCCGTTCGGTTTTATTGTAGAAGATACAGAAGAAAAAATCGAAATTCCCTTGGCTGCCATCAAATTTAAATTTCTTTATCTCAAGTTTCGAGAAACCTATTTGAGTACAATGTTAAATCATTATGAACACAACTAGTGAATTTATAGATTTGTAAACTGGTAAAATTGCTTCTGTGTTAGCTCTAGACTTTCGTTTCTCATTCTTTGTTCAGCTCATTTGAAAGTTATTTCTTTCAAAGTTTTGTCCTTGTTATAGACGTTTTCCACTTACAAGTTGAATTTATATTGCGAATTTTAAAAATAGTTCTTTTTCATCGGGTCAATGAGTTGTCCAAATCCAACCAAACTTTGTATAGAGTGTCCTCTTCGTAGGTAGAGTGTAAAACAAAAAAAATTTGTATAGCTTGCCCAGGAAAAAAGTTAGTATTTCATACGGAAATTTCGACTTATTCGCTTATTCTATTTTCAAAAATATAGAAATTTTTTTGGATCAAGGAGTTGTCCAAATCGAAGCAAACTCGGTATGGAGTATCCCATGTATACCTAGAGTGTAAAACAAAATGAGTTTTTGGTATAGCTTTGCCCGAAAAAAAGTTCATATTTCAATCGGAAATATCGATTTATTCGCTTATTATACGCTTATTCTGTTTTCAAAAATATAGAAGTTTTATCGGGTCAAGGAGTTGTCCAAATCGAACCAAACTTGATATGGACTATCCCATGTGTACCTAGAGCGTAAAACAGAAGAAATTTTTGGTATAGCTTGCCTAGAAAAAAAGTTCGTATTTCAATCGGAAATATCGACTTATTCGCTTATTCTATTTTCAAAAATTTAGAATTTTTATCGGATCAAGGAGTTGTCCAAATCGAACCAAACTCGGTTTGGAGTATTCCATGTATACCTAGAGCGTAAAACAAAAAGAGTTTTTGGTATAGCTTGTCTAGAAAAAAAAGTTCATATTTCAATCGGAAATATCGATTTATTCGCTTCTTATACGCTTATTCTATTTTCAAAAATATAGAAGTTTTATCGGGTCAAGGAGTTGTCCAAATCGAACCAAACTTGATATGGACTATCCCATGTGTACCTAGAGCGTAAAACAGAAGAAATTTTTGGTATAGCTTGCCTAGAAAAAAGTTCGTATTTCGATCGGAAATATCGACTTATTCGCTTATTCTATTTTCAAAAATATAGAAATTTCTTCGGGTCAAGGAGTTGTCCAAATTGAACCAAACTTGGTATGGAGTATCCCATGTGTACCTAGAGTGTAAAGCAAAAAGAATTTTTGGTATAGCTTGGTTAGGAAAAAAGTTAGTTTTTCATACGGAAATTTCGACTTATTCGCTTATTCTACTATTTTCAAAAATATAGAAATTTTATCGGATCAAGGAGTTGTCCATATCGAACCAAACTCGATATGGAGTTTTCCATGTATACCCAGAGCGTAAAACAAAAAGAGTTTTTGGTATAGCTTGTCTAGAAAAAAGTTCGTATTTCAATCGGAAATATCGATTTATTCGCTTATTATATACGCTTATTCTATTTTCAAAAATATAGAAGTTTTATCGGATCAAGGAGTTGTCCAAATGGAACCAAACTCGGTATGGAGTATTCCATGTATATCTAGAGCGTAAAACCAAAAGAGTTTTTGGTATAGCTTGCCTAGAAAAAAAGTTCGTATTTCGATCGGAAATATCGACTTATTCGCTTATTCTTTTTTTCAAAAATATAGAAATTTCTTCGGGTCAAGGAATTGTCCAAATTGAACCAAACTTGGTATGGAGTATCCCATGTGTACCTAGATTTAAAACAAAAAGAATTTTGGGTATAGCTTGCCTAGGAAAAAAGTTAGTTTTTCATACGGAAATTTCGACTTATTCGCTTATTCTATTTTCAAAAATATAGAAATTTTATCGGATCAAGGAGTTGTCGAAACTGAACCAAATTTGGTATGGAGTATCCCAGGTCTACCTAGAGCGTAAAACGAAAAGAATTTTTCGTATAGCTTTGCTAGAAAAAAGTTCATATTTCAATCGGAAATATCGATTTATTCGCTTATTATACGCTTATATTCAAAAATATAGAAGTTTTATCGGGTCAAGGAGTTGTCCAAATCAAACCAAACTTGGTATCGAGTATACCATGGTTATCTAGAGTGTAAAGCAAAAAGAATTTTCGGTATAGCTTGCCTAGGAAAAAAGTTAGTTTTTCATACGGAAATTTTGACTTATTCGCTTATTCTATTTTCAAAAGTATAGAAATTTTATCGGATCAAGGAGTTGTCCAAATGGAACCAAACTCGGTATGGAGTATTCCATGTATATCTAGAGCGTAAAACCAAAAGAGTTTTTGGTATAGCTTGCCTAGAAAAAAAGTTCGTATTTCGATCGGAAATATCGACTTATTCGCTTATTCTATTTTCAAAAATATAGAAATTTCTTCGGGTCAAGGAGTTGTCCAAATTGAACCAAACTTGGTATGGAGTATCCCATGTGTACCTAGATTTAAAACAAAAAGAATTTTTGGTATAGCTTGCCTAGGAAAAAAGTTAGTTTTTCATACGGAAATTTCGACTTATTCGCTTATTCTATTTTCAAAAATATAGAAATTTTATCGGATCAAGGAGCTGTCGAAACTGAACCAAATTTGGTATGGAGTATCCCAGGTCTACCTAGAGCGTAAAACAAAAAGAATTTTTCGTATAGCTTTGCTAGAGAAAAAGTTCATATTTCAATCGGAAATATCGATTTATTCGCTTATTATACGCTTATTTTCAAAAATATATAAGTTTTATCGGGTCAAGGAGTTGTCCAAATCAAACCAAACTCGGTATCGAGTATCCCATGGTTATCTAGAGTGTAAAGCAAAAAGAATTTTCGGTATAGCTTGCCTAGGAAAAAAGTTAGTTTTTCATACGGAAATTTTGACTTATTCGCTTATTCTATTTTCAAAAGTATAGAAATTTTAACGGATCAAGGAGTTGTCCAAATCGAACCAAACTTGGTATAGAGTATCCCCTTTGTAGGTAGATTGTAAAACAAAAAAAATTTTGGCATAGCTTGCCTAGGAAAAAAGTTAGTTTTTCGTACGGAAATTTGCTATTATTTCAAATAAATAATTTTAAAAATAGGTCTTTTTGATTAGGTCATAGAGTTGTCCAACCTGAACCAAATTTACAATGGAGTATCCCAGGTCTACCTAGAGCGTAAAACAAGAAGAATTTTTGGTATAGCTTTGCTAGAAAAAAAGTTCATATTTCAATCGGAAATATCGATTTATTCGCTTATTATACGCTTATTTTATTTTCAAAAATACAGAAGTTTTATCGGGTCAAGGAGTTGTCCAAGTCGAACCAAACTTGGTATGGATTATCCCATGTGTACCTAGAGTGTAAAACAAAAAAAAATTTTGGCATAGCTTGCCTAGGAAAAAAGTTAGTATTTCGTACGGAAATTTGCTATTATTTCAAATAAATAATTTTAAAAATAGGTCTTTTTGATTAGGTCATAGAGTTGTCCAAACTGAACCAAATTTGGTATGGAGTATCCCAGTTCTACCTAGAGCGTAAAACGAGAAGAATTTTTGGTATAGCTTTGCTAGAAAAAGAGTTCATATTTCAATCGGAAATATCGATTTAATCGCTTACTACACGCTTATTTTATTTTCAAAAATATAGAAGTTTTATCGGGTCAAGGAGTTGTCCAAATCGAACCAAACTTGGTATGGAGTATCCCATGTGTACCTAGAGTGTAAAGCAAAAAGAATTGTCGGTATAGCTTGCCTAGGAAAAAAGTTAATTTTTCATACGGAAATTTCGACTTATTCGCTTATTCTATTTTAAAAAATATAGAAATTTTATCGGATCAAGGAGTTGTCCAAATCGAAGCAAACTCAGTATGGAGTATACCTTTTGTAGGTAGATTGTAAAACAAAAAAAAATTTTTGGCATAGCTTGCCTAGGAAAAAAGTTAGTTTTTCGTACGGAAATTTGCTATTATTTCAAATAAATAATTTTAAAAATAGGTCTTTTTGATTAGGTCATAGAGTTGTCCAAACTGAACCAAATTTGGTATGGAGTATCCCAGTTCTATCTAAAGCGTAAAACAAAAAGGCTTTTTGGTATAGCTTTGCTAGAAAAAAAGTTCGTATTTCAATCGGAAATATCGACTTATTCGCTTAAACGCTTCTTATTCTATTTTCAAAAATATAGAAATTTTATCGGATCAAGGAGTTGTCCAAATCGAACCAAACTTGGAATAGAGTATCCCATGTGTACCTAGAGTGTAAAACAAAAAGAATTTTTGGTATAGCTTGCCTAGGAAAAAAGTTAGTTTTTCATACGGAAATTTCGACTTATTCGCTTATTCTATTTTAAAAAATATAGAAATTTTATCGGATCAAGGAGTTGTCCAAATCGAAGCAAACTCGGTATGGAGTATCCCCTTTGTAGGTAGATTGTAAAACAAAAAAAAATTTTGGCATAGCTTGCCTAGGAAAAAAGTTAGTTTTTCGTACGGAAATTTGCTATTATTTCAAATAAATAATTTTAAAAATAGGTCTTTTTGATTAGGTCATAGAGTTGTCCAAACTGAACCAAATTTGGTGTGGAGTATCCCAGTTCTTGCTAGAGCGTAAAACAAAAAGGCTTTTTGGTATAGCTTTGCTAGAAAAAAGTTCGTATTTCAATCGGAAATATCGACTTATTCGCTTATACGCTTATTATTCTATTTTCAAAAATATAGAAATTTTATCGGATCAAGGAGTTGTCCAAATCGAACCAAACATGGTATAGAGTATCCCCTTTGTAGGTAGATTGTAAAACAAAAAAAAATTTCGGCATAGCTTGCCTAGGAAAAAAGTTAGTTTTTCGTACGGAAATTTGCTATTATTTCAAATAAATAATTTTAAAAATAGGTCTTTTTGATTAGGTCATAGAGTTGTCCAAACTGAACCAAATTTGGTATGGAGTATCCCAGATCTACCTAGAGCGTAAAACAAAAAGACTTTTTGGTATAGCTTTGCTAGAAAAAAGTTCGTATTTCAATCGGAAATATAGACTTATTCGCTTATACGCTTATTCTATTTTCAAAAATATAGAAATTTCATTGGGTCAAGGAGTTGTCCAAATCGAACCAAACTCGGTATGGACTATCCCATGTGTACCTAGAGCGTAAAAAAGAGGAAATTTTAGGTAGAGCGTGCCTAGGAAAAAAGTTAGTATTTCGTACGGAAATTTGCTATTATTTCAAATAAATAATTTTAAAAATAGGTCTTTTTGATTAGGTCATAGAGTTGTCCAAACTGAACCAAATTTGGTATGGAGTATCCCAGTTCTACCTAGAGCTTAAAACGAGAAGAATTTTTGGTATAGCTTTGCTAGAAAAAAAGTTCGTATTTCAATCGGAAATATAGACTTATTCGCTTATTCTATTTTCAAAAATACAGAAATTTCATCGGGTCAAGGAGTTGTCCAAATTGAACCAATTTTGGTATAGAGTATCCCCTTTGTAGGTAGAGTGTAAAACAAAAAGAATTTTCGGTATAGCTTGCCTAGGAAAAAAGTTAGTTTTTCATACGGGAATTTCGACTTATTCGCTTATTATACGCTTATTCTATTTTCAAAAATATAGAAATTTCATTGGGTCAAGGAGTTGTCCAAATTGAACCAAACTTGGTATGGAGTATCCCATGTGTATTTAGAGTGTAAAACAAAAAGAATTTTCGGTATAGCTCGCCTAGGAAAAAAGTTAGTTTTTCATAAGGAAATTTCGACTTATTCGCTTATTCTATTTTCAAAAATATAGAAGTTTCATCGGGTCAAGGAGTTGTCCAAATTGAACCAAACTTGGTATGAAGTATTCCATGTGTATCTAGAGTGTAAAACAAAAAGAATTTTCGGTATAGCTTGCCTAGGAAAAAAGTTAGTTTTTCATACGGAAATTTCGACTTATTCGCTTATTCTATTTTCAAAAATATAGAAGTTTCATCGGGTCAAGGAGTTGTCCAAATTGAACCAAACTTGGTATGAAGTGTTCCATGTGTATCTAGAGTGTAAAGAAAAAAGAATTTTTGGTATAGCTTGCCTAGGAAAAAGGTTAGTTTTTCATACGGAAATTTCGACTTATTCGCTTATTCTATTTTCAAAAATATAAGAATTTCATCGGGTCAAGGAGTTGTCCAAATTGAACCAAACTTGGTGTGGAGTATCCCATGTGCATCTAGAGCGTAAAACAAAAAGAATTTTTGGTATAGCTTGCCTAGGAAAAAAGTTAGTATTTCATACGGAAATTTGCTATTATTTCGAATAACTTGAAATTATAGAATTTTAAAAATAGGTCTTTTTCAACGGGTCAAGGAGTTGTCCAAATCAAACCAAACTTGGTATCGAGTATCCCATGGGTAACTAGATTGTAAAACAAAAAGAATTTTTGGTATAGCTTGCCTAGGCAAAAAGTTAGTTTTCCATACGGAAATTTCGACTTATTCGCTTATTCTATTTTCAAAAATATAGAAATTTCATCGGGTCAAGGAGTTGTCCAAATTGAACTAAACTTGGTATGGAGTATCCCATGTGTATTTAGAGTGTAAAACAAAAAGAATTTTCGGTATAGCTCGCCTAGGAAAAAAGTTAGTTTTTAATACGGAAATTTCGACTTATTCGCTTATTCTATTTTCAAAAATATAGAAGTTTCATCGGGTCAAGGAGTTGTCCAAATTGAACCAAACTTGGTATGAAGTATTCCATGTGTATCTAGAGTGTAAAACAAAAAGAATTTTCGGTATAGCTTGCCTAGGAAAAAAGTTAGTTTTTCATACGGAAATTTCGACTTATTCGCTTATTCTATTTTCAAAAATATAGAAGTTTCATCGGGTCAAGGAGTTGTCCAAATTGAACCAAACTTGGTATGAAGTATTCCATGTGTATCTAGAGTGTAAAGAAAAAAGAATTTTTGGTATAGCTTGCCTAGGAAAAAGGTTAGTTTTTCATACGGAAATTTCGACTTATTCGCTTATTCTATTTTCAAAAATATAAGAATTTCATCGGGTCAAGGAGTTGTCCAAATTGAACCAAACTTGGTGTGGAGTATCCCATGTGCATCTAGAGCGTAAAACAAAAAGAATTTTTGGTATAGCTTGCCTAGGAAAAAAGTTAGTATTTCATACGGAAATTTGCTATTATTTCGAATAACTTGAAATTATAGAATTTTAAAAATAGGTCTTTTTCAACGGGTCAAGGAGTTGTCCAAATCAAACCAAACTTGGTATCGAGTATCCCATGGGTAACTAGATTGTAAAACAAAAAGAATTTTTGGTATAGCTTGCCTAGGCAAAAAGTTAGTTTTCCATACGGAAATTTCGACTTATTCGCTTATTCTATTTTCAAAAATATAGAAATTTCATCGGGTCAAGGAGTTGTCCAAATTGAACTAAACTTGGTATGGAGTATCCCATGGGTAACTAGATTGTAAAACAAAAAGAATTTCTGGTATAGCTTGCCTAGGAAAAAAGTTAGTTTTTCATACGGAAATTTCGACTTATTCGCTTATTCTATTTTCAAAAATATAGAAATTTCATCGGGTCAAGGAGTTGTCCAAATTGAACCAAACTTGGTATGGAGTATCCCATGGGTAAGTAGATTGTAAAACAAAAAGAATTTTTGGTATAGCTTGCCTAGGAAAAAAGTTAGTTTTTCATACGGAAATTTCGACTTATTCGCTTATTATTCGCGTATTCTATTTTCAAAAATATAGAAATTTTATCGTGTCAAGGAGTTGTCCAAATTGAACCAAACTTGGTACGGAGTATACCATGTGTATCTAGAGTGTAAAGAAAAAAGAATTTTTGGTATAGCTTGCCTAGGAAAAAAGTTAGTTTTTCATACGGAAATTTCGACTTATTCGCTTATTCTATTTTCAAAAATATAAGATTTTCATCGGGTCAAGGAGTTGTCCAAATTGAACCAAACTTGGTATGGAGTATCCCATGTGTATCTAGAGTGTAAAGCAAAAAGAATTTTTGGTATAGCTTGCCTAGGAAAAAAGTTAGTTTTTCATACGGAAATTTCGTCTTATTCGCTTATTCTATTTTCAAAAATATAGAAATTTCATCGGTTCAAGGAGTTGTCCAAATTGAACCAAACTTGGTATGGAGTATCCCATGTGTATCTAGAGTGTAAAGCAAAAAGAATTTTTGGTATAGCTTGTCTAGAAAAAAAGTTAGTTTTGCGTACGGTTTTTTTGGAAAAAAAATCAAAAATATAGAGTTAAAAATGGGTGGGACGCCTTTCGGGCGTCAAGATTTTTCGGTGCTCTCCCTCCCCCCCCCCTCCCCTCTTTCTCTCGCCCCTGTTTTCGTCTCTCGCTCGTGTCTCGCGTTCTCTCGCTATCGTCTCGCGTTCTCTCACTCGTCTCGCGTTCTCTCGCTCGTCTCTCGCGTTGTCTCGCGTTCTCTCGCTCGTCTCTCGCGTTGTCTCGCTCGTCTCTCGCTTCGGTCTTTTGGTTTGAGTCTATGATGTGTGTTTATGATGTATGATATATGTTTATGTTGATTTCAGCTTTCTTGAATGAGTGTCAAAAGAAGTCTTAATTATCAAAAAAAGTCTTATTAGAGGTTCATTTTATTCTTAATACTGATAGTTAGACACCTTGAATTTTGCTCACCATAGCAAAAAAAGGCATGTCTCCTATTAGTAGAAAGATGTTCATGTACCTCACGTAAAAAAAGATTTTATATGTGGATTTGTGGACTGATGGAACCCTCTGGCGTCTTCATCTTCAATGGGCATCTACAAGCATAAAAGGTTAGTTTTTTGTCTGATCATGAACGCACGAATAGTCTGGTGAACGCACGAAAGTCTGATCATGAACGCACGAAAGTCTGGACATGAACGCGCTTAAGTCTGATGAACGCACAAAAAAATTGTGCGTTCATCAGACCTTTAGTGCGTTCATGTCCAGACTTTCGTGCGTTCATGATCAGACTTTCGTGCGTTCACCAGACTATTCGTGCGTTCATGATCAGACTTTCGTGCGTTCACCAGACTATTCGTGCGTTCATGATCAGACTTTCGTGCGTTCACCAGACTATTCGTGCGTTCATGATCAGACTTTCGTGGGTTCACCAGACTATTCGTGCGTTCATGATCAGACTTTCCTGCGTTCACCAGACTATTCGTGCGTTCATGATCAGACTTTCGTGCGTTCACCAGACTATTCGTGCGTTCATGATCAGACTTTCGTGCGTTCACCAGACTATTCGTGCGTTCATGATCAGACTTTCGTGCGTTTTTCCTTGTTTCCAGACCATGTAAATTTGAACGCACGACACCCCCGTCGTGCGTTCATCTGGGTCTGGACATATCGACTTTCCGTCTGGGACCTCAACCTGGGTTGCTATATCAGTGATAATAGGTTGGAGTTATTTTGATGGCTTGGAGTTATTCGCTTATTCTATTTTCAAAAATATAGAAATTTCATCGGGTCAAGGAGTTGTCCAAATTGAACTAAACTTGGTATGGAGTATCCCATGGGTAACTAGATTGTAAAACAAAAAGAATTTCTGGTATATATTAATTCAAATCAACGTTACAAAAGCTCGAACGCTTAATTTTTTCATTTTCTAGTCGAAATATTAGCAAAACATATAAATTAATTGGTTTTCTCTCTTCTACGAAAAACTGCGTCATAAATTTTGAATTGAAAAACTAGGGTCACTTCCCTCCATAAACCTAAAATTTTTCCTAAAAAAGCCGGTGCTCCTTTATTTTTCGAGTTGTTTCTCATTTTTGCTTAATAAATAAAGAATACGAGCTGGCTATAATCTGATCATCCAGATGACTAAAAGCGATCAAAGTCTACAACACGCGCTGAAGTGTCTCCTACAGAAATCTGATGAGAAAGAAAAAGCTCCCGCAAACTTCTTTTGTTGTTCAACAAATTAAGCAGACAGCTGATGATGAACTGAACTACAGCCAAACCTGGACAGCATCATGATGGAAAAATTAAGACTGAAGAGCTTGAATTCAGTCATGAAAGGTCACTCAATCTTGATGTCTCCTCTGGAGAAATTGGAGCTGGAAGTCAACCTTCTCAACGATGATGGTCAAAAGAGTCAATGATCAACTCGAATACAGAAATCAGCAGCGCTTCACAAACAACAAGAAGAAAAATAGAGTTGCAACACTCGACAACTGTCTCCCAAAAATCAGCAAAAGACGGGATTACAATATATAAACTCTGACAGTGGTTTCTGCCCTTCAGCGCTTCCAGGACAGGTGAAACCGTAGTTTTGTTCAAAGGCGAAAATTAACAAGCAATGTTGTTACCAGCCCACTTGTATAATTTTTCCAATGTTATTGCAACAATCAAGAATATTATGATGATTATATAACCCACCAAGATTACCTGAAAAAGTAGCATGAAAACTAGATGCGCTCTAGTAATAAAAGAGAGCGTATTTTGACTAGATAAATGTTTCCAAACAGAGCAGAAAGAACATTTTTTTCTTTCCAGAAGTGTTTTATGAGGTTCCTTGCTCCAGGTTAATAATTTTTGTATATTCTTTTGAGGTTTAATATGAAACCATTATTGACCTTATTATATTTGCTTATATAAGTTATTATATTATATAAGTTTCATAAAACCATATATGACATAGTATGATCACAAAGAATAATAGATTAGTGAGTATGAAAACTAAGATTCCTTTATGATGGTAAACCTGCGCGAAAAAATTAGCTCGTTCAAATTATCGTCTTTTCATATTTCAAAGATGTTTTCTTTATCTCAATTACACAAATCACATAGTTTTATGGAACTGAAAATTTTTATATACCAAATTTTTTATAATTTTATAGAAACAACGCTGCAATCGATTAAGGGCAAATCATTTCAAACAATTTTTTATGTAAATTTTAATTACCAGGCCTCATCGGGTTAGACCAATTCACTGCTATTAAAATCGATCTGTCACTCCAGAGCAATTGAAGTAGCATTTTGTACCAATCTGGGCCGCAAAAACTTACGATAAAAATTTGCCTTGCAAATTTGAGGCATTTTTTAGATACCGAAAATCAATTCAATCGTTTCTTTTTAATTCAGTGAATGAGTTGCTCCTCGTTCAAAGACAGTTGTGATTAAGCATATATTGCACCAAAACATGTTCTAAATGTCTAGAAAATTGAGATGGTAATTAGTTGGCCATACAAAGTTTTATTCGATTAGAGGTTTTCATATTAGCATGAATATGGGTAATAGTGTATCTTGGCAAAATATCGAAAAGAACAAGAGTTTCTAGGCAGTTCATTTGAGAAAAGGATTCAAAAACACATTTTTACAAGTCAAAGAGGCGTATCGGAGAAGTGTCTTTTACGAGTCGAAGAGGTGTTTTTACGACACGATGAGGAGTCATGCTGATCTATTTTTTAAATAGGTAATATTTTTAGAAAGAATGAATTAGGCCAACCTACTGAACAAAAGACAGAACTTGCCAAAAGCCGCACATTCGAACAAAGCCAAAAACAGTTTACAATAACGTGTGGCTCTTTGGAAGAAAGTTATAGTTATAAATCTTTTCAATTATAACTCTAATTGATGCAGCCGCAGGTGTTTGTTCCAAATATCTATGTCAGTAATAGAACATCTGGAATTAATTGAACTTTTAAAACAAAAATTAGACTTTTGATGAAAATACAGAGCTTCTTGTCAGTTTCTGCAGTTGGACGCTTTTCCAGCACTTTTTGTAATCTCCTCTTTTTCTTTAACTTTTCTAGGAGTTTTGTTGTTGACCTTTGTTATCAAAGTGGTTTTGGTTCTGGTGATCTTTCAACTTTGAGTTGATGACAAAAACTTTTTTAAGTAGTTCAAAACCAAAAATGTGAAACATACGGTTCATTTCCTCCTAGCTTAAGAAAAAGTGTAATATAAAAAGCTCATATAGAAGCTTTGTGAAAAACGATTTTCGATTCCTAAAGATGAGTTTCAAATTACTTTCTCGACATGCAACTTTTCTGCATTTTTTTTCTATTTTGTGATTTGGTTATTTTTGGGATCTGCCTTTTTTGGGAAAATTTAGGAGATAAGTTTTACTGCACTTAGCCTCACCTACACATTGTTCATTTAGCTATAGATTTTTCAATTTGCATGTCCGTTAACAGGGTAGAGACTTTAATCGAATGTTTGCCTAACTTTAACATTTTTTCAGGTGTTTTCCTTTATCTTCCGATTTTAAGATTTTGGCAATTAGTTTTTGTTCATTATTATATCCAGAGCTATTTGTACCGTTACACTATCACCAAACGGCCTTCTCGTATTATACATGTCAGATTTCACTGAAATTAATGATCAAATTCCAATTTTTTAGGTTTCTGTGCTTTTTGTTAATTGAAACTTATTAAGTTTCTGTTGAGAATTTCTCGAAGAGAAATTTTTCTGCGCAAGTTTTCAGGCCTAATTGTTTCAAAGTTGCAACAGTTTTTCAAAGATTTTTTCATTATCTCAAGTACTCAATTCACAGAGTCTGATAAAAGTTTACAGAGTTGAAAGACATTATATGCTAAATTCTATATAATTTTACAGTGCAACCGATTTACGGCAAATTATTACAAACTTTTTTCATGTATATTGTAATTAAATAGACCACCACGGCTTGGAATAATTTCTTGCTATTAAAGTTAATCTGCCACTCCAGAACAAATGATGTAATTTTTCATACTCAACTGGGCCGCAAAAAAACATGATAAAACTTCGCCTTGGCAAAATTGATGTATTTTCTAGATACTAAAAAACTAATTCATTCGTTTTTTGCTTAATTCAATATGTGAGTTGCACCCCGTTCAAAGACAGTTGTGATTAAACATATATTGCAGGAAAACTTTTGCTAGGTGTCTTGAAAATTGAGAGGTTAATTAATTGGCCAAGCAAACGCTTTATTCGATTAGAGGCATTCATATTAGCATAACTATAGCTAATAGTGTATCTTGGCAAAATATCAAAACGGCCAAGAGTTTCTAGGTAGTTCAATTGAGAAAAAGATTCAAAAACACATTGTTACAAGTCAAAGAGGAGTATCGGAGAAGTGTCTTTTACGATTCGAAGAGGCGTTATGATTTTCTATTTTTACAACTCGACCAGGAGTCATTTTGATCTTTTTCTTAACATGATAACATCTATTTTTAAAAGATGTGTTTTAGAAGAATGCAAACGCCGTTCGCCAAAAGAATTACTTAGGCCAACCTATTGAACAAAAGACAGAACTGGCCAAAAGCCTTCGAACAAAAGCCAGGAATAGTTTACAATAAAGTGCGGCTCTTTGAAAGAAAAAGATATTTATAATGCTTTTAAGTAATAACTCTTATTGTTTCAGCCACAGCTGTTTGTTCCAAATATTAATGCCAACAATAAAAAATCTGTGATTAATTGAACTTTTAAAGCAGAAAATAGACTTGTTGGTGAAAGTAATGAGCTTTGTTGCCATTTTGTGCGGTACGGTTTCCCAGCACTTTGTGTAATCTCCTCTTTTTCTTTATTTTTTTGGGAGTTTTTGCGTTGATATTTGTTGTCAAAGTGGTTTTGCTTTTGGTGATCTTTCAACTTTGAGTTGATGACAAAAACTTTTTTAGTGGTTTAAAACCAAAAATGCGAAACATACGGTTCATTTCTTCCTAGCTTGAGAAAAAGTGTTATTTAAACTTTTCATAAAGAAGCTTTATGAACACAATTTTCCGGTCTGGAAATATGAATTACAAATTACTTGCATCTTTCTGCATTTTTTCGTTATTAATCAACTAAAAACTCACTTTGATTGTTATGTACATCAAATGTCTGCAGATGAGCATTTTTGGGGAAAATTGGGACATAAATTTTACTGCACATAAACCTACCTTCGCATTGTTCAGTTTATCAATAGATTTTTCATATTGTATGTCTGTTAAGAGGGGAGAAATTTAATCAAATGTTTGCCTAGTTTTAGCATTTCTCAGGCGGTTTCCTTTATATTCCGATTTTCAGCTTTTTCAAATGGCTTTTTATTCATTGTTTAATATAGAAGTATTTGTAACGTTGCACTATCACGAAGTGACCTTCTAATATTTTACATGTCAGTTTTCACTAAAATTGTTGATAAATTTTAAATTTTTCATGTTTTTGTCGTTTATTGTTAATAGAAGCTTAATAAGTTTCTGCAGGGAATTCGTCGAAAGAAAACTATTCGTTTCAAGTTTTCTGGCCGACAATTAACTTGAAGTTGCAAATTGTGACCACATTTTTTCAAATATCAGCTTTTGATTTTTGATTTGACGTATTGAATATCTTGTTATTGTTTCACAATTAAATAGTGTAATAAAGTAGGACGACAAGTTTTATCTAAAAAAATGTCTTGGGCCTATTCAATTATCTACATGGAGTCAATTTGGGAGTCCACCAACCATGATACTTATACGAAATATTACTTCTTACCAGATAGATCAAGAGATGGAGCAAGAAAAAATTTTCTCATTTTAGTCTTTTCGTGTTATTTTAGAGACTATTTCAACAAAAATTGATAGCATTCAGGTTGTTTTGTTATCGTTTTGAAGCTATTATTAATTAAGGGTTTTTAGGCTACCTTTTATTTGGATGTTTTCATTTTTTGCGGGTTTTTAGGCTTTGATAGCCATATCTCATCCGTTAGATTGATTTATTAAACTCGTTGTTAACTGAACTGAAACCTTATGCTCCGTGGGACTTCAAATTACTATTTGAATTCAGTAGTTTTTGGGGGCAAAGCACTTTTCTTGTTAATTTGGACAGAAAATAATTAAGAAAAATCTTCAAAACTTTTTTCTATTTCATTGTTTTTCTTCTCCATTACTCAAATACACAGAGTTCTGTGTGATCTTTTTCTTGGCATCCCTAATTTTTGGTTAGCACTTTTGCTACTCATGATTGCAACAAAAATGTTCCTCGTTTGCATATATATGTTACCTATTTGAGAAAAAGTTTCCCGCGTTTCTTTAGTTTGATTTATTTTCAGGCCCATTTATTTTTATTTCAGACATGAGGTTTTAATTTTCTGTACTTTCTTGCATTCTCCCAGTAGATGCAGGTTGTCTGAAAGTGTTAGTTTTAAGCGAAGACAAAGTCTATTTGCTTCCAAAATTCTGTTTTCTATGCTCTTGACAAATGAAGGAGCAAAATACGAGGTAGTGAATAAAGTACGAAAAATTTGTTTTCTCTGACAAATTTGATTAGTAGAAAAAAAGAGACAGAAGTTATCTCCTTCACGCTATTTTTATAAACAATGTGAGAAACATAGATGGTGAAAATGTTTTTGTTAAATGGTCAAACTTTGTCGCTGTTTTTTCAGGTTGTTTTCTGTTTTTCAAAATTTTGATGATCTCACAATATTAATTTTAGACAAAGATATTAGGTTCCAATTTTTTTGATAGCATTTTTGCTATTTGAAGGGAGTTTAAGTTCATTTGAAGGAATTGAAACTAATTTCAAGTTTTTGGGTCTATTAGGGAATGTCGGCCTGTTGTAGTGTTTTGTTGCTTTAACTTTCAACAAAACTTAATCCAAACTGCTGTCAAATTGAAGTACAATTTATGCGCACAGACCCGTTGGCACAAGGCAATTTTTTCCTTGAAGTGTCTCCCTTAATTCAAAATAGAGACGTTTACTTCGTAAACGTGGCTTGTTTAAAGTTAGGCGACCAATTTTATTGTCTTGAACGCATGTATTAATCCCTTCTTATATATAAATATTCTGACCTTTACCGTTTTTACCCCCTTCCCCTTGGTGGGTGCATATTATTTGCACCCCCAAATTCACGTGCCATATTTTAACATAGTGATTTACTATGAAATGGGACGTTCTCTATAACAAGGGGGGGGGGGGTGCATACCGTACGGGGGGGGCACAAACGGAAAAGATCCAGATATTCGTATAAAATATTGAAAACGTAAATGTTTTTTCGAAATTTTTTTCGATCAATTTTTTTGGCTATATTTTTTGTTATTTCATTAAAGCTTGTAGTTTTCTCTTCTGTGATGATTGCTGCTATCAGTTACTAGTTATTTGAAAGGCTGGTTTTAAGACAACATCGATTAGTTTCCGGAACTTTTGCAGCTATGTTTTTAAATCAATATCATTGGAGCGAAATTTCAAGCAGAAAAAGAAATTCATTTATAATTTTATAGTGGCTTGGGTGCTGAAAAAAAGAAAATAGCAAAAAAGGGTGTTTTTAAGCCTGTTTTCGAGACAACGAGACATTGCGGTGTTTTGGTTCACACGGAAGACGATTTCGGTTCACGTGCTATGTTTTAAAGCCATTGTTCCAATTCTTTTAGTTAGGAGGTTTGATTATGATATTTTAGTGACCTTAGGCTTGTCTTGAAAGCGATATCAACATTTCTGTGAAAAAAGGGGTGTTATGTTAAAATGGACGTTTTTCAGTTATTTTGCTGTTTCTTTGAAACATGTAAATTACTCAGAATATAACCCTAAGGTTAGATATCTACATGCTTTAAAATGTTAAATAATTTAGTCAGCATTGTTATTAATATAATAATCTTCAAATTGCGGCTGTTCGCTATCATAGATAAAAATAGGATTTGAAGGTTCCTATTTGTCTATTAGCGGGTACTTTCTTGTGTTGATCGAGCAAATACTCAGTTAAAACATTTTTAAAGCAAGTTTTACTATTAAAAATTCTTATTGAAGGGGGCAATTTCTTCCATTTTTGAACGCTTTTCAAGATTAAAGACTTGTTACTCCACTTCGTTTTCGTTTCTCTTTTATAATAATTTGATTGGTTCTCTTGTTTTGTCTAACGTTATGGTGACTAGTAAACAATTTAAAATTTTTGGATGTTTCCCAGTGTCTTATATCTGTTTGTAGCTTCAGTAGGCTAACTTTTGAAAAGAATTCGGCTGTTTATGCGGCTTATGTTTTTTGTTGGAAGAGTTTGACGGAATAATCCACAGAAAGAAAGATGAGAGAGTACAACTGACTTGAAAACATTTCTTACTTTCAAAGGAATTTGATTTCTTACAAGATATAAAGAACGAATTGCATTAGCCATTTTGCTTAAAGCAGAGTGCATGTGATTTTTAAAGGTTGATTTCGTATCAATTTCTACTTGCAGATAACAACAAGCATGAGCTGGTTTAATCATTTCGCCTTTAAAAGAAAACTCTGGATCCGAATTAGTGTGATTTGTAAAGAAAAACATCTCTGTTTTATTGGCATTTAAAGTGAGTTGATTCTCTGTCAGATAGTTGTCTGTTTGTTATAATAATTTTTCAATTTTTTTGGAATTTTTTATTACGTTCAAATTTGCATATAAAACTAGTGTCATCCGCAAATTGAACAACATCATTTTCAACGTCCAGTTTTTCGGGAAAATCGTTGACATAAAACAGAAAAATAAGAGGTCATAACACAATTCCTTGTGGAACACTATGATTAATAGTTATTTTATCTGATAAGTCAATACCCAGGTTTATGCATTGTGTTTGATTTGCGAGAAATGATTTGAAAAGTAAAATTGTTGATTGAGATAGATTGAAACTTTCAGATTTCTTGAGAAGGATTTCACGTGAGTTTGAAATGAAAGCTTTTGCAAGATCTAAGAATACAGCACCTTGTCGTTGTTATCTTCCATATTTCCTATTATTTTTTTAATAAAGTAAAGCACAGCATCAGTAGACTACTTTCTGGATTTGAAACCGGATTGTTTTTTGTTCTACTAACTGATTAAGTAAAAGTCTCTCATAAACTTTTGCGAAAGTTGGTGTTACGGAAATTGGACGATAATTAGTTAAAACGGAAACATCTTTTTTTGAAAAATGATGTGATGTGTGCATCCTTAAGAATCGTTGAAAAAAACGTTCTCATGAATACAATCGTTAAGTATAATCTGAAGATGTGTCCCAATAGCATATTTTCCGGTTTTCAATGACCAAGCATTATTGTATCCCGGCCCTAGTGCTTTGTTGTTGTCTAGATTGTCAATAGCTTTATAGAATTCCATCAAACTAAAAGGTCTCTTGAAAACTTAAACTCTTGAAATTTCCGCTCTTTTTTTCGACGTTTATTAGGCAAACTTTTTCGATTTTCTGCCTATTTTGTAATCTACTGAATTAAATGGGAATTGAAACATGTTAATAAAGCAGTTTTTGGACACCATGTGAACGTAGTTTTCCGGGTGTAATGAAACTTTTTTTATGGAAAATTATAGCACAGAATTGCGGAATTTTTTCAAAAATTTTCTTTATATCCTTTTTTCATCATTTTCAACCTTTTTTCTTGTTTTTTGTTTTTTTTTTTGCATAATTATACCCATTCTTAACCCATTATCATCTTGCCCATTGTTTGACGATGCTCTTTTCATTACTCATTTCATTACCTTATTTGCTTAAGGGATTTTCTTTGGCTTTATTTACCCTTGTGATATAAAACAAATCCTTCAATTTTGTTCAAGCTGTTTTCAAGAGCTTATTTTTTCATGAATTGACTTCAAAGCTTTTCCTATTTCTCATGAGTGATATAATTAAGTAGTAGTTTCTTTAAACTCACTTACGGCTATGTTTAATATTGGCTTGAATTAAATTATTTGACAACTGACATCTGGCAATGCCTCGTGGGCCATGACCATGCGGCCCGTGGTACCTTACATGAACCTAACAATTAACACTGAGCACCTAATCATGACCAAGCTCATAAAAACTTTATAGGGTACATATATGCTTGATTTTGTTTGGCCAATTTGTAAACATATTCGATAATTTTTTTTAATCTATTATCAGAGCACCGCGTAATTGACTGATGCACTTTTTCTATAAACTTGTTTTAATAACATTGGTTTTTTGTATCAAGTTGCAATAACGTTTCGATTTATACTTATCATCCGAATTTAATGATTTGACCAGGTCGAATTTAATCATGGCCGGAATCTGACGGCCGTTAAAGTTATATTGTGATTAGAATCTGCTCACTTGCATAGCCAGACCCCCTCCGTCGTGTGTTTTGAAATTAACTCAAAGTCCTCCCACGTTCCTTGTTGATCTTATGGTTTTATAAATAATTTTCAACAAAAATTTATTTAAAGTTGTTTTGTGGTTAATTTTTTTCCGTCAACGAATGTTAAACAAACTGGGGTCAAGATCGAGAGTGTTTCACTGAATAGGGAACGGATGTTTTTAAAGTAAGCAGTTTCATTGTTTCGACTTTTTGTAAGTAATATACAAAATTTGCTAAAAGCATGTCCGAATGAGCAATATGGTTTCAAAAAACAGCCGTTTTCTAGACAATAATTGAACATCTTCGCAGGTTCTTCATCAGATTTCGGAACACTAATGCCCAGGTCGAGGTGTGCGTTAATGATCAGACAATTAAAAACGCACAGGGGGAGTAAAGCGCGTTTTTGATTACAGGGACGAGCGTCATAATAAAGTCTGCCTACATGAACGAGCTCCCTAGACAAAGTCTGCCTAAATTTTGATCATTAACGAGCTAAAGTCTGATCATTAACGAGCTTACCATGGTGCTTCGCCTCGAAATGTCTGCAGCGAATTCTTGAAAAGCAATGACAACTTTAGCATAGCTTCTTTCCTGTTCGTTAATGTTAATTGAAAATAGCAAATGTTTTGTTGTTGTTCTTTTACTAAATTTCTCTTTTAGGTTTCGCATTTTAGCGGCAACGTCGTTGAGTTAACTTTATCACCACAGATGTCCTTCAATCACATATAATTCGGTAGGAATCAGAGCTGTAAGCCTCGAATAGGATCGACCGTCGGCACCCAGCTTTATAAGGATTGAGACTATACTGCTTCCGAGATTAATAACTGTGGTATCGTAAGGGTAGTTTTGGGTGCCCCATCCGGATAGTGTTGAACAATCTTCTCTGTCGTACGAATAGACACACACTGAAACCACGAAACCATTACGTTGTAAAAATTGGGTTTTGTGCGTTTTTGGGGAAAGTCGGACACTGGTGGTTTGCAATTACTATTTTTAATAGGTTAGAGAGAAGCAAAGAGAAGACTATAATACAAAAGAGGCAAATTTAGTTGTATAGACTACGCCAAATTCTTTGCAATGTCTTTTAAGCGCACTCTGTTGGAATCTTCACTCAAAATTGTGAACCAACTAGGTTCAATCTGGAAATGAAACACATAGCAATTTTAACAGCAGAACATTTTTGGTGAAATAATCGAGCTATATTAAATGACATTTTCTGGATATCTTATAGAAAGCGAAGTAGATCCCTGTCAAAATATTTTCTACGCCACCAAGCACAGTTAAACTCGCCAAACAGCGACATTGGTCATTGTATCGAATAGCTCCTTTAAGCAGTTTCTCCTGAAGTTTTTAAAGCTTGTCACCGCGTTGGAATCAGGACGATATCTCTACTTGAAAGTCCGCGCCAGGTGGAAAAGAAACAATCCTTTTAATTGAGTCCAGAAAACAATGTAACTCAATAAAACGCATTCATACAAGTGATATCACAAATTTGAGGAAAACAAAAGTAAGCACAACATAGAAATGGATGATCGTTGAGCTCTCAGTCACATTCATTCGGTAATTCTTGGATGTAGAATACGCCAATTGCCTTCGTTACTGACTCAAAGGATTTGATCCAAATAAAAACTTGTTATTAGAGCACTGATACAAAGATTGAACCGCACGAAACTCAAACTGTCATCAGTAAAAATTTCGATTTAGTCACTGGCTGTTATAAGAGGTCAAAGTGAGTTTCGGCAGCCCGCAATTTCAGATAACCGCCTTAATTGATACTGATTCTACTTCTCCAACGGCTCTCTTCATAAAACTTTGCTCTCTGGTTTATTTCAAAATATGACCTCTTTAAACATTCACATTATTGGTATTCAATATTGAGTTTAAAAACTTGTTTCTAATCTATTGCAGGCTGCGTTATTATGCAAAATCCTTGCAAGAACTTGCCAGAATTTCATTCCACCAAATATTCAAGCATTCAATTAAGTATTTCTAATTGCGAACATGTATGTTGAAAATATAACATTGTTGTACTAACCCTCATCGGGTGATAGTTCGGAGCCATAGAGCACAGCATCCACGTCACTGAAAATAACAAATATTTTATTTACACAGGATTTTTGTACTGTAACTACAGCCACCAATTAGTAGAGAACCAGCAGTAATTGTATGTGTTATCTCCTATCAGACCATTCAGGTTTGACACTGGCTCTCATTAGACCCACTTTGGCCGCACAAAGAGTGACCCAAGAGCTACACTGGTTGCGCACATGCATTGAGCAATCGGGGTACACAGATAAACATCTTTAACCATGTATGAACCAGTATAGTGTAACGGCTTATCTCCATTTATGGCGAAGAAAGTTTTACGGCACCCAGTGCGTTTCACTGGTTCCCAATGGTTCCCGATACAATGCTTTATCAGTTCGCTATTGTAACTGTATATCCTTTATACTTTCACCGCTGCATTACAAATACAGCATATAACTATTTGCTCAGCTCAGTATTTTTGCAATATCAAACCAGACTGGATTTGTTACGGATCAAACAATGCGGGATCTCTTTATCAGTAGCAGCTCAACCCTATAGGAAAACGAATCCCAGGCAAAAATATGCGCCCAAAATCTGTTTGTGCATAGAGGGTTTATTTTGCGTTTTGTTCCAGGTACTTTTGAGTTAAATAATAGCAGCTGGGGTAGAAGCAGTTGAATTGCTGTTCACACTAAAAAAGTTCAGGTAAATTTACCTGAACCAAGTTCAGGTAACTAGAAGTTCAGGTGAAGTTCAGGTGTAAAAGCACCTGAAATACACCTGAACTGAATTTCAGGTAAATTTTTACCTGAACAAGTTCAGGTGTGGTTACCTGAAAATAACTTTCATTGCATTCGGCAGTGAAACAACAAAAATTTAGCAGAAACTAAAACACAATACAAATACAAACTTTAGGAGAAACATCAACACATTTATTAGGCAGTGTCCAGCATTTTTCAAAGTGTTTCAATTTTACGAATATTCCGATTATACGTATATGGAACCGGTAACGACATATGGTCCTCATTTAGCTTCCATTTATTTAAAGTCTTTCAGAATCAGATTGTTATTCTTCTTAATTCGAACCAATTCCATTTTCCAACATAAGCACTGCTTCAAAACCCTGTCCGTCGAACTGAAGCTTGCCTGTTAATTTTAGGTGCATCTTTCCGAAATTGGTCTCTCTAGAAAGTATAGAGGACAAAACAAACATTTATGGAACTATTTCCTGACGTTGATAAATTTTCTCAAAGTTACGGTTAAGTTTAAAATATAGGTTTCCTACTCTTCAGCCTTACTGATGCTTCTAGATCGAACAAGTAATTTAGGAGCCATTTGGGGTGTCTGAAGTGAATATTAATCCTGAAGTTTCAGAAAAAAGTTTCTGGTTTTTGAGCTCCTCAGGTTGTTTTTCGGCTGGTTTAAATTTACCTGAAAAAACACCTGAATTTACCTGAATCGTTCAGGCAAATTGTTCCCACCTGAACTACACCTGAACTTACCTGAAATTTACCTGAAATTTACCTGAAAATTTCAGGCGTCACTGGCTGAACTTTTACCTGAACTTGCCTGAAAATCACCTGAAAAATACACCTGAAAAGTTCAGGTAGTTTTTCTGGTTCAGGTATTTTTTCCTGAATTTCACCTGAAATTTTCAGGTTAAAAACCTGAAATTTTCAGGTGAAATTCAGGTAAAAATACCTGAACCAGAAAAACTACCTGAACTTTTCAGGTGTATTTTTCAGGTGATTTTCAGGCAAGTTCAGGTAAAAGTTCAGCCAGTGACGCTTGAAATTTTCAGGTAAATTTCAGGTAAATTCCAGGTAAGTTCAGGTGTAGTTCAGGTGGGAACAATTTGCCTGAACCATTCAGGTAAATTCAGGTGTTTTTTCAGGTAAATTTACCTGAACATTATTTAGAGTGTTCAAGTAAATTGCTGATACAGTGCACAGTAACAAATGCTTTACTGCTCAATACACATTTTCAATACAAATCAAGGTGACATAGTGCTCAATAGTGTTAAAAGTAACAGACACAGGAACCTGATACTTACTACTCAACTCTGTTTCTTTTTGAAACCTTCTGGGTCAGTTTATAAAGGAAAAGCGTCGTTATAGCAGTTATTGTTGAGTGCGTGTTTTTTGGCTAATTTACAACTTTTATAATCTTCTTAAGTGATGATGATGACAGTAACTGTAACTACAACTATAATGTTAACTATGAAAATTGCTATGAGTTGAATAGTTGCTATGAGAACAGAAAATGGTCCAAAAGGAACAACAAAAAAATGGGTTTTCTTTCCTACTTAATCTCAGCTTGAACACCACTAGCTCTAATTTTCTTCAACATTTTCTACACTTAATCGATCACGCTTCA
The DNA here is from genome assembly GCF_964194025.1 of Convolutriloba macropyga. NCBI lineage: Eukaryota > Metazoa > Xenacoelomorpha > Acoela > Convolutidae > Convolutriloba > Convolutriloba macropyga. Next base: position 45,126,125 of record NC_134475.1, read on the forward strand.
CGAAAGGCTAATTGTGGATTACATTTCTCGTTTGAACACTTGATGATCGAATTGCTCCGACAGAAACTACGATGCATTCTGTTTCTCAGCCAATACTGTAAAGTCCTTTTTTTCATTATCTTCGACTATCTAAAGCAGATAATTCTCTTTCATATTACTGTTGGACTTGGATTTCTAATTTTGCCTATTGTTCAAATTTCGTAGTTATTCTTGATGGGTTCTGTCCTCTGAGCTTGCAGTAAGCTTGCTTTTGTAGAAAACAATTTCGAAGATTAACAGTTCTTCTGCGAATGATAAGTTGGGTAGACAATTGTTTTGTTGCCGAGCAAAAAACTGGTTTGTAGTGAAAACATCCGAGCAATTCTCTATTAAATTTCCAAGGTCAATGGTTTTGCAATCATGGGCTTTCATCTTAAGTGAAAGGTAATCTTCCTTAAACTACTCAAAAGTGTTTCTGTACAATGTAGCTGACAATTTCAATCACCTCATGTGATTTTCTTTTGTGCCCATTAGGCATGCAAAATTCTACGACTTTATGATTCAAATTAACAATACTGATTTTTTGCATTGTAGTCGAGTTGATTTTAATTATTCCAGCTGTGGCACAGATAATTTTGTCTCATTTTGCAGGCGAACTCTTAAATTAGGACATTTTTGCGGTTCCCTTATCAGCTTCGACAGAATTCATTCTTCAGCAATCTGTTCCTGAGGCAATAGCTTGGACACGCCTGTTCTGACGTTCAGTCTCTCTTTAATTCCAAATATCCTCTTTGACAGCTTTTCATCCCCTGCGCTTGATGTAAACAAGCTATTGTGTTTACTAGGCAGCTAAATCGTTCCCTTGAACAGAAGGTTTCTTCACTTCACACTGCTTTGTAAACACTTTTAGGGGTACGTTCTTGCCATCTCTCAGCAAAAACTAGGTTGACTAGCTGGGTAAAATCCTTTTGAAGTTGCCTCAGACATCTCTGCCCGGTTAGCCACTCTCATCTATTGAAATCCTTGACATTATTTGCTCTGATGGCAAATTCACTGATTTGTGAATACCGCTCACATGTTTCCAGCTGTAGCTCAGTTCGAAAAGATAGGATAATGTGTATCTTCATCCCGTAGTTTTGGTCAATCAATCTGTTCTTTCAATCACAGTGTTATGACTACTACTTGTAATACTGAGCGAGGTATTTATAGATTTTACGTCAGTTACATGAACTTTAAAAAGATAAACTGGCTGACCATTTCAAAAGTGGTGACGAGAGAAAGGCCACTGCACAAAACGTTTCCTCAGATGCGTCAGCCAACACATGAGGTTCAAGTTGGTGCTTCACTGTGTTTTGTTTGACATAGGACGTTTTTTAGATACTGGTTTTGAGCTGGAAAAGAAACTTCTCACTCCAATTTTTTAATTCTGTGTTTTAATTGGGCACCCCTGTCAGAGACACCAAAAACACCACAAAAAAGGTACTTATTTGCACTGTGGATGTCTCTAGTTCAATTTTTGCATCTCTGAAGACCGATGGCTTTCGTCAGTAGCATTTCAGTGGAGCCTAAATCATATGTTTCTGCTGTATTTGAATCAACTTGCTTGGGTTTGCAGGTTAACCTAGGTATTGACGCGTCCTGGTATTGGCGCATTCATTTCTTTGGTGTTTCTCTTTTTTTTTCAGCTCAAATACATCTCAAGAGAGAGGAGGTTGTAGCTAACAGAAAAATTCGATAGCTTCTTCAGTTGTTTTTACTAATCTGCTTAATTCGTTTAGGGAAAAGTTGTTCTTGATACTACCTGCATGTTAATTTCGTTCTACTGCATAGCATCCATAGTTCTCGCTGTTACCTCTGTCTCTTTCTTCAACTGATTAGGATGGAAACATAGTTCCCTATGTATCAACAAATTTGAATGGTGAGTAGTCCCAGAGATTCATGAATTCTTTTTGGGTAAAATGACAAACACTTTGTATTCTCTTATCCGTCAAATGTCAACTGCCTTCCTATCCTAATTCGGTTCGAACGATGAAAGGCAAGATTCGAGTTCCTCTGATGTGGTCCAATGGCCTTTGTAGTTCATAAGCATCTTGGAACAATGTAACGCCAATTTTCATTAAATTGAAGTTTCGGTTTCGAAGAACACTCGAGAGATTAACTTCTCTTGAATGCTGCGGTCACATTTTCTGATTCAAACAGTTTGATATGTGTACAAACATCCAAGCCAGGGAGTTTTTTCCCGTTAATTTAAGCAAAAAGTCATTTTTTTCTTCAGATCCTTTGTCCCTTGTTTGCCAGCTATATTATTTGATTGAAGAAAACGTAGGAGTTAAGTCTGTATCATCTTCACTGAATTGAGGCAGGAATTATCAGAAAAACGCATGTCACTACTTAACGTTTCGTTTTTTGAGAGTAACATTTGAGTGCTGCTCTTTGGTGGTCAAAATATACCGCGCGCATTGATTGTTCAATAATCATTTTTATGTCAATTTCCTAAACATCCAAACATTACGATGCAGAGGTATACCCAAATCGTCACGGGCAGATATGCCCGATGCGTGTATCTCGTGATTGCTTTTACTATGTTAATACATTGAAAGTGGAACAACATCGCGCAAAATAGCTACTTTAGCAGAAACCGGCAAATGGAAGGGAATATCGTATCCCTTGTTCGCAAAAGTGTCCTAATTTTAGCCTCGAAATACAAGTACAAACTTAATAACCTATTTTTCGCGCGAATTGTATCACGCATCCGCTCAATTTATGTATCGTTTTTTCGCACGCAATGCAGCTCGATTTCGCATATAATCCGCAATTAAGCCTAACTTAATTACTACTTATTTATTCAAGCCTAACTTATTACTATTAGTGGTACTTTATTACTACTTTATTTCTACCTATAGTATTTTATTACTACTTATTAGTACTTATTAGTACTATTCATTACTACTTATTAAACTCGGCCAGTCCCACATTGATATACAAAGCCTTTGATGTGCGAAGGATTTTTCAGAAAAGAAATCAGTTTTTCTGGTTGCATGTATATAAAGCACTTTAAAGCTTTGAAAGCTTTAATTAAATCTTTATTAAAGTGCTTATTGCAAGCTCAAAATGCGCGCAAATAATGATACCCAAAGCGGAAACGTGCTACAAGTTTTGTTACCTACTTTTCGCACCAAATGTTCTTTTATTTCGCAAAATTGGCGGAACCCCTTTTGCGAAAAGTAAGATACAAAGGACGTCTCCTAATTTCGTTCATTGTATGTATCTAATTTTCGAGCCAATTTTACTATGGCGGAAATGTTGGGGTATACCTCTGCATCGTAATGTGAAGTTTCTTTGATTTCATACAAGTATCATATATGATTCCATACTGTCCATACTCAATTTTTTTTTGCGATCCTACTAAGAAACCATTGAGTTCATAAATGATTTAGCGATATGGTTTTGCAAGCCACAGTGGTTACATTTCTTACCCATTGCGGGGCAAAACTGACGATGTGTAGGTGTCCAGATTTGACCACAACCACGGCATTGTCCAACGGATGCACGGTTGGTGACTGCTCTGCTTGATTGAGTTCCCCGTACACCCGCGCCGCGAAATCGATTGATTTGTTGTATTGCGTTCACCGTACTTCCAGTTGCTCCGTTATTAGATGAAATTCGTTGCTGATTCTGATTACCCATTTCCATGTTGACTGCAATGCTGAGTGCCCTCTCTGGTTCAACTTTGTCCCGTAGAAGCTCTCGCTGAATGTCATCATCCAGCATGTTAGTGATGAAAATGTCCCTGATGATGGCTTCTTCGCGGTTTTCAAAGTCGCAATTTTCGGCCAGTTCTTTTAGGATGCTATAGAATTCCTCTACAGTTTCGCCCTTCTTTTGCTTCCGAGAGAAGAACACATATCGATCAAAGATGATGTTTCTTGGGCGGATAAAGGCAATCTCCATCATTTCCCAGAGTTTTAGGGTAGTCAAATCATAAATATTGTCGTGCGGGAATTTTTGTGTTAGTAGTCGTCTTCCTTCAGTACCAATACTTAGGTACAATAGAGATACGCATTTCTGATCACACAAATTCCATGGACGCTCCCCGCATATTATTCCCGCTTCTGTTATCTTTTGACATTTTGGTTCCCATTGCAACTTCAGCTGGTTGTTTCTTATTCTACGCTCTCTCTCTGCTTCCTCGGTTGTGTCGTCAATCGGCATCTCGCTCTTTGGTGGTCAAAATATACCGCGCGCATTGATTGTTCAATAATCATTTTTATGTCAATTTCCTAAACATCCAAACATTACGATGCAGAGGTATACCCAAATCGTCACGGGCAGATATGCCCGATGCGTGTATCTCGTGATTGCTTTTACTATGTTAATACATTGAAAGTGGAACAACATCGCGCAAAATAGCTACTTTAGCAGAAACCGGCAAATGGAAGGGAATACCGTATCCCTTGTTCGCAAAAGTGTCCTAATTTTAGCCTCGAAATACAAGTACAAACTTAATAACCTATTTTTCGCGCGAATTGTATCACGCATCCGCTCAATTTATGTATCTTTTTTTCGCACGCAATGCAGCTCGATTTCGCATTTAATCCGCAATTAAGCCTAACTTAATTACTACTTATTTATTCAAGCCTAACTTATTACTATTAGTGGTACTTTATTACTACTTTATTTCTACCTATAGTATTTTATTACAACTTATTAGTACTTATTAGTACTATTCATTACTACTTATTAAACTCGGCCAGTCCCACATTGATATACAAAGCCTTTGATGTGCGAAGGATTTTTCAGAAAAAAAAATCAGTTTTTCTGGTTGCATGTATATAAAGCACTTTAAAGCTGTGAAAGCTTTAATTAAATCTTTATTAAAGTGCTTATTGCAAGCTCAAAAAGCGCGCAAATAATGATACCCAAATTGAGCGGAAACGTGCTGCAAGTTTTGTTACCTACTTTTCGCACCAAATGTTCTTTTATTTCGCAAAATTGGCGGAACCCCTTTTGCGAAAAGTAAGATACAAAGGACGTCTCCTAATTTCGTTCATTGTATGTATCTAATTTTCGAGCCAATTTTACTATGGCGGAAATGTTGGGGTATACCTCTGCATCGTAATGTGAAGTTTCTTTGATTTCATACAAGTATCATATATGATTCCATACTGTCCATACTCAATTTTTTTACGATCCTACTAAGAAACCATCGAGTTCATAAATGATTTAGCGAAATGGTTTTGCAAGCCACAGTGGTTACATTTCTTACCCATTGCGGGGCAAAACTGACGATGTGTAGATGTCCAGATTTGACCACAACCACGGCATTGTCCAACGGATGCACGGTTGGTGACTGCTCTGCTTGATTGAGTTCCCCGTACACCCGCGCCGCGAAATCGATTGATTTGTTGTATTGCGTTCACCGTACTTCCAGTTGCTCCGTTATTAGATGAAATTCTTTGCTGATTCTGATTACCCATTTCCATGTTGACTGCAATGCTGAGTGCCCTCTCTGGTTCAACTTTGTCCCGTAGAAGCTCTCGCTGAATGTCATCATCCAGCATGTTAGTGATGAAAATGTCCCTGATGATGGCTTCTTCGCGGTTTTCAAAGTCGCAATTTTCGGCCAGTTCTTTTAGGATGCTATAGAATTGCTCTACAGTTTCGCCCTTCTTTTGCTTCCGAGAGAAGCACACATATCGATCAAATATGATGTTTCTTGGGCGGATAAAGGCAATCTCCATCATTTCCCATAGTCCTAGGGTTGTCAAATCATAAATATTGTCGTGCGGGAATTTTTGTGTTAGTAGTCGTCTTCCTTCAGTACCAGTACTTAGGTACAATAGAGATACGCATTTCTGATCACACAAATTCCATGGACGCTCCCCGCATATTATTCCCGCTTCTGTTATCTTTTGACATTTTAGTTCCCATTGCAACTTCAGCTGGTTGTTTCTTATTCTACGCTCTCTCTCTGCTTCCTCGGTTGTGTCGTCAATCGGCATCTCGTACTTCGGTTCCACTGGCAGACGAACTGTTGATGGTTTGGGTTGTAGCAATGTATCTATAGTGATATTCTCGCGAGCGAGAATCGCTAGTTTTAGTTGAATTCTCCATTTCTCCCATCTGATTGGTGGGTCTGAAGTTGGTCGTTCCCAAAATGGCTCTATCGACAACGGTGTTTTTCTCGATTCTCGAGCTGACTGCGCCATGTCGTACAGATTTACAATCTGTATGAATGAGTTGTTTCGTGGCACCAATTAGCTTTCTCTACAGCGGCCAATTTAAGGGTGAATTGGCGGAGCGGTTTAATGCTTTTATTTGTTGCTTTAGAATTAACTATTTGAGTTACAGAATTTAGGTCGAATTGGCGGAGCGAAATCACGTTCAATTATTTGTAGAGTATTTCGCTCAGCGAAAGATACCAAATTTTTGATGCGTCTGAATTTAGACTTTGGCGAATCGGATTCTAGTTAAGAGAGAGAGTCAACTATTTTGAATTACGAAATTGAGAAGAATGAAATTAGACAAATTAACAAAACTGCTTAACAATTTGTTCATAAGGTAACATTACTAAATGCGGCAACTTACAATCACGAGACAAGGTGAACAGACAAAAGATCATGCACAGGATGTAAACAAATTTACAAGTATGAAATCATAAGATTTGATCTTCAAAATTAAAACTAAATGGATGAACAAATTAAAGATAGATTAAATGAACTAAATTAAGTTAAACAGAAAATGAACCAAATTAGTTACACCAAATAATAAACTCAAACTAAAAATGTACTATTGTACCACATTTCCCTCTTGGCGAAAATAAACAACATGGTTTTTATCAGAAAATTAATAGTCATATGTACTTGTTAAAATAATTAATACTGTAATGTTTGAATCAGAGTTTTGAATGCAACAGTTTTACAAATTAATCACTTTCACTTTCATAATATCTCTCCGCTTCGCCCACTTTCATAGACAACTCTGGTTCTTCGTAATTGGGAGAGACGTAGAATTGAGTTGGATATGAGGTTGTTGGAGAGCATGGGCCGACCGTAAAGTTTGACTCCTCTTGATTAGACTGTGCTGCAGCAGTTTGTATGGCCGAGATTATTGATGTTTCAATTTGTTGTATCTTAATGCTTTGTCGTCTTCTCTGTTTCCCAATTGCTGCAGTACTTGGGGTTGTAGGAGGGCAAGATTGAATTGGAGTCACAGATTCGTCCGATTCTGTGGTCGATATTGCGGAGCGTTTTCTTTTTGAGGGAAGTAGCGCTACTGATGCTTTTGTAGCTGCTTTTCTCTTTGGTTTGCTTGGTGGCTCCGCGATTACGATACTTGAAGTTGGTAATCCCATTGGCACCGCGAGATCGTTATTTGATTCTGTAGTTTGATTTAGCGGCGCCGTTGACTGTTGTTTCTTAGGCTTAGTTGGCATTCTTACTCGGAGGGCACGTGTAACATTGGAGTGAATTGACGACACTGTACTGACGTCATCTGCCACTTTCCTGTGTTTCATTCGTTTTCCACCTTCTAACTTTTTCCTAGATTCCTTTGCATGGTGGTTTATGAGTTCCTCAGTTGTTTTGCCCGTGGGAAGCTTTGGGCGTCTGTTTGCGTATACCTGCAGATCTGTTTCTCGTTCCGCCTTCGTCCCAAATTTTGCGAGATCTGAATTCCTGATTGTTACCTCTCTCTTGCCCGGTTCTTTAATTACTGAAGTGTTTTCATTTGTTTTATTTACTGACGATTCTGGTGCTAGAACGTCATATAAGCCGTCGAGACTTTTCTTTGATCTTTTTGTTCGTGGTCTCTTTTTAGCCAATTTTACCTCCAGTGATGATTCTGTTCTGGGTATCGATTGGCCGACATCTGGATGAGAAATTAATCTCGATTCCTTGTTTGGGTCCTCCTTTTGTCTTTTCATCGCCTCTTTGCCCAGTTTGTCCTTGTTCACCTCTATTTCGATGTCACTTCGCTCATCATTGTTCCAATTTTCGTCTGTGATAAGCTGGTCCCATCTGACAGTCTCCAAATATAAATATTTGTTAAGAATGTTTTTGTAATTTAAACTTTTTGGATCTGGTTTAGTTGTTATATTGCTTAATGGTGCATTCGCTTTTCTGCCAAAATGTGCCTCAAATGGTGATTTCCCAATAGTCTTTTGACGACATATTCGTAACTGATAAATTATTGAATTTATTGATGCTTTCACATTAAATTGATTTTGCACCGCCATTTTAATACAAGCTAAGCAATTCTTGATTGTTTGAATGAGTCTTTCAACCAAACCAATAGCTCTGTGATCGTTCATTGGCGCCTCAATCAGCTGTATGTTATTTTGATTACAAAATGTTTTAATTTGTTGCCCTGTTTGACATCTAGCTTCATCCAATCTAATTGCGCGAGGTATACCGTGTAGCAAAACATATTCTTGAAGAAACTTTAAAATATTATCTGCATTAGCTCTATCAAATACTTCTGCTGTTGGGAATTTCGAAAATCGATCAATACATGCAAGAAAATAGATCTCTTGATTTTTTTCATTATAGATGGGTCCTCCAAAATCAATTTGAATTTCTTCATTAGGAACCTTACATAACTTTAATGGTGCCCATTTATTTGCTGGTATAATAGGTTTTAAATTTTTACCAATCTTGACACAGGGGTTGCACTTTGCTGTTTTGGTTGCTATGTCCCTGTGCATATATGGCCACCACGCTTGTGTTGCCATATCAGTCATTCCCCATGTGCCAGGGTGAGTTGCGTGGATTGCGTCTACATAAGCGTTTTTGATTGCATGGGGAAGAGCAATTCTGTCATCTATGCAGACACACCCGTTCTTCACATGCAAGTCCTTCCAGAAGGAATGAATGTAAGGTGATATTTGTCTACATCTATCTTCATTGTCCGTCAAAATGCAGTCGCGAATCTCTTTCAAGATCGCGTCCTTGGTTGTCAGGCTGGCCATTAGAGAGCTTGAGATGATATTGGGGAGTGCGAAGTTGAATGAGTCCAGGTACAAATCGTCTACTGACGGCGAAGTGGCTGTTGTATCAGTAGTGGGTGTTATGGGAGTCACGGGTGCCGCTTGGACCGTAGAAGGTCCCTCCTCTGCAATTCGTACTCTCGATGGGGTCGATTGTTTGACTGTCATCAGCGTTTCATCATCGGAAGGTGATTGAGACATCATGTAAATGTTCTTGAATTTCGTTGCGATTCGTTGAAAGTGATTTAAATTAGAGAGTGACTGTTCGGTGGGTCGGTAAATTAGAGAGTGACTGTTCGGCGAGCGAGGAATGTTAGTTTTTTCGATTTTGGGGTTGGAATTTAAACTATTTATCGTTAATTCGCTAATTGAGTCGTTTGCGTGCTTGTAGAATGTTCTGGATTTTGCGGTGCGAATTCACTACATAAGTTATTAGTGGAATTTGGATTATTTACGACGCACATTGTGGGTTGATTTCGCGCTGCGAAATCGACGTAATTTTCGGCATTTAATAAGAAGCGTTTCGCACTACGTTTAATTACATCCAATTTAGCTACAATAAATTGCTCGTCATATGTGGATATATTAGCAGCTTGTTGATGCGGGTCGCGAGATATATAATCCACTAATCCCATTTTTGTGCCCGGAAGGTGATCAATCGAGAAGTCAAATGGTAGTAAACGATCTACACAACGTGTCAGTCTACTATTACACGATTTGTTAGATCTATTTTCTCTCATAATTGAGAGAAGTGCTCTATGATCAGTTATCACAGTAAAAGGTTTGCCGTATAAATAATACTTAAAATGTTCCACAGACCAAACAACACCCAGAAGTTCTAGTTCGTTTATACTATATCTGTCTTCAACAGAGTTCAAAAATCGCGACGCGAATGCTACTGTATGCCACCCATTAGGTGTTCGTTGTTCCAATGCGCATCCCAATCCTTTACGCGAGGCGTCACATTTAATTCGTGTTTCTAATTCCGGGTTGAAATGTTTATTTTCAGTTGTTTCTGTAATTTGTTCTTTTATTAAAGAAAACTGTTTATCGTGTTCTTCCGTCCAAAGAAATTTCGAATTTTTCTTAAGCAATGGTCGTAGGTTGTAACATAATTGTGACAAATTCGGGATAAATTGTCCTAGATGGTGTACAGAACCCATAAAAGAACGAAGTTTTTTAAGATTAGTGGGTGCCGATAATTTTCCAATTGCATCTGTTTTACTTGAAAGTGGGGTTACACCTGATTGTGATATATTATGACCGAGCCATTCAATCGTCTCTTTCTTGAAGTGAAATTTTGCAAGATTTATGCGTAAGTTTTCCTGATCCAGTTTTATTAGGCATTTTCGTACCAAGTCGAGATGTTTTTCGATTCCACCTCTACTGACGATCAAAATATCATCTAAGAAACAGAAAGTATTTTCCAAACCAGCAAGAGTACAATCAATAGCTTTTTGGAACTCAGCTGGCATGTCCGTTAAACCGTAAAATCCAGTTTTAAATCGATATGTGCCAGTCATATCTCCACTAACAATATTAAAGTTACAATGGCGGGCCGTATCACTGTGTAGCTTTAGTTGACTATAAGCGTATTGCAAATCAAGAGTTGTGAAATAAGCAGTCTCCTGCGGCGCCGTTGACAGTGTTTGCGAAATTGTTTGAATTAGCGAATCTATGTTGGGCATTTGGTACTTGTTTTTATGAATAGCTTTGTTTAGGAATTTTGAATCGAGTGCTATTTTGATTGACTTGTCCTTTTTTACAGTAATGACAATCGGAGATATGAAAAATTGATCAGAACAGCTGTTTAACTTTTCGATATGTCCTTCATTTAACAGTTTTTCTAATTCAATTTTCACTTTCGGTTGGAGGTGTATGGATACTTTTCGTCCTTATTGATGTATTACTCGATAATTTTTGTGAAATTTTAAATTGACCGTGTGATTTTTCGATTTTCCAATTCGGGATGTCAAATCAAGAAATTCCTTTGCCAGTGATTTCTTTATTGCACAAGGTGGATCTATATTATTACCTTCTATTTGCGGACAAGGCTTCTGAGAAATTGTGATGCCTAACTGATCAAAAAGGTCTCGTCCTAATATTGGTCGAAATCCATCGGCTACAACTGTTATTTTTGCTTTCTGAATGCTCCAATCATTACATTTTACCGGCGTTTTCAAAGTGCCAAGGGGTTGAACGATATCGTTAGAAAATGACTTCAATTCCAATGGTCTTTTCTCCTACCATTGTGATTGAGCACAATTGAACATTATTTCTTTTGCAAGCGACATATTAATAATGGTACAACAGCTACCGTAGTCGAGAAGTAAATCACAGTTTGTGTTTCCGATTGTTAATGACAAATTTTTCAGTGCCAATTTGGTGAACTCATATTTTCAACTGTGGCAACGTAATTATCATCCGAAGAATCTTAGTCTGAGTTGATTTGCTCATTATAATTGATATAATTGACGTTCAGACTTTCTTGACTAGAGTTTTGATTAGATGTTTCTGCCGTATCTACAGTGTTAATGCGATTGGTTTGTTGAGTGTTTCTTGTAGTATTAAGTCTTCGACGACATACCTTAGCGAAATGGTTTTGCAAGCCACAGTGGTTACATTTCTTACCCATTGCGGGGCAAAACTGACGATGTGTAGGTGTCCAGATTTGACCACAACAACGGCATTGTCCAACGGATGCACGGTTGGTGACTGCTCTGCTTGATTGAGTTCCCCGTACACCCGCGCCGCGAAATCGATTGATTTGTTGTATTGCGTTCACCGTACTACCAGTTGCTCCGTTATTAGATGAAATTCTTTGCTGATTCTGATTACCCATTTCCATGTTGACTGCAATGCTGAGTGCCCTCTCTGGTTCAACTTTGTCCCGTAGAAGCTCTCGCTGAATGTCATCATCCGGCAAGTTAGTGATGAAAATGTCCCTGATGATGGCTTCTTCGCGGTTTTCAAAGTAGCAATTTTCGGCCAGTTCTTTTAGGATGCTATAGAATTGCTCTACAGTTTTGCCCTTCTTTTGCTTCCGAGAGAAGAACACATATCGATCAAATATGATGTTTCTTGGGCGGATAAAGGCAATCTCCATCATTTCCCAGAGTTTTAGGGTAGTCAAATCGTAAATTTTGTCGTGCGGGAATTTTTGTGTTAGTAGTCGTCTTCCTTCAGTACCAATACTTAGGTACAATAGAGATACGCATTTCTGATCACACAAATTCCATGGACGCTCCCCGCATATTATTCCCGCTTCTGTTATCTTTTGACATTTTAGTTCCCATTGCCACTTCAGCTGGTTGTTTCTTATTCTACGCTCTCTCTCTCTCTGCTTCCTCGGTTGTGTCGTCAATCGGCATCTCGTACTTCGGTTCCACTGGCAGACGAACTGTCGATGGTTTGGGTTGTAGCAATGTATCTATAGTGATATTCTCGCGAGCGAGAATCGCTAGTTTTAGTTGAATTCTCCATTTCTCCCATCTGATTGGTGGGTCTGAAGTTGGTCGTTCCCAAAATGGCTCTATCGACAACGGTGTTTTTCTCGATTCTCGAGCTGACTGCGCCATGTCGTACAGATTTACAATCTGTATGAATGAGTTGTTTCGTGGCACCAATTAGCTTTCTCTACAGCGGCCAATTTAAGGGTGAATTGGCGGAGCGGTTTAATGCTTTTATTTGTTGCTTTAGAATTAACTATTTGAGTTACAGAATTTAGGTCGAATTGGCGGAGCGAAATCACGTTCAATTATTTGTAGAGTATTTCGCTCAGCGAAAGATACCAAATTTTTGATGCGTCTGAATTTAGACTTTGGCGAATCGGATTCTAGTTAAGAGAGAGAGTCAACTATTTTGAATTACGAAATTGAGAAGAATGAAATTAGACAAATTAACAAAACTGCTTAACAATTTGTTCATAAGGTAACATTACTAAATGCGGCAACTTACAATCACGAGACAAGGTGAACAGACAAAAGATCATGCACAGGATGTAAACAAATTTACAAGTATGAAATCATAAGATTTGATCTTCAAAATTAAAACTAAATGGATGAACAAATTAAAGGTAGATTAAAAGAACTAAATTAAGTTAAACAGAAAATGAGCCAAATTAGTTACACCAAATAATAAACGCAAACTAAAAATGTACTATTGTACCACAACTTGTTATAAGAATCTTTCTAGCACATTTTTTCTGAATCGGGATTACTGCGTTTTTCACTGTTGCGATGAATCTGCTGGACTACTCAGGCCAAGCCAGGGGACTTCATTCTAAACTGATTATTTTCAGTTTGGTTAAACTGCTGCTGGTTGACTGTCTTGCGAGTGTTAAATTGGGCCAATTTAGCTTCATGTTCGTTTCAAATGCAATATCGGCTACCTTCATTCTTTCTTTAACCATCGCTTCGATGAGATGCTTCTTTAACATTTTTGGTATCCTTAGGATTTGATCCCGCGTATCACGTATCATTATTTACTGTGGTATGGCTGGTGTTCTCCACATTCCCAGGTTTAGGTCCAGACCCAAATTGAGCTATGATCAGACTATGCAGACTGAAATGACCTCTGATCGGACTTTCCAGACCGAAGTTACCTCTGATCAGACCATCGAGACCAAAATGATCTCTGATCAGACTTTCCAGACCAAAATGTCCTCTGATCAGACTATAGTGCGCTTATGATCAGACCCAAACTCAGACCATTGTCCAGACTATAAACAGACTATGATCAGACCATCTTCAGACCATGGTCCAGACTCAATTTCAGACCATTGCCCAGACCTTAATCAGACTATGATCAGACTCTTGTGCGCTCGAAATAGTCTGATCATAGAAAGGTTTAAATTATGAACAAATCTCTTAATTTTGCTATAATATATTCATTTCATAAAAAACTGGCGTTTGCTGTATTAAAATCATCTAAGGAAAAGCCAATTCTGAAAATATTGCTAACGAAAACGAAACCTAACTGTTGAGAAAAAAAATTATTTACCATACCCCTTAGTTCATATTTCTGACTAAATGGATGAACTTAGACAGTTTTCCACAAGAAACCTCGTGGTCTTTAGTTAATCAAAATTTGCTCTTGAGGGGACCGGCATTTGCTATCAGCTGGACTCCTTGTTTCTGATCAGATTCATCAGACTTTAGATGAGTCTCTGATCGGAACGCTGCTTTATTGTTGCCTCTTGGCAGAGCCAACATCCCTCAAAGAAAATAAAAAAAAAATGAAAAAATAATGCACTCGAAATCAGACCTTCCAGACCGAATTGACCTCTGATCAGACCGAACACAGACCGTGGTCCAGACTATAAAGACTGTGATCAGACCTTTCAGACCGAATTGACCTATGATCAGACCGAACCCAGACCATGGTCCAGACTATAAAGACTATGATCAGACCGTCCAGACCGAAATGACCTCTGATCAGACCGAAATCAGACCATGGTCCAGACTATTGTGCGCTCGAACCGCTTTCCAGACCCTGTAATTTCGGTCTGGGAACACAGGGGTGTGCGCTCGATTGGGTCTGATCATAGCTCAATTTGGGTCTGGACCAAAACCTGGGTTTCTTTCCATTTTCAACTGAAGCTCAAAAATTTTTCTTCCGTTGGCTCCGAGTTTTTCCAGATGCTTGCACTTCGTTAGATGATTGGCACAACTGAATATACATAACGTTTCTTCTGTGGACATGCTGTAACCGGGCTGTGTTTGAGTCATTGGAGCGAATCACTGTGTTCTGTTTTTGGATTGCAGAATGAAATCCAGTCACAATGTTTGTCAATCCGTTGCTTGAACAGAATGTCTATCTCTTGTTTCTGTTCGTAGGGTTTTGTTGAGTTTGCTAGCTAATCTGAGTTTTGAATTATATTGTTCCCTTCTGTCAATTTGTGAAAAGGGCTCTGGACAATGTTTGCTTCTCGGGTTGTTCCGATTCCGTGCTTGAGTCATTTTTCCCGTAATCTTTACTGGTCTTATGTTGTTTCGAACACAGATACTTTGTAGATCCTCTGCTTCTGTTTATGTTCATAACGCTATCTGGGCTATGTTTTCACTGCGTTTTGCAAATTTTCTTTATATTCGAATATTAGTTTTCAACTTATGAAAAAATAACTTTACAACGCTTTGTCTTTGCGATTCCAATCTGTCCGGAAATAACATTTTTGTTTTTGGTTGTACAATTCTATGTTTGCTATACTGTTATCGTTCAATTACAAATTGGGTCTATAACCATTTGCTAAATTACTTTTTCTGAATATCGAATAATTTTTTGATCATCAATGTACCCGGGCCGAGGATTTTCCCCAAAAATAACGGGGAAAAGAGTGTAAAGAGTGTAAAAAAAATATTTTTACACCGTTAGTGCTACCCTTAATAAGGGTGGAAAAAGTGTAATTTAAGAGTGTAAAAAAAAAGATTTAACGGTGGAATAACGGTGTAATTTCTTACGATTACACTCTTTTTAATTACACCTTTAACTTATTTTTACACCCTTATTTTACACCATTAAATCTTTTTTTTACACTCTTCCACTCTTCTTCTTATAATTACACTCTTGCATTACACTTTTTCCACCCTTATTAAGGGTAGCACTAACGGTGTAAAAATATTTTTTTTACACTCTTTACACTCTTTTCCCCGTTATTTTTCGGTAAAATCCTCGGATCGTAAACCGTCTCGAAAGCACGCGGTAGTCTAATCAGATGCACTAAATGAGTCAATAAATATATTTATAGCTACAGTAGTGTCGGAAATATCTCAATTTGATTTAAAAAAATCAACTCTTGAGATTTTTCCATTATGATTTGGGTGTGTTTCCCTCCTCCTTATCTCAACCGGGCTGGGGACCGGCTAGGGCGGAGTTATGAACATTCAACTATAGGAGATTCTTGAGCAAAGCACTGGCCAAAAAACCAGGCCTAAACTCTATCTCCAAAACAAAATAAAAGCAAACAATAAAATAGCTAAGAACAGTCGGAAACAATAACAAAAACATAATAAATTACAAAATATATTAAATAAAAATAATATAAACAAAGAAGTAACTTTTTAAGTAAGCAAGCTACACCAGAAAATCTTATTTTCCTAGATTCTATATACCCTAGGGATATTCTATACCGAGTTTGGTTTGATTTGAACAACTTCTTGGCCCAATAAAAGATAACTATAGTTAAAATTCGCTAACCAAGAAATTCGCAAATTTCCGTATGAAATACTAACTTTTTTCCTAGGCAAGCTATACCAAAAATTCTTTTTGTTTTACACTCTAGACACACATGGGACACTCCACACCGGGTTTGGATTGATTTGGACAACTCCTTGACCCGGCGAAAAAGACCAATTTTTAAAATTCGTTATTTGCGAAATTCGCAAATTTCCGTACGAAAAACTAACTTTTTTCCTAGGCAAGCTATAGCAAAAATTCTTTTTGTTGTAGACTCTATAAACACAGGGAATAGATCATACCAAGTTTGATTCACTTTGGAAAACTCTAAGACCTAATCAAAAAGACCTATTTTTAAATATCGTTATTTGCGAAATTCGCAAATTTCCGTACGAAAAACTAACTTTTTTCCTAGGCAAGCTATAGCAAAAATTCTTTTTGTTGTAGACTCTATAAACACAGTGAATAGATCATACCAAGTTTGGTTCACTTTGGACAACTCTAAGACCTAATCAAAAAGACCTATTTTTAAATATCGTTATTTGCGAAATTCGCAAATTTCCGTACGAAAAACTAATGTTTTTCCTAGGCAAGCTATAGCAAAAATTCTTTTTGTTGTAGACTCCATAAACACAGGGAATAGATCATACCAAGTTTGGTTCACTTTGGACAACTCTAAGACCTAATCAAAAAGACCTATTTTTAAATATCGTTATTTGCGAAATTCGCAAATTTCCGTACGAAAAACTAACTTTTTTCCCAGACAAGCTATAGCAAAAATTCTTTTTGTTGAAGACTCTATAAACACAGGGAATAGATCATACCAAGTTTGGTTCACTTTGGACAACTCTAAGACCTAATCAAAAAGACCTATTTTTCAAAATTATTTAAAATTAACTATTCGAATTAATCGGAAATAAACGTACGAAAAGCTAACTTTTTTCCTAGGCAAGCTATACCAAAAATTCTTTTTGTTTTACACTCTAGATACACATGGGATACTCCATACCGGGTTTGGATTGATTTGGACAACTCCTTGACCCGGCGAAAAAGACCTATTTTCAAAATTCGTTATTTGCGAAATTCGCAAATTTCCGTACGAAAAACTAACTTTTTTCCTAGGCAAGCTATAGCAAAAATTCTTTTTTTTGTAGACTCTATAAACACAGGGAATAGATCATACCAAGTTTGGTTCACTTTGGACAACTCTAAGACCTAATCAAAAAGACCTATTTTTCAAAATTATTTAAAATTAACTATTCGAATTAATCGGAAATTAACGTACGAAAAGCTAACTTTTTTCCTAGGCAAGCTATACCAAAAATTCTTTTTGTTTTACACTCTAGATACACATGGGATACTCCATACCGGGTTTGGATTGATTTGGACAACTCCTTGACCCGGCAAAAAAGACCTATTTTTAAAATTCGTTATTTGCGAAATTCGCAAATTTCCGTAAGAAAAACTAACTTTTTTCCTAGTCAAGCTATAGCAAAATTCTTTTTGTTGTAGACTCTATAAACACAGGGAATAGATCATACCAAGTTTGGTTCACTTTGGACAACTTCTTGGCCCAATAAAAAATAACTATAGTTAAAATTCGTTATTCGTGAAATTCGCAAATTTACAACCCGACCGAAGATTTTATGAACCAGACCGAAGAGAACCCAAAAAATCGACGGCACGCCATCTACGTCCCCAACATGAGTTGCACAAAATCCCAGCGGGGGGAAACCGACTAACCGGCGTCTCAACGGGGCAGGGGGGAGTGCACCTCATGCGGGCCCGAGGCCCTAAGCTTAGAATAATAGTAAGACTGAAATAGACTTTGCTAGGCAAGCTATACAAAAAATACTTTTTGTTTTACCATCTAGATACCCATGGAACACTCCATACCGAGTTTGGTTCACTTTAGACAACTCTAAGACCTAATCAAAAAGACCTATTTTTAAAATTACTTATTTGAAACAATCGCAATTTTTCGTTCAAAAACCTAACTTTTTTCCTAGGCAAGCTATACCGAAAATTCTTTTTGTTTTACCATCTAGATACCCATGGAATACTCCATACCGAGTTTGGTTCACTTTGGACAACTCTAAGACCTAATCAAAAAGACCTATTTTTCAAAATTATTTAAAATTAACTATTCGAATTAATCGCAAAATTCCGTATGAAAACCCAACTTTTTTCCTAGGCAAGCTATAGCAAAAATTCTTTTTGTTCTAGACTCTAGGTACCCATGGTATACTCCATACCCCGTTTGGTTTGATTTGGACAACTCTATAACCCTATCAAAAGACTTATTTTTAAAATTACTTATCTGAAATAATCGCAAATTTCCGTATGAAAAACTAACTTTTTTCCTACGCAAGCTATACCAAAAATTCTTTTTGTTTTACAATCTAATTACCCATGGGATACTCGATAACAAGTTTGGTTCACTTTGAACAACTCCTTGACCCGATGAAAAAGACCTATTTTAAAATTCGTTATTTGCGAAATTCGCAAATTTCCGTATGAAAAACTAACTTTTTTCCTAGGCAAGCTATACCAAAAATTCTTTTTGTTTTACAATCTAGCTACCCATGGGATACTCGATACCAAGTTTGGCTCGAGTTGGACAACTCCTTGACGCGATGAATAAGACCTATTTTTAAAATTCAATAATTTCAAGTTAATCAAAACAATAGCAAATTTCCGTATGAAAAACTAACTTTTTTCCTAGGCAAGTTATACCAAAAATTCTTTTTGTTTTACACTCTAGATACACATGGGATACTCCATACCGGGTTTGGATTGATTTGGACAACTCCTTGACCCGGCGAAAAAGACCTATTTTTAAAATTCGCTATTTGCGAAATTCGCAAATTTCCGTAAGAAGAACTAACTTTTTTCCTAGGCCAGCTACACCAAAAATTCTTTTTGTTTTACAATCTAGTTGCCCATGGGATACTCGATAACAAGTTTGGTTCACTTTGAACAACTCCTTGACCCGATGAAAAAGACCTATTTTTAAAATTCGTTATTTGCGAAATTCGCAAATTTCCGTATGAAAAACTAACTTTTTTCCTAGGCAAGCTATACCAAAAATTCTTTTTGTTTTAAAATCTAGTTACCCATGGGATACTCGATAACAAGTTTGGTTCACTTTGAACAACTCCTTGACCCGATGAAAAGGACCTATTTTTAAAATTCGTTATTTGCGAAATTCGCAAATTTCCGTATGAAAAACTATTTTTTTTCCTAGGAAAGCTATACCAAAATTTCTTTTTGTTTTACAATCTAGTTACCCATGGGATACCCGATACCAAGTTTGGCTCGAGTTGGACAACTCCTGGACCCGACGAAATAGACCTATTTTTAAAATTCAATAATTTCAAGTTATTCGAAACAATAGCAAATTTCCGTATGAAAAACTAACTTTTTTCCTAGGCAAGTTATAGCAAAAATTCTTTCTGTTTTACACTCTAGGTATACACGGGATACTCCATACCGAGTTTGGTTCACTTTGGACAACTTTAAGACCTAATCAAAAAGACCTATTTTTAAAATTACTTATTTGAATTAATCGCAAATTTCCGCATTAAAAACTAACTTTTTTCCTAGGCAAGCTATAGCAAAAACTCGTTCTGTTTTACACTCTAGGTATACATTGGATACTCCATGACGAGTTTGGTTTACATTGGACAACTCTAAGACCTAATCAAAAAGACCTATTTTTAAAATTACTTATTTGAATTAATCGCAAAATTCCGTATTAAAAACTAACTTTTTTCCTAGCCAAGCTATAGCAAAAATTCGTTCTGTTTTACCCTCTAGTTATACATTGGATACTCCATACCGAGTTTGGTTCACTTTGGACAACTCTATGACCTAATCAAAAAGACCTATTCTTCAAAATCATTTAAAATTGAATATTCGAATTAATCGCAAACTTCCGTATGAAAAGCTAACTTTTTTCCAAGACAAGCTATAGCAAAAACTCTTTTCGTTCTAAATTCTAGGTTCACAGGGGATACTCCGTACCGAGTTTGGTACGATTTGGACAAGTCCTTGACCCAATGAAAAAGACCTATTTTTAAAATTCGTTATTTGCGAAATTCGCAAATTTCCGTACGAAAAACTAACTTTTTTCCTAGGCAAGCTATAGCAAAAATTCTTTTTGTTGTAGACTCTATAAACACAGGGAATAGTTCATACCAAGTTTGGTTCACTTTGGACAACTCTAAGACCTAATCAAAAAGACCTATTTTTCAAAATTATTTAAAATTAACTATTCGAATTAATCGGAAATAAACGTACGAAAAGCTAACTTTTTTGCTAGGCAAGCTATAGCAAAAAATTCTTTTTGTTTTAGACTCTAAGTACCCATGGTATACTCCATACCCCGTTTGGTTCGATTTGGAGAACTTCTTGGCCCAATAAAAGATAGCTATAGTTAAAATTCGCTAATCGCGAAATTCGCAAAACTCCGTATCAAAAACTATCTTTTTTCGTAGGCAACCTATAGCATAAATTCCTTATGTACTAGGCTTTAACTTCACGGGGATACTCCATACCGAGATTGATTCGATTTGAACAACTCCTGGACCCGATGAAATAGACCTATTTTTAAAATAATAATCGCAAAATTATTCTGAAATAATAGAAATTTCCGTACGAAAACCCAACTTCTTTCCTAGGCATGCTATAGCAAAAATTCTTTTTGTTTTATACTCTCATTACACTGGTGATACTCCATACCCAGTTTGGTTTGATTTCGACAAGTCTATGACCCTATGAAAAAGACTACTTTTAAAATTACTTATTCGTAATAATCAAAGTGTTTCAAACCGCTGATGAAATATAAATCACCCAGGAAAACAAATTTTATGAACTTGCTTTTAATTTCATCTAGTTAAAAACAAGTAAGAAAAATCTAACACTACTAATCATGCTCAAAGTGTTTTAACACGCTGATGAAATATAAATCCCCTAAGAAAGCAAACTTTATAAGCTTGTTTTTAATTGCATCTAGTTTGAAAGCCTGGACATCAGTTGACTTTGCAACACGGTAAGCGAGAGGTTCAAAAGAGTCTGAATTTCTGGCGAATTCCGTTGACCTCAGATCAACTACAAATTTTTCAACAATTTCGTACAGCTGTACAAAACACTGCAACTCAGAATCTTGCTCTTTGAAAAGCAAAATCTGGCCAACTATGGTCTCACCGTTCACATCGATAGCAACAAAACTGTTGGCGTTTGATCTTGTATAATTCTGACTATCAAGATAAAAGCGCCCTCGATACCTACAGAACAAACGGGCTTCAGGAAACTTTTTTTGGGTTTCATAAAAAAAGTTGTTTCTTTCTAAGCACAAATCCTCCGTGATACCAGTTGGTCTCCTCCTCAGATTTTCAATATACGCTTTTAGATGGTCATCTTTCACTTCAAAGCTTTCAAGTTGTCGGTTTCGTATATAACGACTAACGATCAAACTGCAGGTATTGACACTCCCCGTCAGAGTTTTAATCAGATGATTGTTGGCATTTTCAAACATCGTAGCTGAAGTAGTCCATAACGGGCCAAATGTTTTGCACTGCCAGGCCAGGTGTCGCAGCAAATGGAAGTTGATAGAGTCAAATTTCTTTAGAGGATAACGAAACGACATGTTATAGCAGAAAGCTTCCAGAAGATGTCCACATAAGTTTGCATTTGAGGTATTCTCGTACAATGATCGCAGTGAAAACACCAGGTAGTTGAGATTTTGCATGATCGCATCATGTGCAGCAGAACTCTCAGAAAACTTTTGAAAAATTAAGGGTGAAAAATAGAGCAAGAAAGTTTTCAATTCATTTGCTTTGAAGTGATCAATTGAATTGAGAGACCTAATTGACCTTTTGAACTCGTTGGGAAGAACTACCTGGCAAGTTGCATTGTCGATTGCGCTTAGTTCCGTCAAACTTAGTTGCTCGGCAAAAAATTTTATGACGTCACTGGCCACACCTTTAAGGCACTGATGCATCGTGTCTACTGGACACGTCAAGGGAAGATTTGGGATGATGTCAAACAGTTTAGAGCGTCCTTTAACGCCTAGTGTGTCCACCTCTGGGTCTTTCTCCTTCCTCGACTTTCTTTCCTCGACACTTCCGCTTTCAGCCTGCATAACAAGAATATGATGCTCAGCAGGGTTCCGCATTGAGAAGGATTTACTGTTTGGATAAGAGTGAGTTCCTGGAAATCTTTGAAACCCTCGCATGGTACAAAGACCGCAGCCGTAATAGCCATTGAATTTTTTCATATTCAAAACATCATGCCTGCACACAAGGTCTACCACGAGAAAAATTGTTGTAAAACTGATTTCGTATAGTCTCTCTTTGTAACAAATGTTCTGGGGTTTCGCAAGTTCAGATCTGTAGTGTTCAAATATAGGGTCCCAGAAAACTTTTCCTTTTCCGTACCACAATGAGCAAAGAAAGATGTTGTCAAATGAAGCTCTTAATTTTGGCGGCAGATCAGCAAAAGCAACCCAAACAGGGTAGGCTGAGCAATCACTCGACTTTCGAACTTCAACTCCATCTATGTTTAAAATTAGTTTCACGTTGATTGTCCCGTCATCGAAAAGACTTGTTAGCTTGAGATCCGTTTCGGTTTCTGGGTTAGCGTAATCTATAATTTCGTTGATGTACTTTTCTACTTTCTCCTTTAGTTGTTCTGCAAAGTTAAGAAAAATAACTTCTCCGCTGGCATTTTTTTCTGTGTCCTTTACGTAGAGATCCGTTAATTTCTTGGTTTCATTTTTTATAAAATTGGGAGTAGGCACATTGTCATGGGGATGAATAATTTTTTGCCATTTCAGCAAATCGAACAGAGCTTCGTCGGGTAGACAATGTCGAGCAGCAACTGCAAATAAACCCATTGACGCATTATGAACAGTTACATTCGAGTTACAAGTTAACGGATTCGAAGAAAACTGGAAACTTCTTTCTGCCACATCAGTGCCATCACTGTCATCAAGATCATCTTCGTCATAATCATTGGAGGTCACCTCAGATTCTTCTCCGATTGGGAGGTCAAATTCAGGTTCGGGTTCAAAAGAGGCTTCGGTTTCAAGGTAATCGTCAGCAGAACATTGCGAACTCACTTGTGTATCTGTTTCCTCAGTTTCAACTTCCGAAGAGCGAGTGGCATCTATCTGGTGTATGAAGGTTCTGATTTCGCGACTCGAACATTCTAAGATTCTTCTTTTGACCCGCCTTTTCCGTTGATTTCTAAATTTTCTCTTTGCCGAAAGTTCACAATCAGTCGGTGTACCAATGCTAGACTGACTTGCAGTGTAGTTGGAACTACTCTCACCAGATCCTAAGATTGCACTTGTGGTACTTGACGAAAATGTCAGCTGAGTGGGGACATCAGGACTTTGAAATCGAGGAGTCGTTGGTTCTAAATTTTCTCTGTTTAGCGGCACGTGCTTTTCCTTATGTGGGCACCTACATTTAAGACTACCGTCTTTGAAGTAGTTTGATCCGTAACTCACAGTTATTTCTTCACCAAGCCCTATGGAGTCTATTACTTGAAGAAACACGCACTTGTTGTGGGGGAGAAAAGAACTTGTATATCCTAAGAAAAACTTTGTATTAGGCGAACAAGAGTGATTTGCAAAACGAATGGGGCCAAGCAGTACTACTTCATCCTGCTCACGCTCGCCACGCATTACAGACAAATCGGACATCTCATTTTGCAGTTCAAGAGGAACAGTTTCAATTGGGCCCACAGGAAAAGGTCTAAGGGGTTGCAATGAAGGTTTTAATACCTTTCCCGTATTGTTGAAGAGGCCATAGCCACCATAGTTGTCGGGCAAGATTTTAAAACCTGACGCAATACAAAGCTCATATAGTTCTTTTAGCGAAAAATAAGCCTTTGAAAGCTGTTTGTCGAATTTCATGCGGCTCTCGAACTGTTCGAAGCTGTTCAGGGGCAGCATCATTTGAGGACAGACATTAAAACTGGTTAAAACTTGACGCACAACTTGTCCATCCGCAATCACTAAATCTTCGCATGTAATCATATCACTTGAAAAACTTAACCAGTGGTTACGTTATGCCCGTCATAGAGATAATTTCGAAAAACTATTTAACCAAGATCTTTTATGGAAACGTAATCATTGTTCAATCGGATCAATAGACAATACAAACTTTCTCACGCTGGCAAAACAGCGAATGTTTAAACAAAGTAAACAAACTGGATCTAAGAAAGTTACAGAAAGTTAGTTCAAGTTCACAAAAGATAACCGACTAACGTCGGGAGACTATATAAGAAAGTTACGAAAGGTTAGTTCAAGTTCACTAAACATAACCGACTAACGTCGGGAAAATTGCTCTCGAACAACTAGTGGGAGCTCTAATCAGTTACAAATTGCAGCCTGATCATTAGAGGTTAGTAAAAACCGCTATTAAGATTTAAAGTGAAAAATTATTTTCAATTTTGGCGCACTTATCATTTGACTTTCAGCAATAAATTGCCGCCAATTGAAATTAGGAACTTGAAATTTTGAATGAGAGAAATTATGATCACTTAAAACGCAGATAGTCAAGGGCGTAAAAGTCACTCAAAAAATCAAAATGTTCAAGCAAAATTTTTGCATAGAGACCAACGCGTTTACAATAATTGCTACAAAGTTCGTTCGAGATCAATTAAAAATAAAACAGCACTCCTTAATGGAAAATGAAATTTTCAGGCAGAATGCTCGCAATTCAGGCAGAATCCTCACTCATTTTCTTCTACATTGGAATGTCGGCCTCGGCAATCCTTGCCGTTTTGATTTGCCGATTTTCTGGCTTTCTCAAAAGCGAGCCCAGGAGTGTCAGGGTACTTCTGCTGCACAACCTCTGAAAGCAAGAAGACAATCTCTTATTAACTTCTATGCCGATTACCTGTCTTGAAGTGCTGGTTTTTGCAGGTTAAAATTTTAACACGCAAGAGAGATCTTTTTAAAATGCCAATAACGCGCAAGAGGGATTTTTGAAAATGCTAATGGAAAGGAAGGCTTCATGTCTAATTTTAAAAACATAGTCGTAAACTTGTCGAGAATTTCACTGGGAGCTTCAAGTCTACGATCAGCCTCATGTCTTTTTGGTGCCAGAATGTAATTTCCACGCTCATTTTCCGGAAACAGCTTCTCAAACAATGCTCTACCCAGCTTTCCGACATCTGAGCCAGCGTGAATCGTCATAAGGTCTTCACCGTTGTGCATGACTGCTGTGATACCTGCGCTCCGCGAAGGATAGTCATCGATGCTTTGGAACCCATGAATATCCAAGAGGCGAGTTTCTTTCAATTGGGTAGCCTAAACATTTACAGGTAACAAACTCTGTGAAATTTATTCACAAGAACTTAAGCCTCTATGATGCTTGAGAATTTCAGATCTTTTGAAAAGGCTAGCAAGTAGGTTCATTTCATAAAAAGTAGAAAAACTTAATGAGCGATGGGGTACCTTAGCGTCAATTCTTGCGCATATGTTTGCCCGTCTTTTTTCGTCCGCTTTCTTCAGCTCCTCGAATGCTTTCATCCAACTATTCATCTCAACAACATGCTCATCTAGATATTCCTGAAGAAGACGGCAATTTGGCCCACAATCGACTGCGTTGTCCGCAATGGTTGGAAGTGTGCTTGAGCTGGTGATCGCAGAAGTAGAAGGTTGAGAAAGAACGGGCTCAGGCTAAAAAAGCGCAAATATTTCAAAGCACAGCAACGACATTTATCAGTTTGCCCTTCTACCGTTTACCAGTCTCATAGTTTTCGACAATTTCAAAGAGGCCTTTAACAATCTCTAAGATGCCATTTGTAATTAGTTTAAAAAAGGTCACATTTTACCGTATTGTTCTTTTTCTTTGCTGAAATGACTGGCTGAGATAACGCAGAATTGGAGGCTTTTGACTTTTCGACGCCTGCTGGTTTACCAAGAGAGACTACGGTACTGTTCATCACGGGTGCACGTCCTCGACACAAGAAATTAACCTCATCGACAACAGGTGCCTTAGGATTCGACAGCACTGTTTTTCGCAATTCAGACGGCCGTTTACCTGCATCTAGCTCCTGCTGATAGTTGTTCATGAGTTCTTCAACTTTTTTCATGTTTCCTTTTGCCAACAAACGACAGGACACATTTCCATCTTTGAATCGCAGGTCAAAACTATCACCTTCGATTAGACTTAGCATTTCAGATGGCTTAGTCTTGGTTGGCCATTTAAAGCTGCTTACAGTAATCAAAATCAGCTCTTTATTGTCAACGAAGAGCCACGCCGTGTTATTTGTTAAAATACTGGATCGGATACTGTCTTCTCTTTCGGCCTCCGAATCAAATAGGTTGGTGCTTTTCTTGCGATCAGTTCTCGAAGGTGGTTTCATTTTCAACGATCTAAAAACTTTTCAATTATTTTACTACGTTCGATTGTTTTTGCAACGAAATAGAGAAACCAAAAATTTCAAAATGTTTAGAATCAGTCTAAATTTTAACGTTTTAACCGCCAGTTTGAAGAATAAACGAACAATGAGTCAAGTATAATCAATCTAAAAATTTGAGGTAGCCATTAGATGGAATCGTAATGTTTTCTGCAATTAGAGTCAATCCAAAATTCAATAAACAAAAGAAAACCAAACATAGCTGGCAGATTGCCAGAAAACAGCCGCGCGAAAAAGGATGTTAAATTTTAATTATGTATCTGTATAATTTATTAGCTGCTCCTGCTATTAACTGTTCTATAGTAACTTTCAAGTAGTGTGTCAAACACTCATTTTACCTCATCTCTTTAAAATAAAGAAAAGTCAATTTAATAACGAGGAAATCATTTGTGAGAGTGAGGAAAATCACGTGTGACCAAAAATACTCGCTCACCTAAAAGTGAAAGATAACGTCACGCACGCGAAAAAAAACCAAGAGAAGGACAATAACAGCCTCAGCTATTATTTCGCGGCCATTAATCAAAGTCTAATAACAGCACAAAATATCAAGTCATCAAATCAAATAGAGAATTGCAAAAGACTTTGAGGGCTCTATTCAACATTTCCTGGCTCAGAATCACTCTCATCAGTTTGTGTATTGCTTAAATTTTGACCGTCAGACTCCTCATTCGGTCGCCTTTTTGTCTGTTTGTTTCTCTTAGACATTGCCTTTTCTTTCATTTGTGCGCACCAGAATGGGTCCGATTTCCTTTTTCGGTACCGCAGTGCATCCATGCCCGATCTATTCGCAGACGAACGGGCGTCGTTGTAAGCCTCAGGCCACAGACGAGGGGGGAAATGCTTCTTCACAAGCCCTTGAACATACAAAACACCTTAACAATTTCAGCTCTTCGTTTTGGGGAAGACAGAGAAAACCAATAAAATCCAATTTTTCGAAAAATCCGAAAGCTGCTAAAAGTTCCGTA
Source organism: Convolutriloba macropyga (assembly GCF_964194025.1). NCBI lineage: Eukaryota > Metazoa > Xenacoelomorpha > Acoela > Convolutidae > Convolutriloba > Convolutriloba macropyga. Next base: position 45,153,668 of record NC_134475.1, read on the forward strand.
CCACTTTTTGCCTTGATGAGCGTTTAGGGTCTGCAAATTTTTTGAGGGAACCCATATTGAAAATTTTAAGTTTCTTGAAAAACAGTACTTGTAAATACCTTTGAAAAGCTTAGTTCTTTTCGGAGATGCGGGTTTCCGCACCTCGCTTTCTCTCGTTGGAGAAATTATTTCTCGCTCAAGACCCGTTTCTCCCCAAAGTGCTGTTCTTAGCACTCTTCCGAACTCATCGGGAGTTGAGGGTACAGGAAGATTGTCAACATCAACGTCTCCATAGAAACTAGGTAGCACTTCACTGGTCTCCTCGTCCACAGAGTCATCTAATTTCTTGAGTTCTTTCTAAAAGTCAAAAAACTCTATAAGAAATTGATTTCATCCAGAAAACAACCCACATCGAATTAAATTTCCAGATCTGAACAGCCAAATAATTTCAAACTGCATATTTGAAGATTAAATTCGAACATTTGTGAAGTGCTTATGAGCAAAAACTTGTACAAGACCAGTGAAAATCATATACTCACAATCTCTTTGAAATGTTGTAGCTGGCTTTCCAATTTTTTATTGCAATCCTGTACTGTTTTCTTATAGACTCGAAGAAGTTCATTGAACATACGTTTGTCTTCGTTGAGGACTTCCACAATCTTTTCATGATTTGAGCATTTCTAAACAGGGCAACGCAACCGACATTGGAAAGAGATCAAACAAAGCAACAAAATTTCTTATTAAGGCCAAGATACTACAAAAACTTGATGAACAAAGTCCTACCACGTTGCAAAAAGAATTTTATTTTTACACCGTTCATGAAAATAAAGAAAACGAAAGCAAGAGATCTAACCAGAACCCTGGGACTTTCAGGTCCAAAACTCTCAACTGGTGTCAAACTACTACCAGCCCAGCGCGCTCCCTTACGTGGTGTGACGTCCAAATTACCACTACACTGATCCGCAAACGCACCATAGATCTCTTGATTTTTTCTGAACTCCACGTCCATCGCACCTGGTGGACCATGCTTCAGTAGAACGCAATCAACCTCAAAGCCATCAATCATTAGCGATGTTTTATCGTCATCATTTAGTTTCATACGCTCATTTATTTGCAGGGTTCTGGGCCACCGAGGATCAAACAAACTCAATTTTAACACTTGGCAATCTTCCGTAAGGAACACAAACTCAATTTTCAAAGGCATCTCTAAAATTAATAGTAAACGAATTAGACCATTAGCTGAACGAGTCTCATTTAGACATGGTAACAAAGTCATTTAAATTCAACGACCAAAATTCAACTAAATTAAACCATAAAACCAAAGGATTCACTAATTCTCACTTAATTTAATGTCAACAGGAAAAAACCTCGAAAGAACAATTTAATTTTCAAAAAGCAAAATCAACCGCAAACAAGCCTAATCTAATTATGCAATCTATTTTTATTGCGCGCAGCGGATAAAATAGAACGAGTAGACATAACGATGCAGGCAGAAACACCCGCAAACACGAGCCTAATTAATGAATCTGTTTGTAACGGGCGAAGCAGATAGAATCCGCTGAGTGGACATAGCGATGCAGGCAGAGACACCCGCAAACACGAGCCTAAAATTTGAATCTTTGTACCGGGCGAAGCGGATAAAATCCGCTGAGAGGACATAACGATGCAGGCAGAAACACCCGCAAACACGAGCCTAATTAATGAATCTGTTTGTAACGAGCGAAGCGGATAGAATCCACTGAGTGGACATAGCGATGCAGGCAGAGACACCCGCAAACACGAGCCTAAAATTTGAATCTTTGTACCGGGCGAAGCGGATAAAATCCGCTGAGAGGACTTAACGATGCAGGCAGAAACACCCGCAAACACGAGACTAATTAATGAATCTGTTTGTAACGGGCGAAGCGGATAGAATCCGCTGAGTGGACATACCGATGCAGGCAGAGACATCCGCAAACACGAGCCTAAAATTTGAATCTTTGTACCGGGCGAAGCGGATAAAATCCGCTGAGAGGACATAACGATGCAGGCAGAAACACCCGCAAACACGAGCCTAATCAATGAATCTGTTTGTAACGGGCGAAGCGGATAGAATCCGCTGAGTGGACATAGCGATGCAGGCAGAGACACCCACAAACACGAGCCTAAAATTTGAATCTTTGTACCGGGCGAAGCGGATAAAATCCGCTGAGAGGACATAACGATGCAGGCAGAAACACCCGCAAACACGAGCCTAAAATTTGAATCTTTGTACCGGGCGAAGCGGATAAAATCCGCTGAGAGGACATAACGATGCAGGCAGAAACACCCGCAAACACGAGCCTAATTAATGAATCTGTTTGTAACGGGCGAAGCGGATAAAATCCGCTGAGAGGACATACCGATGCAGGCAGAGACACCCGCAAACACGAGCCTAAAATTTGAATCTTTGTACAGGGCGAAGCGGATAAAATCCGCTGAGAGGACATAACGATGCAGGCAGAAACACCCGCAAACACGAGCCTAATTAATGAATCTGTTTGTAACGGGCGAAGTGGATAAAATCCACTGAGAGGAAATACCGATGCAGGCAGAGACACCCGCAAACACGAGCCTAAAATTTGAATCTTTGTACCAAGCGAAGCGGATAAAATCCTATGTTAAAATCACATCAAAATTATCCCACTTTTCAGGGCTTCAGCAAGCGATTAAATTAACAGATGCTCGAAAAAAATTTTGCAGGTAAGACGATGAATTAACCTTGATGAGTATATACAAGAAATTGCGAATTGTATTAGTAAAAGATCCACTTAGTTGTCAACAAACACCAAAGACTTAATAAAACAAATTGAATGAAATTGCTGCACGAACACAAACAACGAAAACAATAGTCAATCAAATTAGTGCAGCTGATGCTCTCTCACAACTTTATTCATTGCACAAGCCAATGCTTTTCTACCTTTCAAATTAAGGTGGACACCGTCGCTCAGAAACAAATTGCTTTTGCAAACTTCTTGATGAAGTTTAAAGAAGGGCAGCTGCGAGTGCCTTAGCACCGCATTGAATCGTTGGATGTTCCAATGGCTGCAATTCCTTTTCAACACTGAGCACACTATCACTTTTGGGCAATTTTCAAGGCCCCTGATGGCATTGTACAAGCTTCTCAGCTTATCAACAACAACTGATGGATCCTCTCCGGGTTCACCCCAATTTGACAAATTGTTGCCACCGACAGCTAAGATGACGTTCCTATATACAGAGAGGGTATCGAGTAACAGATGAAATTGTTCGATTCGTCCGCCTGACAATGAATATGTGACGCAGTTCCTTATACAAACACTATCAAAGATTGAGTCCCCTACTATTGCAGTATGCACACTTTCACCAACAAAATTGTTAAAAATGAATTCAGCGTTCCTCCCGTTCGGTTGCAACTTTGTCACCCTGCCATTGATTTGGTCATCCGCGAAAAGTGGCTTGAGGGCTTTTTTGGGTGGTGCATTAGCGGAAGCATAAGGTCTGCCGATTCGTTTACGGTCCATGTTTTCAACAGCAATATCTAAAAACGATACACCAACTATAAACGCTTAGCGACTAATACATCACAAACTTCCAACCAACAGTATAATAGTACAGATATAGTATAGTAAGCTCGTATTGGGTGCTGCCATATAGCCTATCGATTTCGTCTTGACGAGAGCTTTCCAACGATATAACTTTTGTATGGGTCCGTTCCGTCTTTGCCGTACATCGACCTATTGTACATCGACCTATGGGAACTAATTCGACCAGCCCATCGTTCCTCCCATCGTTCGACCCATCGTCTTTGCCGTACATCGACCTGTGCATCGACCTATTACATCGACCCATTCAATTCCACCTATTGCCGTACATCGACCTATTGGAAATAATTAAACTATTTCCGGCTTACTGTTTGAGCTTTCGGAACTTTCGTATACGTAGCATAATTTCAAATGCTCTATTCATGGCAGTTCAGTGAGCGGATGCAGGTGATGCCGTCTCCACCAGTGTTGCCTCACAATTAGCATGTCACGTTACCTCTGAGGCAACACACCAAACGAAATTTTCATACCCTGCTTTATGGTGAACAACTATGAAGTGAGCATTTCAAAACTTGAAATTTAAAAAGTATATCATTGGAAAGCTGGTTTCATATAGAATCTAACTAAGTAAGATGGTTTTCAAAAATCGAACGGGAACACATAAAAAAAAGGTTTGCGGGTGGGCGCCCGGTGCCCTGGGACGGTGGGGGTGCTGGTATGCGTCCGAAAAAGGCTTATATCTCGAAAACTACTGAACCAAATTTAAAAAATGAATATGTTTTGGAATCAGCATGAACTGGGGCATCAACCTGGCGTTAAAAAAGTTAAAAAAAATAAAGGAATAAAAACTCGATTTTTGACAATTTGGCTGAAATTTGCCTATTTTCAACAAAGTTTGGAAAATCGAAAAATTAGGCAATGAAATTAAACCGAAACTTTTCAACCCATATATATTCGTAAAGAGGATTAAATGGGCAAGAAAATGATATAATATACTTTTAAAAACGTCGTGTAACAAAAAAGTTATTAAACTAAACAACTTTGAAAATTCGAAAATTTCGCTAAAATCGACCCTGATTTCGGTCTCTACATTGCCCTCGCATTCTCCTGTTTGTCAATAGTTCAAAAAGATAATTATATGGCTGTTGGAAGCGTAAATTTTAGTTTATTTTGCTACCAAAAACATATATAATTGCTCTTAAAATTTGGGAGAATTTTGTCCAAAATCGACAAAAAAGACTAATTTTTGACCACGAATCGACCATTTTCTTGATATTTTGGGTAGAAATAAAAAGTTTCGAGATCGGTTCTAAAACGTTCTAAAAAGTACAATATCAGGGCAACAAAATAAGCTATTATACACTTTCTAACTCGTCTTCTTGAAAAAGTTATTAACAAATGTTTTTAATGAAGTTCAAAATTTTTTTCACCTATTTCGAGGGTTCATTAAAATTTTGTAATTAAATCAAAGTTTTTGCAGTTACTTCTACACACACTCATAAAGTACGTTATCACGGCAACAAAATGGGCTAACATAGGTCTTCTAACTCGTCTTCTTCAAAAAGTTAGTAACAGACATTTTTCATGAAGTTCAACATTTTTTTCACCTAATTCGACGGTTTATTAAAATTTTGTAATTAAATCAAAATTTTTGCAGTTACTTCTACACACACTCATAAAGTACGTTATCACGGCAACAAAATGGGCTAACATAGGTCTTCTAACTCGTCTTCTTCAAAAAGTTAGTAACAGACGTTTTTCATGAAGTTAAACATTTTTTTCACCTATTTCGAGGGTTCCTTAAAATTTTGTAATTAAATCAAAGTTTTTGCAGTTACTTCTACACACACTCATAAAGTACGTTATCACGGCAACAAAATGGGCTAACATAGGTCTTCTAACTTGTCTTCTTCAAAAAGTTAGTAACAGACGTTTTTCATGAAGTTAAACATTTTTTTCTCCTATTTCGACGGTTTATTAAAATTTTGTAATTAAATCAAAATGTTTGCAGTTACTTCTACACTAACTCATAAAGTAAATTATCACGGCAGCAGAATGAGCTAATATAAGTCTCTTAACTCGTCTTCTTCAAAAAGTTAATTATATAGGTTTTTCATGAAGTTCGACATTTTCTTCACCTAATTGGAATGTTCATTAAAACTTTGTAAACAAATCAAACTATTGGCATTTACTTCTACATAAACCCATAGAATAAATTATCACGACAACAAAAAGGGATAACATAGATTCTCTAACACGTCTTCTTAAAAAAGTTGTTAACAGAGGTTTTTCATGAATTTCGACATTTTCTTCACCTATTTCGATGGTTCATTAAAATTATGCGAACAAATCAAAGTATTGACATTTACATCTACACAAACTTGTTAAATATATAAAGCATTTTTTCAATGCAACAAAATGGGCTAACACAGATTTTCTAACTCGTCTTTTTCAAAAAGTTATTGACAGAGGTTTTTCCACGAAATTGGACATTTTCTGCACCTTATTCGACAATTCATTAAAATTTTGTAAACAAATGAAAATACTGGCATTTAGTTCCACACATACTCAAAAATTGCTTTATTATGGCAACAAAATGGACTAATATACACTCTCAACTTGTCTTTTTTAAAAAGTTGTTAATAAACGTTTTCAATGAAGTTCGACATTTTCTTCACCTAATTGGTGTTTTCATTAAAATTCTGTATAGAAATCAAACTATTGGCTTTTATTTCAACACAATTTCAAAAAGTGCATTATTGAGGCAACAAAACGGGCTAATATAGACTTCTCAACTCGTCTTTTTCAAAAAGTTATTAACAAATGTTTTTAAGGAAGTTCTACATTTTCTTCACCTAATTGGAGATTTCATTAAAATTCTGTATACAAATCAAATTATTTGCTTTCATTTCTACAAAATTTCAAAAAGTGTATTATCGGGGAAACAAAACGGGCTAACATAGGCTTCTCAACTCGTCTTTTTCAAAAAGTTGTTAACAAAGGATTTTAAAAAGTTCTACATTTTCTTCACCTAATTGGAGGTTTCATTAAAATTCCGTATATAAATCAAACTGTTGGCTTTTATTTCAACATAATTTAAAAAAGTGCATAATTGGGGCAACAAAATGGACAAAATATAGATTTCTCAATTTGTCTTTTTCAAAAAGTAATTAACAAACTTCGATATTTTCTTCACCTAATTGGAGATTTCATAAAAATTCGGTATACAAATCAAAATATTGGCTAATCAAACTATTGGCTTTGATTTCTAAACAATCTCAAAATTTTCAGTATCAGGGCAACAAAAGGGCCTAATATAGACTTCTCAATTCGTCTTTTTCAAAAAGTTGTTAACAAACGTTTTAAATGAAGTTCGACATTTTCTTCACCTTATTGGAGATTTCATAAAAATTCTGAACACAAATCAAACTATTGGCTTTTATTTCTACACAATCTCAAAAATTCAGTATCAGGGCAACAAAACGGGCTAATATAGAATTCTCAATTCGTCTTTTTCAAAAAGTTGTTAACAAACGTTTTTAATGAAGTTCGACATTTTCTTCACCTAATTGGAGATTTCATAAAAATTCTGTGTACAAATCAAACTATTAGCTTTTATTTCTACACAATCTCAAAAAATTCAGTATCAGGGCAACAAAACGGGCTAATATAGACTTTTCAATTCGTCTTTTTCAAAAAGTTGTTAACAAACGTTTTTAGTGAACTTCGACATTTTCTTCACCTAATTGGTGATTTCATTAAAATTCTGTATACAAATCAAACTATTGGCTCTTTTTCTACACAATTTCGATAAGTGCAATATTGAGGCAACAATACGGGCTAACATAGGCTTCTCAATTTGTCTTTTTCAAAAAGTTGTTAACAAACGTTTTTAATGAAGTTCGACATTTTCTTCACCTAATTGGAGATTTCATAAAAATTCTGTATACAAATCTAAGTATTGGCTTTCATTTCTACACAATTTTAAAAAGTGTATTATCGGGGCCAAAAAACGGGCTAACATAGGCTTCTCAGTTCGTCTTTTTCAAAAAGTTGTTAACAAACAATTTTAATGAAGTTCGACATTTTCTTCGCCTAATTGGAGATTTCATGAGAATTCTGTATACAAAATAAACTATAGGCTTTCGTTTCTACACGATTTCAAAAAGTGTATTATCGGGGCCAAAAAACGCCAAAAAACGGGCTAACATAGGTTTCTCAATTCGTCTTTTTCAAAAAGTTGTTAACAAACGTTTTTATTGAAGTTCGACATTTTCTTCACCTAATTGGAGGTTTCATTAAAATTCTGTATACAAATCAAATTATTTGCTTTTGTTTCTACACAATTTCAAAAATTGTATTATCGGGGCAACAAAACGGGCTAAAATAGACTTTCTAACTTGTCTTTTTCGAAATGCTATTAACAAAAGATTTTCATTAAGTTCTACATTTGCTTCACCTAATTCGCTCAAGAGTGTAATAAAGAGTGGAATAAAGAGTGTAATTATAGTGTATTTTTAAAAGTGTAATAAGGGTGTATTAAAGAGTGTAAAGAGTGTACATTAAAGTGTAATTTTCTCAAAATTACACTCTTATCCCTGCTAATTATGAGTGGAATTGGCTTTACACCCTTATTCTCGCTTAATAACGGTGGAATACGGGTGTACGCCTCGGCCCGGGTAACCTAGATGTGCTACAGATCAAAACTCTAAGGAGAAACAGATGACAAAGAGTGGTTTATGCAAACCTTTTGCAAATTAAATTAAAATTGGTTTCTGCAGTGGAGTTACATTGCAGTTGAAATACAAATAAATAACTGTGTTAGTAAGAGTTGAAATGCTGTTCAAATAAATTAAAAGTCGTGCTCAGGACTCGCTTGGGCTGCAGTCCTTAGAATATGAGTAAATTGAACAGTGTAGACGGTTTTTTTTTCAATATAAAAAACTGACGTTATATACTACCAAAATTACATTATATTCGGCTCTTTTATTATGTTTTGTCTACGTCACACAAATGTGAGTCGATAAGAAGAGCTCGAAAAATATTATGATCAGAACCTCAAACAGTATTGACTCGAAAACCAGATTTTTTACATTTAAAAGTTTTTACGTTTAAATAAAAATTATGCTATTCAATTTTAGTCGATGTTATGCATCTATTTTAAAATAGTTCACACGCAGTATACATAATTAATATGCTTTTGAGGGAAAATTACACATAAAGAGATGTAATATATTACGATACATAACTGTGTCAAAATTTCGTATTTGTATTTACATATACTGGTAATATATTGTACATAGTTTTTTGTTATTCCCTCTTTCCCACGATTGCTCTCTTTGCGTTTGTTCGAGCGTGTCTGTGCTTGTCTGCGTGTGTCTGGCGTGTACGTTTGAAATATATTGTTCCCTTCAGGCAATCTATGAAAAGTGCTATGGACAAGTCTATGTTTGCTTCTCCGGGTTGTTACGATTCCGTGCTTGAGTCATTTTTCCCGTAATCTTTACTGGTCTTATGTTGTTTCGAACATAGATACTTTGTAGATTCTCTGCTTCTGTTTTTGTTCTTAACGCTATCTGGGCTATGTTTTCACTTCGTTTTGCAAATTTTCTTTATATTCGATTGAATATTAGTTTTAACCTTCCTGGTTGGCAGATAACGAGTAACGGTTGCTCTTCCAATTATGAAAAAAAACCCTTACAACGCTTTGTCTTTTCGATTCCAAATCTGTCCGGAAAAAAAAACATTTTTTCTTTTTGATTTCACAATTCTATATTTGCTATACTGTTATCGTTCAATTACAAATTGGGTCTATAACCATTTGCTAAGTTACTCTCTCTGAATATGAAATATTTTTTTTTGATCATCAATGTAACCTAGATGTGCTACAGATCAAAACTCTAAGGAGAAACAGATGACAAAGAGTGTTTTATGCAAACTTTTTTCAAATTAAAATAACATCTGTTTCTGCAGTGGAGTTACATTGGAGTTGAAATACAAATAAATAACTGTGTTAGTAAGAGTTGAAATGCTGTTCAATGAAATTAAAAGTCGTGCTCAGAACTCGCTTAAAAATTTCTGCAGACCTTAGAAAATGAGTAAATTGAACAGTGTAGACGGTTTTTTTCAATATAAAAACCTGACGTTATATACTACCAAAATTACATTATATTCGGCTCTTTTATTATGTTTTGTCTACGTCACACAAATGTGAGTCGATAAGAAGAGCTCGAAAATTATATTACGATCAGAACCTCAAACAATATCGACTCGAAAACCAGCCTTTCCTACATTTAAAAGCTTGCTTAAATAAAAGTTATGCTATTCAAATTTAGTCGATGTTATGCATCTATTTTAAAATAGTTCACACGCAGTATACACAATTAAAATGCGATGTAATATTTTACGATAAATAACTGTGGCAAAAATTGGTATTTTTTATTACATATGCTGGTATTATATTGTACATAGTTTTTTTGTTATTCCCTCTTTCTCAAGCTTGCTCTGTTTGCGTTTGTTTGAGCGTGTATGTGCTTGTCTGTGTGTGTTTGGCGTGCAGTTATTTGTGTGTGTCTGTGTTTTCATGTGTGTTGTAAGTGTATGAGTGTGTTTGTGTGTTCGTTTATGTGAGAGCGAGTGTGCGTGTAAGCCTGTGTGCGTGTGTGTGTGTGTGTGTTATTTGGTTTAGTTAATCGTCTCTAAATGGGTACTAAAAGCAGCAATTTTACATTCTCGAGGAATAAAAAAAGTGGCCTAAATTACTCTTAATATTTAAAAATGGACATGTTTCTGTGTTTTTTTGATGAAATTTTCCAATAGTTAGAGTCTTCTAAGCTCTGTGCCATAAGTTTTAGTATCTCAACTTTCTCAATGGGGACGCAATCAGATCAAAATAATGAAAAAATTGACAAATTGCCATGATCTAAAACTCAAATTAGTTATCTGTTCGCTCCATCTTGAAAATAGCAAGTCAAAACTCATATTGAAAAATTTTTTTCTATATAAGAAAAACATAGCGTGCTAAAATTTTTAATTGTTGAAAAGGATGAATTCAGGCATCCACAGCCTGTCATTTCATAAATTCATCTTTATCTAAAAGAGAAACTTTTCATCTAATCTTTCAATTTTTGTTCATAAAAATGACGATAGGAAAAGGTAATTAACAAAGGTTTGGTAAAAAGTTTTTAACTGATCTTCAAACAACCTGCAACCTTTGACACAAAAACACAACTTCTATTCTCAAATTCATCTGAAAACAGCTTGTGAATTGATGAAAAGTGCGAAAATTGTTGCATTAAGAGGCAAATATTTGCTAGCAATATTTTCCCGAAATTCCAAAGCATTACCATTGGACAAAAGAAATAAATTCATGGCTGTTTCATCGAAAAGTTTAAAAAACTTTAGTTTTATGATCGTTATCAGGGTATCTGGCCAACAATAATCTGTCACAATCTTTTTCAACCATTTCATGGTTTGTGGTGTCGGCTATAAAATCAGTTTCCATCTTTTCTGTTCAGATTTTTTTGAAACTGGATGAACAATTTTTTTCATATAAACAGTTTCTAAAAATTTGGACGAGCTTGACCTGATCGTGGATATAAAGAAAAACTGATGCCAAAATAAGAAAGTAAAGATTAAACAATTTTCTCCGCAACTGAATCTAATTACGACATAAATTAATTTGCTTAATCACTGATAAAATGTCAAGGTTCACAAAGTTGAGAGAGAGAGAAAAGACACTTGAATTACTATCATACAGGTACAAGTACCAGAAAAATGTAACCAACATTACATTATTATGACAGAAAGTGTATGGGGAGATGAACAAAAAAGGTAATTTAAAGTAGTTGAGGAGTTCAAATGTAATATACTCAAGCTCCTTGTTCGGGTTTAATAAGAACCTAAGATAAACCTAGAAGTTTACGAAACCGCCAGTGATCATTGATTGATTTAGAACAATTTGTTGTTTGTGTTTTCAGTATCAATTGTTTTAGAGAATATCTGCTCTGTTTTGAATTGAGAAGTTTCTGTTTTGTTGTTCGATCACGCTCGTTCCAAAGACTAGCCGCAAAGCTTCCGTAGGATTTTTTTAAAATATAGACTTTTGAAGGTGATTAATTTGGAGAACTTGAGAGTGCGGCAATTAAGCTTAAGATCCAAAGTGGGAAACGAAAGGTCAGTGAAAGATGGCAGCTGATTTTTAATGAGTTTAACTAAATAGTTGATACACGAATAAGCAAGAAAATTTTCAAAGCAAAGTATATCGTATTTTCTTTTCAGGTCTGATGACCGGTCAAACTTTTTTCCGAAAAAGGTAGTTATGATACCCCAGTTTAATTGCCGATCAATTGATGGTATCGCACTTTTGGAAAGGCTTGTTAAAAGAAGAATAGGATATTCTAGTTGACTGATTACCAGGGACCGATATAGTAACAGCATTGTTTCTTTGGGTAAATTAACACGATTTTCGGCTAAAGTTTTAATACTTGTCGCCATTTTTTTGAGAGTATGTTTCACTTGTATATCATAATTGAGGTGTTTGTCTAAGTGTACACCTAGGTATTTGATGCTGTGACTTGTTTCAATTTTTTCGTTGCATAAATCTAATGTCATCAATTCGGTTCTTTTTGCTGACGACGGTTTGGAAAAAGTTATGAATTCGGTTTTCTTAGGATTAACCTGAAGTTGGTTGTATTCAAAAAAATGGACTAAGTTTTCTAAGCTGTGTTCAAGTTCTGGCTTCGCCATTTGAGGATATACATTGGATGTGAAAACAAGGGTATCATCGGCATATTGAACTATTTTGGAGGTGATTCTGAGATCTCTCATTTCATTGACATAAATGAGAAACAAGACCGGACCAAGGATGATTCCCTGCGGAACACCTTGTTTAACGCTCATCCAGTTTGAGTTGATGCCACTAAGTTTAACTCTTTGTAAGCGGTCTGTAAGAAAATCGTGTATTAAAGCACAAGAAAAATTGTCAAAAAAAATGGAGACTAGCTTACTTTGCAAGCGATTGTGGCAAATGGAATCAAATGCCTTTGAAAGGTCTAGTGAAGCGCAAAAGACGCTTTTATTAGCCTCCATGTTTTGACGTACACATTCGGTAAAGTATAGCAGAGCATCTTTTGTAGATCTGGATTTTCTAAAACTGAACTGAGTTTGGGATAAAACATTATTACATTGAGGTATTTACTGAGCTGACGGTACAGCAGTTTTTCAAATAGTTTTGATAATGTTGGTGTCACGGATATGGGGCGATAATTCATTGGGTCTTGGGGGTCGCCCCCTTTTTTTGAACAGGTGTTATATCTGCTAACTTTAAGGCCTTGAGAAACTTACATTGCATTATAGCATTAATGAAAATCAAATTTAGTACGGGTGCCACAAAATGAGCGCTGTCAATCAATGCCCAAGGTGGGATGCGAGATGGCCCACGAGGTTTGTCTTTTCTAAGTCGCAGTAATTCATCGGTTACTTCGCGTACAGCAAATGAGCGAAAACCAAAACAATTAAAACCTTGCTCATGTTTAGTCTCTCCGAAGTTTGGTGGAGAACTCCTGCTGCGGCCTAGATATTCGCCAAGCTTGGAAAATTAATAGTTGAGTAGTTCGGCAATTTGCATGGGACCAGTTAAAACGACCAGTAAACATTTATGAACTTCCATCTGTCTTTGTCTGTAGACAATTGTCGTAGGAGATCTTTATTCACTTTCGCTTCATTACTTGAAATAACTTTTCTAAGATTTCTTTGTTTTTCCCGGTAGTGTTTCCGGTTTGTTTCGTTTTGGTTTTCAGAAAATTTTCTGAAAGCATCTTGCTTTTCTTGCAGGGCATATTTGCACTCGTCATTAAACCAGCCTTTTAAATGACTTTTTCGTGCAGTCCTAACAAAGACTGTTTTTTTATGAGCGTGAAGTCTTAAGACTCTTTTGACGGTATTAGTGAAATACTCCAGTTGTTTTTTCTGGATCAGCAAGAGTCCATAGAAAACCCCATTTTTGTTGTGAGAGTGTTTTGCAGAATTCTTCTATAGAATAGTAACGCTTATCAATTATAACCTTTCGGACAGCTTATTTTGATGGTTTAATATTGCAATGGGATATTACCAATTGAGCCAAATGATCTGATTTGACTATTGTATCACATACGAATGAATCAGTAAAGGAAGTGGCGGTGACAATGTAATCAATTATGGACGACCCATTTTCAGTAATTCTAGTAGGTGGAAAAGTGTTACTGACTTAAAGACCATAAGGATTGAGAACAGTGCTTAGATTGGTTATTTCAGATTCTTTGAGATAATTTATGTTGAAGTCACCCATGATGGTTAGGGATTTTCCCTCAGCAGCAACAATATCAATGGAACGGTTGAGTGTATTCAGAAAGCTGTCCATTAGACTTTTAAATGGATTATATAAAACCGCAACAACAGCTTTAGTTCCGCTTCCAGTGAATGAGTACTCAACCCACATGCTTTCAAAACTCGTTTGCTCAAAATTTGTACACAGATCAGGTTTCACATTAGGAGACAGGATTTTTGGGACTGCTAAACGAACACCACTGGCCTTAGTGTTGCACTTCCGATCATTTCTGAAAGAGCTATACATTGGATCGAGGTCCGAGAGATTTTCATCATCCTCAGGTGTCAACCATCTTTCAGTAATGCCAAAGATTGTGTTTGGTGTCAAGTCTTGGATGAGTTTCATTAAGTGTGTTCTTTGTTTCATAGCACTTTGTGCGTTGACGTGAAAAAATTTGAGTAAAGAACGAGAACGACTAACCTGATGTTGAAGGTCCATGTAGGCGATTGCCGCTGGTCCGGGGTTTGTCTCCACGTCCCCACATAGTAGTAGGGTCTCTGACATATGGCATATTATGTAAATAAGGAGTGTGAGAAAATATGCGTCGTTTCTGGTGTGTTTTTTACCTAATTTGATTACCCTGTTGCTGTTAACTGTGTAATTAGAATTTGAAATTAAAATATATAATAAGAAAATCCGAACAAGGAGAGAAGAGGATAACATCAATAAACTTAGTTACAGATGAATGGCATTAGACTTAGGAAAGATCAGGGCCTGTTTGCGCCTCTGACATAAGTGTATGTTTGCTTAGTGTTACCGTAGTAGCCACCATTATTGAAATAGTGGTTTCCATTTTTATTAGCTCCGTAAGTATTATTATAATTAGAATTATAATGACAATTAGGCTCATAGTTGGGACGCGACTTTAGCACTTTTCGTTTATGGGAATCCGCATATATCGCACCAGTATTAGCTTGATTAGCTCTTTTGCGTGGTCTAGGAATATGGTTAGTAAATGGGGCAACATAGGAGAACTGGAGGCTTTTCAAATAGGGGGTGCCGGTCTCATCATTAAAATGAACAGCATTGTGATATAGCTTAGACCATTTTCCATTAGACTTCACTTTTTGGTTAAGGGGAATGAGAGAGTATACATCAGATCAAGTGAACATATCATTTAATAGCTCATTGACTTGATCAATCTTATCATTAACACCATACAGAGGGTTTTCGTCATCAAGATTTTCAACAGCTGGGATAATCTCCACATCTAGCGGCAGCTCGTTTTTGTTCACTCTAGCAACAATACTTGAACCCAGTATCAAATTCGTGGTGGTATTAGCAATTTGTCTGGTTTGAAACGACCTGACCTTTAAGTTTTGTGCAGGAGCACCATTGCAGTTGGCGGCTGTAGAGGGTACCACTACATCAGGCTTGTCCACGACACACTTGAAGATGGCTTTCTGCTGGTCCAGGATACTGTGGAGCACCTCTTGTTGATTCAGCAGTTGCTTGTTGGTGGTCTCACTGTCTTTGTATCGTTGATGTAGCTCCATGTATACAGCATATGCCTCTGCTTTGGTAAGTTTGTTGAATGCTTCTTGTGATAGTGCCATGCCAGAGTCCAGAATACAGATCCGATCAGTCCTTCGTCTATGCCAGAATCAATCAAGTTTCATTCAGTATCTCAAACTATTTAATAAGTTTATCACAACAATTAGGCTAGTTCTTGTGCTTCTTGTTGTAAGAACAAGTTCTTGTGCTTCTTGTTGTAAAGTACCAGGAAACTATTGGAAAAGAGTAAGTATAAGAGTACATGAAATTTTTATGTTTCATTGAGAAATTTTTGAACAGCTCCGTTATTAAATTATTTTTAGACAAATTTGTCTAACGAACCAATGGTCTTCCAATTCGTACGTATGGTGTCAGAGATCATTGATGATGGTCAATGCTGATTATTTTTTTCTTTTTTGGTTTTGAAGATGCAAACTGAGTTTCTTAATTATTAATAACATTGACATCTTGCAAGAGGTGGAGATGCAACAATAGAATAAGAGTCGTATCTACTTACGGCAGAAAGCATTGGGTTGGGTCATCGTTTTCAGCGTATATTGTAAGATGTACATGTGTCCCAGGGCTATGAACGGAGTAATCTATAAAACAACACCTGATGCTCTGGAGTTATCATTTGGTGAACCATAATCAGAAGAGGGAAGAAAATAATGCGGAATTAAACCAGATTCAACTGCAGTCCTGATCATCTGAGTTTAAGATAACTGTTGTAATATGAAGATAAGATAAAAATTTGAACTGAAGTACAGCACACTGGCAACTGTAACACTTGCCAAAGAGGATCACTCCGTAGTAAAAAAAATGTAACGATTATGATGGTAAAGAAACCAATCTGGGGTCCCAGAGGCAACTGACTTTACATCCGATTTAAGCGCTCGATTGCAGAACTGTGTATTCAATATCAAAATAATTGGGCTGAAAATGAACTGAAGAAGGGGACAGTCTACCCCGAAACGATTTCGAACGCGCTATAGATATTATTAAGAGGTCATTTTGGTCTCTTGAGAAGGTTGATCAAACTTACAAAAATTAACAAGCGCAAAGTTTTAGAGAAACACAAAGTAAAAAAAAATCTTTTCAAGTTTAGCCCAGTGTTGTATTTTCGGCGTGTATAGTAATTTATTGTACCAGGAAAAGAGGAAAAGAAGTAACAATGCTGTTTCATACAACACGAAATTACCCCAAATCGAGGAAAAAAACGATCACTGTGATATGATTTTCACATCTAAACTTATTAGAAACGTCAACAATGTGTGTCCCAACTAGGAAAGACACATAAGGCATTGCACCCTTGCTGTAGGAATTAAAACATGTAATTATGTCTGAGCTATTTATTTGAAGTTGAATGCTAAACAGAAAGTTTTGTACGTGAAAAAACAGACAGTAGTTTCCCCCCACTCTTACATCTTTTTTGGTCTGCCAAGGGGGGTAAAATGGTTTAAGAGTGAGGGGGTAAAAGACAAATTAACCCCCCACTCTAGCATCTTTTTTGGTCTGCCAAGGGGGGTAAAATGGTGTAAGAGTGAGGGGGTAAAAGACAAATTAACCCCCCCAATCTTACATCTTTTTACCCCCCTTGGCAGACCAAAAAAGATGTAAGAGTGGGGGTTAATTTGTCTTTTATCCCCCCACTCTTACACCATTTTACCCCCTTGGAAGCCCAATGCAGCCCAAAAAAACGTAAGAGTTTTGAGCTGCATTTTCCTAAAAAATCCTCCCATTGCAGCCCCACTCTTACATCATTTTGGGCTGAAAAATTCAACCCGGGTCAATATCAAACTAATGGGGCTGAAAATGAACTGAAGAAGGGGAAAGTCTACCCCGAAACGATTTCGAACGCGCTATAGATATTATTATGAGGTCATTTTGGTCTCTTGAGAAGGTTGATCAAACTTACAAAAATTAACCAGCGCAAAGTTTTAGAGAAACACAAAGTAAAAAAAAATCTTTTCAAGTTTAGCCCAGTGTTGTATTTTCGGCGTGTATAGCAATTTATTGTACCAGGAAAAGAGTAAAAGAAGTAACAATGCTGTTTCATACAACACGAAATTATCCCAAATCGAGGAAAAAAACGATCACTGTGACATGATTTTCACATCTAAACTTATTAGAAACGTCACCAATGTGTGTCCCAACTAGGAAAAACACATAAGACACTGCACCCTTGCTGTAGGAATTAAAACATGTAATTATGTCTGAGCAATTTATTTGAAATTGAACGCTAAACAGAAAGTTTTTACGTGAAAAAACAAACAGTAATTTCGTAAAGCAAAGCAGGATCCAAACGGAGCGTTCAATGTACGGAGCGATTGGCATGGGTTCATCAACTTGATATTTTGACACGTTATAACTCAGCCAGCTACAGTCAAAGAGGAAAAGAAGTAAAACTGCTGTTTCAAACTACACGAAATTACCCCAAGGCGAGGAAAAAAACGATCACTGTGATATGATTTTCACATCTAAAGTAGTCAGAAACGTCACCAATGAGTTTCCCAACTAGAACAGACGCATAAAACATTGCACCGTTGCTGTAGGATTTAAAACATGTAATAGGGTCTGAGCTATTTATTGGAAATTGAATGCTAAAAAGAAAAACTTTACGTGAAAAGACGGATATTTATTTTGGAAAGCAAAACAGCATCCATTCGGAGCTTTCGTTGTGCCGAACAATTAGCAAGGGTTCATCACTTTGGTATTTTGACACCTCAACACGCAGCCAGCTACAGGAAAAGAGGAAAAAAGTAACAATGCTGTTTCATAAAACACGAAATTACACCAAATCGAGGAAAAAACGATATCTGTGATATGATTTTCACCTCAAAACCTGTCAGAAACGTCTTGAAATATTGTTCCCACTAGGGCAAAGACACATAAAACATTAGCACCTTGCTGTAGGGTTTAAAATATGTAATTAGGTCAGAGCAAATTATTTGAAATTAATTCATAAAAGAAATTACGATAAAAAACGGACTTTAACTTTGGAAAGCAAAGCAGCACCCTTACGGAGCGTTCAATGTGCAAAAAAATTGGCATTAGTTGATCTCCTTAGTACTTTGGCACAATAACACCCAGCCAGCAACTTTGAAGGAGGAAAAGAAGTAACAATGCTGTTTCATACAACACGAAATTAGCCAAATCGAGGAAAAAAACTATTTCTGTGATATGATTTTTACCTCTAAACTTGTTGCAAATGTCACCAATGAGTGCTCCCACTAGGTACAGGCACATAAAACGTTGGACCCTTGCTGTAGCAATTAAGACATATATTTTGGTCTGAGCAAATTATTTGAAGTTATTTGCTAAATAGAAAAATTTTATGTGAAGAAACAGATATCAGTATTGGAAAGCAACGCAGCATCCATACGGAGTGTTCAATGTGCGAGTCAATTGGCATGGGTTCATCTCTTTGGCATTTTTTCAAGACAATTTAATCATGTCAACCATATTACACAAAACTGAACACATAAGGAAGCCTCCACATTTATAAACATTGCATGGAAAAATCAACGAGGAGGTTGGGAGGAGTTTGAAAACATTTTCTGGTTCTATGGTAAACTGCAGATGTCGAGCTTCAAGTGAGTTTTGGAGACAGTCCTTTCTTTCTTTATCGTTGCAATCCAGTTCAGCTAAGGATACAAGACTCGACGCAGTTTTGAAGGACCTGACATATACATAAAGATAAGAGTTTGATGAAATAAGTTCCTGTATACTTCCAATTTTAGTGGTAGAACCAGCTTTTGTTTTAGCAGTATATGTAGCAAAATGGGCGCATCCGGTTCCTTTGCAGCTATGTTTGAGCAAAAAATTTTCTTAAAGTTATCTTCAAATAACTTTGGAACGGCTCTGGCGGCTGCAAATGGGTAGGCAATCCAGTTTCAACAATTTTGTTTGAAAGCCCAACTTCGTTGCTGTAATTACCTTTATGTCTTTGCTCTATGATGAATTTACGTAAGTATCTTTTCACAACGAGGTCAGGTGTTGCTTGAGAAGTGACTGTCTGCGACAACGTACGCGTTAATTGCTAGTTGGCACTTTCAAATCCCATTGCCGAAATTGCAGCCAATGGAACTTTTGATTGAACTTGGTCTGCCAAATGACCAAGCGAGTGCATGTTATAAACTTCAGCAGAGTCAATAAAAAACGATTTCACTTTTTTCTGATAAACTGCATTAAAGGCACGCGCTTCGCAAATCACATTTGTAGCCGAAAATTCGGCGAGCATTCTTATTGCCAGTGATAACAAACAGAAATGGGCAAATAAATTTTCATGAATTACACCGTGTAGTGCTGATAGCCCATAAAATGTGAAATTTCTCAACTCAGACTTCCAGTACTTAATCAAATCGAGAGATCGGAACTTCCTTCCAAACACACTTGGGAAAACTATTGATTTTATCCGGTTCGAGACAACTTCTGAACTCCTATGGCTCAATCTTTTCTCGTGAAGGTTGAACAGAAAAGTGTTCACGACGCCGGGCAAAACTTGGTGCATATAATCGATGACAGCAGCATTCGGCAAGTCAAAAGTGTCTTCGAGGACAGATGACCCTAAACACACACATCAACAAACTGAACAATCAATTTCGTATCAACTCTATTGAAAGATCAAAAGTCAACAAAAGAATTAACCTTTAAGTCCTCTGAACGGCACCAAGAGCATGCCTATTCGCAAGAGTTTTCAATATTTGTCTTGATGTGGTTCGCTTTGTTGCGGAGCTACTGTAAGAATAAATCCAAACTTATTTAGTTGATGCTCTGCGACCCATTTTGCAAAACAATTTGGACAAAACAATTTGGACAGCCGTACCTTCCATTAAATTGAGTCTGGTTAATTACCGACGCTTTTGCGACCGCATCAAAAACGGCAAAAGAGCATTTTACTTTTCGTAAATTCGAAATTAGTTATTCGAATTATTCGCAAATTTCCGTATGAAAAAATAAGTTTTTTCTTAGTCAAGCTATAGCAAAAATTCTTTTTATTTAATCCTTTAGGTACACATGGGATACTCCATGCCGAGTTTGGTTCTATTTGAATAACTTCTTGACCTAATGAAAAAAACTATATTTAAAAACGAAATATTGGAAATAATCGCAAAATTACGTATGAAAACCCGACTTTTTCTGTAGGCAAGCTATAACAAAAGAGTAGAAGTGATAAATCGACACTGCCAGCGAGGAATTCTAGGGTTTCCCCTCTGCTTTTTACTTGCTAGGCATTGCAGAGGAATAATTGCAGAGGAATATTACATTGCAGAGGAATAACGAGTACAAGTTTACAAATCATCAAATAAAGAAACTTTATAGAAAAATATTACGAACCTGATAGTTGACTTGAATAGACCTTTTTTTTCGATTGTGAAATTTGAGGGCATTTGAAGGTTGTAGGCAATTGGAAAGTCATTATGATCTAAAAGCAGGTTATTTTTCCCAACAATGAAGCTATAAAATAAATTTGAATTTATTTATTAATTAGAGTTAATTGGAAATATCGTATGAATATTAAACTTTTCCAAAGACAAGCTAAAGCAAAAATGTTTTCTCTTCTGCACTCTACATACAAATGGGATACCACATACCATATTGGTTCCATTTGGACAACTCTGACCAAATCGAAAATACATTTCTCGTAAATTCGAAATTAGTTGATCGAATTAATCCCAAATTTCCGTATGAAAGACCAAGTTTTTTTCCTAGGCAAGCAATAGCAAAAATTCGTTTTATTCTAAACTCTAGGTATACATGGGATGCTTCATGCCGAGTTTGGTTCTATTTGAATAACTTCATGATCTAACGAAAAATACTATATTTGAAAATTAAATATTCGAAGTAACCGCAAATTTCCGTATGAAAAGCTAACCTTTTTCCTAACGAAGCCATAGCGAAATTTCTTTCTATTTTAGACTCTAGGTACAAATGTGACACTCCATACCGAGTTTGGTTCATCTTGAAAAATTCCTTGACCCGATGAAGAAGACCTAATTTTTAAAATTATAATCGCGAATTTCTTCGAAATAATAGCAAATTTCCGTCTGAAATACTAACTTTTTCCTAGACAAGATATAGCAATATTCTTTTTTTTTATTTTAGACTCTAGGTACAAATGGGATACTCCATGCCGAGTTTGGCTCTTTTTGAATAATTTCTTGACCCAATGAAAAAATACTATATTTGAAAATTAATTTTTGGAAATAACCGCAGTTTTCCGTATGATATACTAACTTTTTTTCCTAGGCAAGCTTTTGCAAAAATTCTTTTTATTTTAGAATCTAGGTACACATGGGATTCTCCATGCCGAGTTTGGCTCTATTTGAATAACTTATTAACCTAATGAAAATTACTAAATTTGAAAATTAGATATTCGAAATAACCGCAAATTTCCCTATGAAAAGCTAACTTTTTTCCTAGGCAAGCAATAGCGAAATTTCTTTTTGTTTTAGACCCTATATACACATGGGATACTCCATACCGTGTTTGGTTAAATTTGAACAACTCCTTGACCCGACGAAAAAGTTCTATTTTTAGATATTCTTATTCAAAACTATTCGGAAATAATAGGAAATTTCCGTATGAAATACCAACTTTTATGCGAGGCAAGCTATAGCGAAAATTGTTTTTATTTTAGACTCTGAGTACACATGGGACACTCCATACCGATTTTGGTTCGATTGAACACCTCCTTGACCCGATCAAAAAAACTATATTTCAAAGTTAATTATTTGAATTAATAGCAAATTTCCTTATGAAATACTTCTTTCCTACACAAGCTATACTAATTTTTTTTTCTGTTTTACACTCTAGGTACATATGGGATACTCCATGCCGGGTTTGTTTCGATTTGAACAACTTCTTGACCCGATCAGAAATATTATATCTCAAAATTAATTAATCGAATTAATCGCAACTTCCGTATGAAAAACTAATTTCTCTCCTAGGCAAGCTATTGCAAAAATTCTTTTTGATTTAGACTATATATATACAGGGGAAACTAAATACCGAGTTTGGTTAGACTTGAATAACTCTTTAACCCGTTCAAAAATTCTATATTTCAAAACAAATTAATTGATTTAATAGCAAATTTCCGTATGAAAAACTAACTTTTTTCCTAGCCAAGATATACCAAAGATTTTCCTAATATACACTCTAGGTGCACATGGGATACTCCACATCAAGTTTGGTTCAATTTGAACAATTTCTTGACCCGATCAGAAGTATTATATTTCAAAATTAATTATTGGAATTAATCGCAAATTTCCGTATGAAAAACTAACTTTTTTCCTAGGCAAGCTATTGCAAAAATTCTTTTTGTTTTATATTCTATATGTACAGGGGATACTCCGTTACGGGTTTGGTTCAATTTGAACACCTCCCTGATCCGATCAAAAATACTATATTTCAAAATTAATTATTTGAATTAATAGCAAATTTCCGTATGAAAAACTAACTTTTTTCCTAGACAAGCTATAGCAAAAACTTTTTTTCTACTACACTATACCTACACAGGGGATACTCCATACCATGTTTGGTACAGTTTGAACAACTTATTAACCCAATCAATTATAACCATATTTAAATTTAGCTATTCGCAAAATTCGCAAATTTCCGTATGAAAAACTAACTTTTCTCCTAGGCAAGCTATACAAACAATCCCTTTTTTCCAAGGCTCCAAATACACAGGGGATACTGCATACCAATTTTGGTTACATTTGGACAACTCTACGACCCAATAAAATACTTATTTCAAAATTTCAAAATTCGAATTAATCGCAAATTTCCGTATGAAAAACTAACTTTTCTCCTAGGCAAGCTATACAAACAATACCTTTTTTCCAAGGCTCTAAATACACAGGGGATAATGCATACCAAGTTTGGTTAGATTTGGACAGCTCAACAACCCAATAAAAATACTTATTTCAAATTTTCAAAATTCGAATTAATCGCAAATTTCCGTATGAAAAACTAACTTATCTCCTAGTCAAGCGATAGCAAAAATTCTTTTTTAGACTCTATATATACAGGGGATACTCCATTACGGGCGCATTACGGGTTTGGTTCGATTTGAACAACTCCCTGACCCGATCAAAAATACTATATTTCAAAATTAATTATTTTGATTAGTAGCAAATTTCCGTATGAAGAACTTAATTTTTCCTAAACAAGCTTTACTAAAAATTCTTTCTTCTTTACACTCTAGGTACATATGGACAATCCATGTCGGGTTTGGTTCGACTTGAACAACTCCTTGACCCGACGAAAAAGACCTATTTTTAAATATACGTATTCAAAATTATTCGGAAATAATCGGAAATTACCGTATGAAAAACTTTTTTTCCTAGGCAAGTTGTACCAAAAAATTTCTCCGTTTTACACTCTAGGTACACATGGGATACTCCCTACCAAGTTTGGTTCAATTTGATTAACTTCTTGACCCGATCAGAAAAACTCTATTTCAAAATTAATTATTCGAATCAACTGCAAATTTCCGTATGAAAAACTAACTTTTCTCCTAGGTAAGCTATAGCAAAAATTCTTTCTGTTTTAAACTCTAGGTACACATGGGATACTCCATGCCGGGCTTGGTTTGACTTGAAAGACTCCTTGACCCGACGAAAAAGACCTATTTTTAAATATACTTATTCAAAATTATTCGGAAATAATAGGAATTTTCCGTATGAAAAAATAAATTTTCTCCTAGTCAAGCTATAGCAAAAATTCTTTTTGTTTTAGACTCTATATACATAGGGGATACTCCATACCAAGTTTGGTTCAATTTGAACAGCTTCTTGACCCAATCAAATATAACTATATTTAAAATTCGTTGTTCGCAAAATTCGCAAATTTCCGCATGAATTACTAACTTTTTTCCTAGGCAAGCTACACTAAAATTTGTTTCTGTTTTACACTCTCGGTACACATGGAATACTCCATCCCAAGTGTGGTTCAACTTGAACAACTTCTCGACCCAATCAAAAATAACTATTTTTAAAATTCTTTATTCGCAAAATTCGCAAATTTCCGTATGAAAAACTAACTTTTTTCCTAGACAAGCTATAGCAAAAATTCTTTATCGTTTTGGACTCTATATATACAGGGATACTCAATTCCGAGTTTGGTTAGATTTGGACAACTCCCTGATTCGATCAAAAATACTATATTTCAAAATTAATTATTTGAATTAATAGCAAATTTCCGTATGAAATACTACTTTTTTCCTACACAAGCTATTCTCCAAATTCTTTCTTTTCTACATTCTAGGTACATATGGATAATCCATGTGGGGTTTGGTTCGATTTGAACAAATCATTGAGCCGACGAAATTGACCTATTTTTAAATATACTTATTCAAAATTATTCGGAAATAATTGGAAGTTACCGTATGAAAAAATAACTTTTTTCCTAGGCTAGCTATACCAAAATTTTTTTTCTGTTTTTCACTCTAGGTACACATGGGATACTCCCTACCAAATTTGGTTCAATTTGAACAGCTTGACCCGATCAGAAATACTCTATTTCAAAATTAATTATTCGAATTAATCGCAAATTTCCGTATGAAAAAAAAACTTTTCTCCTAGGCAAGCTATAGCAAAAACTTTTTCTGTTTTACACTCTAGGTACACTTGGGATACTCCATGCCGCATTTGGTTCGACTTGAACAACTCCTTGAACCGACGAAAAAGACCAATTTTCAAATATACTTATTCAAAATTATTCGGAAATAATAGGAAATTTCCGTATGGAAAAATAATTTTTCTCCTAGGCAAGCTATAGCAAAAATTCTTTTTGTTTTAGACTCTATATACATAGGGGATACTCCATACCAACTTTGGCTCAATTTGAACAACTTCTTGACCCAATCAAAATACTTATATTTAAAATTCGTTATTTGCAAAATTCGATATTTGCAAAACTTCTTTATATTTTAGACTCTGGGAACACATGGGATACTCCATACCGAGTTTGGGTTGATTTGAACCACTCTTTGACCCGATCAAAAATACTATTTTCAAAGTTAATTATTTGAATTATTAGCAAATTTCCGTATGAAAAACCAACTTTTTTCCTAGACAAGCTATAGGAAAAATTCTTTTTCTATTACACTACACCTACACAGGGTATACTCCATACCAAGTGTGGTTCAATTTGAACAACTTATTAACCCAATCAATACTAACTTTATTTAAATTTCGGTATTAGCAAAATTTGCAAATTTCCGTATGAAAAACTAACTTTTCTCCTAGGCAAGCTATACAAAAAACTCCTTTGTTCCAAGGCTCTAACTACACAGGGGATACTGCATTCCCAGTTTGGTTAGATTTGGACAACTCTACGACCCAATAAAAAATACTTATTTCAAAATTTCAATTTTTGAATTAATCGAATTTTTTTATGAAAAACGAACTTTTTCCAGAGGCAAGCTATAGCAAAAATCTTTTTTGTTCTGCACTCTACATAGAAAAGTGATACTACATACCAGGTTTTGTTCGAAAATTCTTTCTCTTTTAGACTTTGGATACACATGGGATACTCAATGCCGAGTTTGGGTCGATTTGAACAACTCCTTGACCCGATCAAAATTACTATATTTCAAAATTAATTATTTGAATTAATAGCAAATTTCCGTATGAAATAGTAACTTTTTTCCTACACAAGCTATACTAAAAATGCTTTCTGTATTTCAAAATTAATTATTTGAATTAATAGCAAATTTCCGTATTAAATACTAATTTTTTCCTACAAAAGCTATACTCAAAATGCTTTCTGTTTTACACTCTAGGTACACTTGACGTATTTTAAAATATACTTATTCGAAATTATTCGGAAATAATAGGAAATTTCGGCTTGAAAAACTAAGTTTTCTCCTAAGCAAGCTATAGCGAAAATTCTTTTAGTTTTATACTTTATATTTACAGGGGATACCCAATACCAAGTTTGGTTAGATTTGAACAACTCTTTAACCCGTTCAAAATTTCTATATTTCAAAATTAATTAATAATTGAATTAATAGCAAATTTCCGAATGAAATACTAACTTTTTTCCTAGCCAAATTATACCAAAACATTTTTCTGTTTTACACTCTAGGTACACATGGAATACTCCATACCAATTTTGGTTCAATTTGAACAACTTCTTGACCCAATCAAAAATATTATATTTCAAAATTAATTACTCGAATTAATCGCGAATTTCCGTAAGAAAAACTAACTTTTCTCCTAGGCAAGCGATAGCAAAAATTCTTTTTGTTTTAGACTCCATTTATACATGGGATACTCCATTACGGGTTTAGTTCGATTTGAACAACTACCTGACCCGATCAAAAATACTATATTTCAAAATTAATTATTTGAATTAATAGCAAATTTCCGTATGAAAAACTAACTTTTTTCCTAGACAAGCTATAGCAAAAACTTTTTTTTCTACTACACTATACCTACACAGGGGATACTCCATACCATGTTTGGTACAGTTTGAACAACTTATTAACCCAATCAATTATAACCATATTTAAATTTAGCTATTCGCAAAATTCGCAAATTTCCGTATTAAAAACTAACTTTTCTCCTAGGCAAGCTATACAAACAATTCCTTTTTTCCAAGGCTCCAAATACACAGGGGATACTGCATACCAAGTTTGGTTACATTTGGACAACTCTACGACCCAATAAAATACTTATTTCAAAATTTCAAAATTCGAATTAATCGCAAATTTCCGTATGAAAAACTAACTTATCTCCTAGTCAAGCGATAGCAAAAATTCTTTTTTAGACTCTATATATACAGGGGATACTCCATTACGGGTTTAGTTCGATTTGAACAACTACCTGACCCGATCAAAAATACTATATTTTAAAATTAATTATTTGAATTAATAGCAAATTTCCGTATGAAATAATAACTTTTTTTCCTACACAAGCTATACTAAAAATTCTTTCTGTTTTACATTCTAGGTACATATGGATACTCCATTTCGGGTTTGGTTCGATTTGAACAAATCCTTGAGCCGAAAAAAGACCTATTTTTTAAAAATACTTATTCAAAATTATTCGGAAATAATCGGAAATTAGCGTTTGAAAAAATAACTTTTCTCCTAGGCGGGCTATAGCAAAAAATCTTTTTGTTTTAGACTCTAGGTACACATGGGATACTCCATACCAAGTTTGGTTAAATTTGAACAACTTCTTGACCCGATTAGAAATACTCTATTTCAAAATTAATTATTCGAAATAATCGCAAATTTCCGTATGAAATACTAACTTTTTTCCTACACAAGCTATACTAAAAATGCTTTCTGTATTTCAAAATTATTTATTTGAATTAATAGGAAATTTCCGTATGAAATACTAACTTTTTTCCTACAAAAGCTATACTAAAAATGCTTTCTGTTTTACACTCTAGGTACACATGGGATACTCCATGCCGGGTTTGGTTTGATTTGAACAACTCTTTAACCCGTTCAAAATTTCTATATTTCAAAATTAATTAATAATTGAATTAATAGCAAATTTCCGAATGAAATACTAACTTTTTTCCTAGCCAAATTATACCAAAACATTTTTCTGTTTTACACTCTAGGTACACGTGGTATACTCCATGCCGGGCTTGGTTTGACTTGAAAGACTCCTTGACCCGACGAAAAACACCTATTTTAAAATATACTTATTCGAAATTATTCGGAAATAATAGGAAATTTCGGTTTGAAAAACTAAGGTTTCTCCTAAGCAAGCTATAGCAAAAATTCTTTTGGTTTTATAATCTATATTTACAGGGGATACCCAATACCGAGTTTGGTTAGATTTGAACAACTCTTTAACCCGTTCAAAATTTCTATATTTCAAAATTAATTAATAATTGAATTAATAGCAAATTTCCGAATGAAATACTAACTTTTTTCCTAGCCAAATTATACCAAAACATTTTTCTGTTTTACACTCTAGGTACAAATGGAATACTCCATACCAATTTTGGTTCAATTTGAACAACTTCTTGATCCAATCAGAAATATTATATTTCAAAATTAATTACTCGAATTAATCGCGAATTTCCGTGAGAAAAACTAATTTTTCTCCTAGGCAAGCGATAGCAAAAGTTCTTTTTGTTTTAGAATCTATTTATACAGATGATACTCCATTACGGGTTTGGTGCGATTTGAACAGCTACCTGACCCGATTAAAAATACTATATTTAAAAAATAATTTTTTGAATTAATAGCAAATTTCCGTATGAAATACTAACTTTTTTCCTACACAAGCTATACTAAAAACTCTTTCTGTTTTACATACTAGGAACATATGGATACTCCATTTGGGGTTTGGTTCGATTTGAACAAATCCTTGAGCCGAATAAAAAGACCTATTTTTAAATATACTTATTCAAAATTATTCGGAAATAATCGGAAATTAGCGTATGAAAAAATAACTTTTCTCCTAGGCGGGCTATAGCAAAAAATCTTTTTGTTTTAGACTCTAGGTACACATGGGATACTCCATACCAAGTTTGGTTCAATTTGAACAACTTCTTGACCCGATCAGAAATACTCTATTTCAAAATTAATTATTCGAAATAATCGCAAATTTCCGTATGAAAAACTAACTTTTCTCCTAGGCAAGCTATAGCAAAAATTCTTTCTGTTTTACGCTCCAGGTACACATGGAATACTCCATGCCGGGTTTGGTTCGACTTGAACAACTCCTTGACCCGACGAAAAAGACCTACTTTTAAATATACTTATTCAAAATTATTCGGAAAAGATAGGAAATTTACGTATGAAAAAATAACTTTTCTCCTAGGCGGGCTATAGCAAAAATTCATTTTTGTTTTAGACTCTATATACCCAGGGAATCCTCCATACCAAGTTTGGCTCAATTTGAACAACTTCTTGACCCAATCAAAAATAACTATATTTAAAATTCGTTATTCACAAAATTCGCAAATTTTCGTATGAAAAACTAACTTTTTTCCCAGGCAAGCTATAGGAAATTTTTTTTTTATTTTAGACTTTGGGTACACATGGGATACTCCATACCGAGTTTGGGTTGATTTGAACATCTCCTTGACCCGATCAAAAATACTATATTTCAGAATTAATTATTTGAATTAATATCAAACTTCCGTATGAAATACTAACTTTTTTCCTACACAAGCTATACTAAAAATGTTTTCTGTTTTACACTCTAGGTACACATGGGATAATCCATGCCGGGTTTGGTTTGATTTGAACAACTCCTTGACCCGACGAAAAAGACCTATTTTAATTTTAAAATATACTTATTCGAATTTATTCGGAAATAATAGGAATTTTCGGCTTGAAAAACAAATTTTTCTCCTAGGCAAGCTATAGCAAAAATTCTTTTGGTTTTATACTGTATATTTACAGGGGATACCCAATACCGAGTTTGGTTAGATTTGAACAACTCTTTAACCCGTTCAAAATTTCTATATTTCAAAATTAATTAATAATTGAATTAATGGCAGATTTCCGAATGAAATACTAACTTTTTTCCTAGCCAAGCTATACCAAAACATTTTTCTGTTTTACACTCTAGGTATACATGGAATACTCCATACCAATTTTGGTTCAATTTGAACGACTTCTTGACCCAATCAGAAATATTATATTTCAAAATAAATTATTCGAATTAATCGCGAATTTCCGTAAGAAAAACTAACTTTTCTCCTAGGCGAGCGATAGTAAAAATTCTTTTTGTTTTAGACTCTATATATACAGGGGATACTCCATTACGGGTTTGGTTCGATTTGAACAACTACCTGACCCGATCAAAAATACTATATTTAAAAATTATTTATTTGAATTAATAGCAAATTTCCGTATGAAAAACTAACTTTATTTCCTACACAAGCTATACTAAAAATTCTTTCTGTTTTACATTCTAGGTACATATGGATACTCCATTTTGGGTTTGGTTCGATTTGAACAAATCCTTGAGCCGAATAAAAAGACCTATTTTTAAATATGCTTAATCAAAATTATTCGGAAATAATCGGAAATTACCGTATGAAAAAATAACTTTTCTCTTAGGTAGGCTATAGCAAAAATTCTTTTTGTTTTAGACTCTATATACATAGGGGATACTCCATACCAAGTTTGGTTCAATTTGAACAGCTTCTTGACCCAATCAAAAATAACTATATTTAAAATTCGTTATTCGCAAAATTCGCAAAATTTTTGTATGAAAAACTAACTTTTTTCCCAGGCAAGCTATAGGAAAATTTCTTTTGATTTTAAACTTTGGGTACACATGGAATACTCCATACCGAGTTTGGGTTGATTTGAACCCCTCCTTGACCCGATCAAAAATACTATATTTCAAAATTAATTAATTAAATTATTAGCAATTTTACTTATGAAAAACTAACTTTTTTCCTAGACAAGCTATAGCAAAAACTCTTTTTCTACTACATTATACCTACACAGGGGATACTCCATACCATGTTTGGTTCAATTTGAACAACTTATTAACCCAATCAATACTAACTTTATTTAAATTTCGCTATTAGCAAAATTTGCAAATTTCCGTATGAAAAACTAACTTCTCCTAGGCAAGCTATACAAAAATTCCTTTGTTCCAAGGCTCTAACTATACAGGGGATGCTGCATACCAAATTTAGTCAGATTGGGACAACTCTACGATCCAATAAAAAATACTTATTTCAAAATTTCAAAATTCGAATTAACCGGTTTTTTTTTATGAAAAACTAACTTTTTCCAGAGGCAAGCTATAGCAAAAATCTTTCTTGTTCTGCACTCTACATAGAAAATTGATACTATATACCAAGTTTGGTTCCATTTTGACAACTCTATAATCAAATCGAAATTATATACTTCAAAATTTCGAAACTAATTAATCGAATTAATCGGAAATTTACGTATGAATAAATAACTTTTTTTTCTAGGCAAGCTATAGCAAAAATTCTTTTTGTTTTGGACTATGGGTATACATTGGATACTCCATGCCGAGATTGGTTAGATTTGAACATTTCCTCGACCCGACGAAATAGACCTATTTTTGAAATTATAATCGCAAATCAGTCGAAATAATAGCAAATTTCCGTATGGATTACTAATTTTTTTCCCTAGACAAGCTATAGCAAAAAATCTTTTTATTTTAGACTCTAGATACACGTGGTATACTCCATACCCAGTTTGGTTTGATTTCAACAACTCCTTGACCCGAAGAAAAATACTATATTTAAAAGTTAAATATTGAAACAATCGCAAATTTCCGTATGAAATTCTAACTTTTTTCCTAGACATGATATAGCAAAAATCATTTTTGTTTTGAACTTTAGGTACACATGGGATACTCCATGCCGAGTTTGAAGGTACTCCATGCCGAGAATTTCCGTGAGGAAATCTAACTTTTTCCAGAGACAAGCTATAGACAAAATTCTTTCTGTTCTAGACTCTATGTTTACGGAGGATACTGCATACCAAGTTTGGTTCGATTCGAACCAGTTTTTGTTTCAGTAACTCTTTGTCGGGTATCAGATGACCATTCTCCTGTTTCAGATGGTCAAAGTGGGGGTATGTTTAATGCTCAAAATTTGAAAACTGACCAGACAAAAAAAATATCATCCAAATCGGTTCATCTTACGACGAGATATTGCAAAGTTAAGGTACCGTACCAATCTCGTCAGACACGAGGAGAGGTAACTTTCAGAGCCAAAATTGACCACCTAAACAACCAAAAATGCACTATAAAACCTATATGGGGAGAATGCCCATTATCGGGGGACTCTAACGAATTAATTTTTGAGGCTAAATTCGACTGTTTTCTTGGCCTAACATGTAAATACACGAAATGGGGGTAAAATTGGGTATATGTCCTGACCAATTTATCAAAAACGGCTGAACATAAAAAGGCCCCTAGTACAGTTCGGAGCACAGCTTGAGATACGCATCATATTAAAAAATGAGCCCAATCGTTGCTTTCTTCAAGGAGTTATAGCAAAAATAAGGTAATGTATCAGATGACCCTATACGAGAGATACATCACCTTCAGAGCTAAAATTGAACAACTAAACCTCCCAAAATGCTGAATAAAGTATACATATTCGAAATCTAAGTTAGACGTGCTAATCAACACACTAATTTTGTCAACCGAAGTAACAAAATTCAAAGCTTCAAAAGTGGCGCCCAATGGTGTCAACCGCCCAATGGTGTCAAACCGAGGAAGAGTTTACTGGCCAATTTCTCTAAAATGGCTAAACAAAAACAAACCCCCTTAACACAGTTTGTAGCAATGCTTGAGATATGCATCATATTATAAAATGAACCTAATCGGCTCACTCTAGAAGAAGTTCTAGCAAAAAGTAGGTACCCTGCCAAATGCCCAAAAAAGCGAGGTGACCGCTGTTCAGAGCCAAAGTTCAACGTCTGAACTACATAAAATACCATATAAATTACATATGGGGATACTCCCCACTAACTGAGGATTCTAAAGCATTAACATTTGTTGGGTAAATCGCGTGCTTTGTTGTACCGAAATTTGGGTCACTCAAGATAGCCCGAAAATTCGACTTTTTTCAACTGTAATCATTCATAACTTTCTGATAAGGCCAATTTGAGAAACCAAAAATACACACTGCAAGCAAGAAAGATTCAGTGCCAACAAAATGCGACTATGCCGAACTAATTTGGTAGAGTACTTCAGGAGATATTGGCAAATTGCTGAATTGCACCCCACTTTTCAGCTATTTTTAAAGCCCGAAATTGCCGAAGGACATGCTTGACGGCGTTTAACGGCACAACTGTCGTGTTTCTGGGGCAAATTCCAGTCTACTTTTGCGTTCCTGATTGAGTCAACCCTTCATGATGAGGTGGGAAAAAATGTCCCACCTCGCCATGAAGGCAATGATGTTTTGTGTGTTTTGACACAAAACAACAGTCACTGAAATTTGCCGAAATAATGAAAAAAGAAAAATTGTTGAATTAACAGCAATCACTGGTATAGTTGGCTTCAGGGACTTGAATATTGTATACAAAACACAAATAGCACGCAGAAAACCTCTTTAATTTACGAAAAACACACCACAGTCAAAAAAATTTGAAGATAGACATGTTATTCAGGAATCAAGCTTAAATAGCCGTTCGAAAACAGATTTTCAGTAAACACACATTACATTACATGCATCAACAGCTTGCATGCTCTGTGAGGAACGGATTAGTTGTTTCTGATCTATCTAGAAAAGAAAACAATCTTCTCCTTGTATATAAAATGTTTCGAAAAGAGAAGTTGTGTTTCAAACAACAAAATCGCTCATGTACGGGTACGTTTTACTACGATACCCATTGAAAAAGATAGAGAGGTGTCTAAAAGTTTTTATGGAGATACTCATCAATAAATTGGGATCAAATTTATTACTTTATCTGAAGCATAGATATGACAACTCTACTATATCACCTCCATCACGGATAAAATCGTGTAAATTTGGAAATCGGGAATTTAATTGTCATTCCTGAAAACTATTCTCCTATCACAAATTGAGGAAATGTATATATTGGAAGCCTGTCAATCAGAAATTAAAGGCATCTAGGCTGTTAGGTCAACTCGGGCTTCGTAGGTTACAAACATGTTGGTCAGACATGAACTCAATCATAATTGTTTTTTTCAACCTTAAAGCATTTTTTCTGTTATAATCAAACAAAAACTGTTTTCTCTGAGTTAGGTTGGCACTGATAAGGCGTCGGTTTGACAAAGATAAGACAAATCGAAACCTTGAGAAACCATGCAAAATCTTGTCGAGATCCTGTCAAGATAATGGAAATGCTGCTCTGGGCTCGAAAAAAATGTTTTTTTTCGAAGTTTTGACTGTTATCCAGGGCAATCGAACCAAAACTTTCTGAGTAGTTTTGGGATGTAAAAGAAGAATTTGTAAAAAAAAGTAAAACTTGGAAAGCCACGCAAGTTCCTGTCAAGATCCTGGAAACCGTCGTGTGGTTCTTGAAGTATCCAAGAACAAGCGTGGACTTGGCGTGGATATCGTGGGTTCGCTCACTGGGTAGATAGAATACAAGATAAACAAATTCTAGGTGAAGTCATTTAAGCAAAGAGAGTTTGTATATTTGTTATAATGGGTGATAGTTATATTAATAGTAATAAGAAAGAAATTTTAATAATAATTTTAACAATAATAATAATAATAATAATAATAATAATAATAATAATAATAATAATAAAAATAATAATAATAATAATAATAATAATAATAAAAATAATAATAGTAATAATAATAATAATAATAATAATATTAATAATGATGATGATAATAAAAATAATATAATCAATAGCATCAATAACGATATCAATGGTGAAACATGGACGAAGTCCCATAGCAATAACAAAATCAAAATTAATAATAACATTAGCAATAACAATAACAAAAGTATTGGTGAAACGTGGACGAATTAATTTTTGAGGCTAAATTCGACTGTTTTCTTGGCCTAACATGTAAATACACGAAATGGGGGTAAAATTGGGTATATGTCCTGACCAATTTATCAAAAACGGCTGAACATAAAAAGGCCCCTAGTACAGCTCGGAGCACAGCTTGAGATACGCATCATATTAAAAAATGAGCCCAATCGTTGCTTTCTTCAAGGAGTTATAGCAAAAATAATGTAATGTATCAGATGACCCTATACGAGAGATACATCACCTTCAGAGCTAAAATTGAACAACTAAACCTCCCAAAATGCTAAATAAAGTATACATATTCGAAATCTAAGTTAGACGTGCTAATCAACACACTAATTTTGTCAACCGAAGTAACAAAATTCAAAGCTTCAAAAGTGGCGCCCAATGGTGTCAACCGCCCAATGGTGTCAAACCGAGGAAGAGTTTACTGGCCAATTTCTCTAAAATGGCTAAACAAAAACAATTCCCCTTAACACAGTTTGTAGCACTGCTTGAGATATGCATCATATTATAAAATGAACCTAATCGGCTCACTCTAGAAGAAGTTCTAGCAAAAAGTAGGTACCCTGCCAAATGCCCAAAAAAGCGAGGTGACCGCTGTTCAGAGCCAAAGTTCAACGTCTGAACTACATAAAATACCATATAAATTACATATGGGGATACTCCCCACTAACTGAGGATTCTAAAGCATTAACATTTGTTGGGTAAATCGCGTGCTTTGTTGTACCGAAATTTGGGTCACTCAAGATAGCCCGAAAATTCGACTTTTTTCAACTGTAATCATTCATAACTTTCTGATAAGGCCAATTTGAGAAACCAAAAATACACACTGCAAGCAAGAAAGATTCAGTGCCAACAAAATGCGACTATGCCGAACTAATTTGGTAGAGTACTTCAGGAGATATTGGCAAATTGCTGAATTGCACCCCACTTTTCAGCTATTTTTAAAGCCCGAAATTGCCGAAGGACATGCTTGACGGCGTTTAACGGCACAACTGTCGTGTTTCTGGGGCAAATTCCAGTCTACTTTTGCGTTCCTGATTGAGTCAACCCTTCATGATGAGGTGGGAAAAAATGTCCCACCTCGCCATGAAGGAAATGATGTTTTGTGTGTTTTGACACAAAACAACAGTCACTGAAATTTGCCGAAATAATGAAAAAAGAAAAATTGTTGAATTAACAGCAATCACTGGTATAGTTGGCTTCAGGGACTTGAATATTGTATACAAAACACAAATAGCACGCAGAAAACCTCTTTAATTTACGAAAAACACACCACAGTCAAAAAAATTTGAAGATAGACATGTTATTCAGGAATCAAGCTTAAATAGCCGTTCGAAAACAGATTTTCAGTAAAAACACATTACATTACATGCATCAACAGCTTGCACGCTCTGTGAGGAACGGATTAGTTGTTTCTGATCTATCTAGAAAAGAAAACAATCTTCTCCTTGTATATAAAATGTTTCGAAAAGAGAAGTTGTGTTTCAAACAACAAAATCGCTCATGTACGGGTACGTTTTACTACGATACCCATTGAAAAAGATAGAGAGGTGTCTAAAAGTTTTTATGGAGATACTCATCAATAAATTGGGATCAAATTTATTACTTTATCTGAAGCATAGATATGACAACTCTACTATATCACCTCCATCACGGATAAAATCGTGTAAATTTGGAAATCGGGAATTTAATTGTCATTCCTGAAAACTATTCTCCTATCACAAACTGAGGAAATGTATATATTGGAAGCCTGCCAATCAGAAATTAAAGGCATCTAGGCTGTTAGGTCAACTCGGGCTTCGTAGGTTACAAACATGATGGTCAGACATGAACTCAATCATAATTGTTTTTTTCAACCTTAAAGCATTTTTTCTGTTATAGTCAAACAAAAACTGTTTTCTCTGAGTTAGGTTGGCACTGATAAGGCGTCGGTTTGACAAAGATAAGACAAATCGAAACCTTGAGAAACCATGCAAAATCTTGTCGAGATCCTGTCAAGATAATGGAAATGCTGCTCTGGGCTCGAAAAAAAATGTTTTTTTTTCGAAGTTTTGACTGTTATCCAGGGCAATCGAACCAAAACTTTCTGAGTAGTTTTGGGATGTAAAAGAAGAATTTGTAAAAAAAAAGTAAAACTTGGAGAGCCACGCAAGTTCCTGTCAAGATCCTGGAAACCGTCGTGTGGTTCTTGAAGTATCCAAGAACAAGCGTGGACTTGGCGTGGATGTCGTGGGTTCGCTCTCTGGGTAGATAGAATACAAGATAAACAATATCTAG
>NC_134475.1:45193276-45208464 GCF_964194025.1 Convolutriloba macropyga
GGCAATGATGTTTTGTGTGTTTTGACACAATACAACAGTCACTGAAATTTGCCGAAATAATGAAAAAAGAAAAATTGTTGAATTAACAGCAATCACTGGTATAGTTGGCTTCAGGGACTTGAATATTGTATGCAAAAAACAAATTCTAGGTGAAGTCATTTAAGCAAAGAGAGTTTGTA
Organism: Convolutriloba macropyga; assembly: GCF_964194025.1. NCBI lineage: Eukaryota > Metazoa > Xenacoelomorpha > Acoela > Convolutidae > Convolutriloba > Convolutriloba macropyga. The sequence continues at coordinate 45,193,456 of NC_134475.1, forward strand.
TATGTGTTATAATGGGTGATAGTTATATTAATAGCAATAACAAAAAAATTTTAATAATAATTTTAACAATAATAATAATAATAATAATAATAATAATAATAATAATAATAATAATAATAATAATAATAATAATAATAATAATAATAATAATAATAATAATAAAAATAATAATAATAATAATAATAATAATAATAAAAATAATAATAATAATAATAATAATACTAATAATGATGATGTTAATAAAAATAATATAATCAATAGTATCAATAACGATATTAATGGCGAAACATGGACGAAGTCCCATAGCAATAACAAAATCAAAATTAATAATAACAATAGCAATAACAATAACAATAGTATTGGTGAAACGTGGACGAAGTCTCACAACAATACCAATAGTAATAGCAAGAACAGTATTAATATCAATTACAATAATAATAGCAAAAACTATAATAACAATAACAGCAATATCATATATAAAATTCTAGCGGACAAGAACAATCAAACAAATAATTAATTACATTTAATCCCCATTGATGCAAATGCGAACAATTTTCAAATAAGTGGTAAAAATTTAAAAATTTAGCTGTAATAGAAAAAGTATAAAATTCAGAGATAATTGTTCTGATTTTTCAAAAGTTTTCAGTATAATTGTCATAAAAATAAAGATGCAACTGAAAGAGACATAAAAAGTGATGAAAAAAAAATGCTAAGGGATATAGGTTACAAACAAAAAAGCGATACTAAATTAAAAGAGCAAAGTTAATGAAAAGAGTATTTCTTAGTGTTGCATCACCAAGAAAAGATTGTACAAGCGAAGAAAGTGTGTAAACGACTGAAGATGAAATTGAAGGTAGCGAACTAGTAAAAACTGACCTGCAAAGCAACTGGCAAAGCAAGGTTAACCTTTTCACTAATCCTAACATTTTAAGAGAAAGACTAGAACTACTTATACTAGAAACAAAAACCGGACAAGATAGTTTATATGATGTTATGTTAATTATCTCTAAACAAAGTTTTTTTAGTCAAGAACAGCTAGATAATTTTTAAAATTTAATTTTTATTGTGGTGAATAGACTAAGCCCCAAATACAATGATTGATTATGAGAAAACAAGCATGGGCTATGCCTTTATTGAATTAATCTGATGTATCTATAATAATTGCCTTTAGAACAATTCTTCTAAAGGGTTGAACACAAGAAAAATTTTGGGTTGTTAGAGTTAGTGGGTTTTACAAGAAAACATTCAAAGCTTTACTTAAAAAGTATGACATAGGCATCTATTCTGCACGTAGTGATTTAGGAGTTTTTTTATAGATAACTTTAATAGCACAAAACTATATAAATAAAAAACCAAGGTTCATAAAGGGATATGGCAATTCGGTATATCTTTTAAATGATGCTGTTGTGTCAAATAATGATAAAATTGATAGTACTAAAACTATGTCAACTGTTGATGCGTCAAAAAATTCCGATAAGTTACAGTACTACAGTATATATACCAAAGTTACACTAAAATATGAATGAGCTGTGCCCTTTATGAATTATTCTGATATATCTATCGGAGAAAAGTAAGAGATAATGTTTCTAATTTTTCAAAAGTTTTCAGAATGTTTGTCACCAAAAAAGATGAAACTGAAATAGCCATAAAACGTGATGAAAAAAACCAGTTGCTAAAGGATATCGGTTACAAACAAAAAGGGGATAATAAATTAAAAGAGCAAATTTTATAAAAAGAATTTTATTTAGTGTTGCATCACCAAGAAAAGATTGTACAATCGAAGAAAATGTGTAAACGACTGAAGAAGAAATTGAAGGTAGCGAACTAGTAAAATCTGACCTGCAAAGCAACTGGCAAAGCAAGGTTAACATTTTCACTAATCCAAACAGTTTAATAGAAAGACTAGAACTACTTATACTAGAAACAAAAGCCGGACAAGATGATTAATATGATAAAATGTTAAATATCTCTAAACAACTACTAACTATGACCTTTGTTAGTCAAGAACAGCTAAAAAAATTTATTTTTAATTGCGGTGAATAGGCTAAGCCATAAATACATTGATTGATTATGAGAAAATTAGAACACCAAAATTAACTATTAGCCAAAGGAATAATATGACCAAAAAAAACAAAGATCAAAAGAGAAAAAACAATAACCGTTAGCAAGATGAAACATGGTCAGCCGATTTGATTGACAAATGATCTTTAAGTAAATATGATGATAATCATATATTTATTTTAGCTGTCATAAAATTTGTTACCACATATGCATGGGCTATGCCTTTTATGAATTATTCTGATATATCTATAATAAATGCTTTTAGAACACTTCTTTTAAAGTGTAGAACACCAGAAAAATTTTAAGTTGTTAGGGGTAGTGGGTTTTACAAGAAAACATTCATAGATTTACTTAAAGAATATGACATAGGCATCTATTCCTCATGTAGTGATTTGAAAGCTTTTCATATATATATATATATATATATATATATATATATATATATATATACATATTATATATATATATATATATATATACATATATATATATATATATATATATATATATATATAGAGAGAGAGAGAGAGAGAGAGAGAGAGAGAGAGAGAGTTAAAAGCTCAATATTACAAACAATTAACAAACCAAGGTTCATAAAACGATTTGGCAATTGGGTATACTTGTTAAAAGATGCTGTTGTATCAGATAATTAAAAAATTGCTAGTACTAAATATATGTCAACTGTTGATGCGTCAAAAGGTCCTGATAAGTACGGTAATACATTATATTTACCAAAGGTACGTCTAAATATGAAGTCGCTGATTACGTTAGGAATGCTGATAAACGTAAGATTTTCTCGTAAGATAAGGATATTGGGATCTTTTCCGATTGTGCCTCCCCCAGCTTAGTGGGTGCATATTTTTTGCAACCCCCCAATGCAGGTGCAAAATTTTTACATAATGTTTAACTATGTAATGACACGTGCTCTGTAACTGGGGGGAGCATAACGTACTGGGGGGAGCACAAACGGAAAAGATCTGGATATTGATCTAATTGGAATAGAGAATGATTTAAAGTGAATCAAGTACTGAAAACACATACACCAACTTATGAAATAGAAGATATTGATGGTGAAATAATAGAAGATAAATAGTGTTTGAACAAGATTTATAAAAATTTGACTTTCTGAATCTAATAAAAAGATTTTAGAATAATTAAATGTAGTTCTTTCTTACTGTAAAAATTACGAAGATGATCAGAGACAGATTAAATGGAGCGAAACAGGCAACATTGATCAAATTTAAGGCTTGCCAATTATTCTTAGAAGATAAAGACAACATTCACTTGAAAGATACCTATAAAATTAAAATTGTACACCCTATTACAGAAGAAAAAGATGTTTTTAATAAGATTATTAAGATAACAACTTATTATCAGCCAATAATAAGGCAGAGATTTGAAGCATAATATAACTCAACTAATGATGAATTAACCACTGAAATCATTAGAACTATAAAAGAAGTTACAAATACACTTAACTTTTGTCAAAATGTTGCTAAAGACTCTATCTCTAAAAATAATCATTTAAAACTAGAATTTGATAGCCATGAGTTTAATTGAAACATTACTAGTATACAGTTAAGTGATATCTTTGCTGCCAGAATTTAAAACAGATAACATGCTAGCTTTCGCAAAACTCAATGAAGTTGCTTCACAAATTTGAAAATTTATAATAAAATACATAATAGCAATATTATTCGGAAGCAAACCAGTACACAACAAAGAACATGCAAGACCTGAATTGCATTATGATCATGAAGATAAAGAGAAAGATATTTAAGGTTGTTTTGATAGTTGAGATATAATGTAAGGTTTATTTTGATGGTTAGAACTTAATATCAGACTGTTTTGCTAATAAAAATAAAATGAAAGAAACTAGACCTACTGCTTTTTTACTTCAGCCAAACGCTAAAGCATAGGCTAGCGCTAACACTTATTGGTCAGAACTCGACGAACAATTGATAAATGACAAACTAACAGCCAATAACAAATTTATTAATAAAACTAACGTTATAAAATTATTAAAAATTACTCTGAAACTGAAACTATAAATTATAGTAAAAAGTTGATGAATTTAAACCTTATATTAATATAGCTGAGGTAACTGAAATAGCATTATCATGCATAGCAACAACAGCTACTACAACTTGAATTGCCTTAACTGCTATAGTAATACCTTATTCATCATGAACAGCTTTTGCTACTGCTACTATATGTTGTCAATTACCAAACATATTTGTAAAAATATACAAAAATAAAAATTATGAATTATTCTCAAATGTATATTCTCACTATACAGTTTAGCGATAGATTTAATGAGCTTTACCCTAAATCAATAAAACATAATCTGATAGATAATGATGAATATAATGAATTAGTTAAAGCAAATGAAGATTAAAATAAAAAGAGGAAAACAAGATGAATGTTTTTAAAATCCAAAATTAATAGTGTTTGGCAATAAAACTATATTTATTAATAATAATATCAGTTTTATCATTCAAAGGTATTTAAGCAATGACTATAGTTTTAGTCATATTCATAGTCGTAGTTTCAGTTATAGTTGTAGTTTTAATAAATTGTTTTTAATTATAGTTGAAGCTAAGCTAAAACTATAAATATAGTTATAGTTCAAGCCAAAACTATAGTTATAGTTATAGTTATAGCAATAGTTATAGTTAAAGCTAAAACTAAAACTAAAACTAAAACTAAAACTAAAACTAGAGATATAACTATAGTTAAAGCTAAGCTAAAACTATAGTTATAGTTAAACTAAAACCAAAACTATAGTAAAAGTTAGAATTAAATCTGAGCTTAAACTAGAGTTATAGTTAAACTAAGAATCAAAGTCAAAATAAGACTAGAGAAATAATCATAGTTAGAGCTAAGCTAAAACCATAGTTATGGTTAAACTAAAGCTAAATCTATAGTTAGAGATATAGTTAAAGCTAAGCTAAAACTAAAGTTATAGTTAAACTAAAACTAAAACTATAGTTTAGGTTATAGTTAAAGCTAAGCTTAAGTTATAGTTATAGTTAAACTAAAAACAAAACTAAAACTAAGACTATAGTTAAAACTAAAATTAGAATAGTTAACTAATCTAATAATAGTTCTTCTTTGTACCCAAGCGTGAACCTCTTCCTTTCTGTGCTACTTTTAGACATTCTCTTAATGTTGCAAAGTTAATCAACTTGGGTGTAGCTGCTCAAGCTGCTTTAGAGTTTTTTGTTGCAGCTGGACTTCCTATTTTACTTGCTATTTCTAAAGCTCTTCCAAGATTTTTAAAAACTTCCTTTCCAAAGTTAATAGTAGCTATACCTACATTCTTAGTATTTGAATCCCTCAGCTTCTTTTGTTGCATCAGATACTGTCATAGATATTTTTCTTTCAAAATTGGTACAAAAAACTATTAACATTTTAGTACTTTTACCTGAAATAAAACCATAAATAATATTAGTGCCACCATAAAGTCTTCCTGCAAATCAAAATGAACTAGTTTTAAACTTTTGGAAATTACACAAATTTCTATATAAAAAATCAAAGCGTAAACAATTTAATCTGAAGCCTGAGTTGATCTGAAGCCTAAACGTAAACACAAGTCTAAGATTGAAGGTAAAGACCTATCTAAAGCAAATAAAAATAAAATAGATATTATATATGCTAAAGGACTTGTTAAATTAAGTAAGTCTGAGTGAGACTATATCCAGAATAAAAATAAACGATAACTAGAGTATTAGATATAGCCATAACTATAACTAAAATTAGAGTAATAACTATAAGTATAACTAGAGTTTAAGACATAGCTATAACTATAATTAGAGTATTAGACATAACTATGACAATAACTAGAGTATTAGACATAGCTATAGCTAGAGTATTAGACATAACTAGAGCATTAACAATAACAATAACTGAAAGTTAAAACATAATTAATATGCAACATCAAACATCTTACTACCATCACTAATAACACTAATAATCTTTCTAGTTAGCACTATTTCATGACGTATTTGATGGTTGAAATATAATACAAGACTATTTGGCCTATTTAAAAAACTGGACCTGCTGCTGCTTTACTTTACCCAAACGCTAAAGCATAGACTAGTCCTAACACTAATTAGTCAGAACTCGATGAACAATAGACAACTGAAAAAATCATAGCTAAAAATAAATTTATTAATAATATAAATGTTGTAAATTATAATAAAAATTGCTATGAAATTGAAACTGAAGATTACAAAAAAGTTTGACTATATAGAAAACTTATATTAATACAGCAGAGGTACCTGAAAAAGCATTATCATCTATAGCAACAACAACAACAACATCTTTCGCATTAACTGGTATAGGAACATCTTATTCTATACTAACAGCTTTTGCTACTGCTAGTATAGGTGGTTCATTATCAAAAACAATTAATACGAAAAGGAAATAACACTATAAAGTATTCTCAAAAGTATATTCTATCTAAACAGTTTAGAGATTATTAATAAGCATTAACTTAAGTCAATAAAAGATCATGTGATAGATAATGATGAATATAATGATTTATTTAAAGTATATGAACAGTATAATAAAAATAAGAAAATAAAGGTTAATTTTTTTAATCTAAATTTAGTAGTGTTTTGCAATAATAATATATTTAGTAATAAAGTTATTGGATTTATTCAAAAGTAGTTCAGCTAAGATTATAGCTTTAGTCATAGACATAGTCATAGTTTTTAGTTATAGCTGAAGCTAAGCCAAGTTTATAGCTAAAGTTAAAGTTATCATTGAAGCTAAGCTAAAAATATAGTTAGAGTTAAACTAACTTTAAGACTATGGTCCTAGTAATAGCTAATGCTAAGCTTAAACTATAGTTATAGTTTAAATAAAGTTAAAACTAAAACTAAGTCTATGGTTATAGCTAAAACTATTTTAATATTTATAGCTAAGCTAATAATAATTCTTCATTGTACCCAAGCATGAACCTTTTCTTTTCTGTACTACATTTATACCTTCTCCAATTGTTGCAAATGTAAATTACTTGGATGTAGCTGCTAAAACCGCTTTAGGGTTTTTAGTTGCAGCTGCACTTCCTATTTTACTTGCAATTTCTAAAGCTCTTACAGGATTATTAACAACTTTGTTTTCAAAGTTAACTGTAGCTTTACCTACATTCTTAATGAAATCTTTAAACCCTTCAGCTTCTTTTGTTGCATCAGATACTGTCATAGGTTTATTTCTTTTGAATAGAGTACAAGAACTTTTTAACTTTTTAGTACGATTGGCTGAAAAAACACCAAAATAATACTAATGCACCTAAAATGTTTACCTCCAACACAAAATGAATTAGTTTTAAACTTTTGGAAATGACTCGTATTTCTTTTTATAAAAATATCGGAATGTAAAACGTATAATCTTTTTTTGTTAAACCTAAGCCTAAACCTAAACCCAAGTCTCAGATTGAAGCTAAAGGCCCATCTAAAGCAAATAAAAAAATAGATATTAAACATGCTAAAAGATTTGTTATATTAGGTAAATCTAAGATTCACTTAATCTAACAATTTAACAAGTCTCACTTATTAATATAGCCTCTCTGAATAGAATTAACAAATAATCATTTTTCAATATAACAAATTAAAAAAGTAAGACTAAGACGATAACTAGATATAAAATTAATCATAACTAGAGTGTTAACTATAACTACAATGAGAGTTGTAACTATAACTATGAATAGAGTTTTAGACATAGCTATAATTATAAATAGAGTATTAGACATAACTAAAACTAAAACTACAGCAGTAGACATACCTATAGCTAAAGTACTAGACATAACTACAATATTAACAATAACAATGAATGGAGTTTTATCCATAACTAAGATGCTATGTCAATCATCTTACTATCATCACTATTAACAATAATAATATTTCTAGTTAGCACTAATTCAAGACATTTTTGTTGGTTAGAATATAACAAAAGGCTATTTGCTAATCAAAAGGAAATGGAAGAAACTAGACCTACTGATCCTTTACTTTACCCAAACGCTGAAGTTTCGGCTAGCGCTAACATTAATTGGTCAAAACTCGACGCAAAAGAAATACATGATGAAATGAAAGCTATTGATAAACTTTTCAAAAATGATATCATTATAAAAGGTATTTAAAATTACTATGAAACTAAAACTATAAACAAAAACAAAAAGTTGAGTAAATATAAAACTAATACTAAAATAGCTGAGGTAACTGAAATAGCATTGTGATCTATAGCAACAACAGCAACAACAACATCACTTGCCTTAACTGGTAAAGGAACCCTTTCTATACCAACTACTCCTGATACTGCTATTATATGTGGTTCATTATCAAAAACAGTTACTACAAAAATAAGAAATAAAAAGATGAAGTATTCTTAAATAAATATTCTATCTATACAGTTTAGCAATCATTTTAGTAGCCTTTACCTCAAGTCAAAAAAAGATAATGTGATAGATAATGATGAACATAATGAATTAGTTAAACTATATGAAGATTAAAATAAAAATCGGAAAACAGAGATGAATATTTTTTAAATTCAAAGTTAGCAGTGTTTGGTAATAATAGTATATTTAGTAATAATAATATTAGTTTTATTATTCATATGTAGTTTGGCTAAGACTATATTTTTAGTCATTGTCATCGTCCTAGCTTTAGTTATAGTTATAGTTTTAATTATAATTTTTAGTTATAGTTAAAGCTAAGCTAATACTCAAGCTAAAGTTAAAGATATAAATTAAGCTAAGCTATAACTATAAAAAAAGTTAAAGCTGAAGCTAAAACTATAGCTATTGTTATAGCTAAAGCTAAGCCGAAACTTTGGTAATAGTTAAACTAAAACTAAACCACAGTTGTAGTTATAGTTAACGCTTAGCTTCATCTATAGTGAAAACTAAAATAAACTTAAAACTAAAACTGAGAGTATAGTAAAACCTAAAATATAAATATAGTTGTAGCTGAGCTTTTAATAATTCTTCATTGTACCCATGGTCCTCTTCCCTTGTGTTGAACTTTAAACCTTCTCAAGTTGTTGCAAATTCATTTAACTAGGGTTTAGCTGCCAAAGGCGCTTTGGAGTTTTATGTTGCAGCTGCACTTCCTATTTCACTCGTTATTTCTAAAACTCTTACAGGATTATTGGCGACACCAAACGTAACTGTAGCATTACCTACACTCTTAAAGAAAACCTTTAGTCCCTCAGCTTCTATTGTTGCGTCAGATACTGTCATAGATATATTTCTTTTTCATTTAGTACAAGAACTATTCAACATTTTAGTACCTTTAGCTGAAATAAAACCATTAATCTTTAAGCGTAAACCTAAGCCAAAGTCTAAGATTCATGATAAAATTCTATCTAAAGCAAATAAAATGAAAATAGGTATTATATATGCCAGCGATTTGTTGAATTAAGGAGGACTGACTAAGACTGTAACTAAATATAATAATAACCTTATCTAGAGTTTTAAATATAACTTTAATTAGATATTAACTATGGCTTTAACTAGAGTTATGGACGTAGCTTCAATTAAAACTAAAGTATTAGATAACTATAACTATAACTATAACTAGAGCATAAGAATTAACTATAGCTAGAGTATTAGACAAAACTAGAGTATTAACAACAACAATAACTAGAGTATTAACAAAAATTAAGATAGTATGTCGAATATCTTACTAACATCACTATTAACACTTATAATTTTTCTAGTTAGCACTATTTCAAGACATAAATTATCATCATTAGCAAGAGCAAATTTAAAATTAGGATGTTTTGCTTCGGCTCCCATACGATCTTTTTCATATCTAAGATCAAATGCAAACATTCTATAAATACTTCTATGATTCATATATGGTTTATTACTATCTAAGTAATCAATTATAATTTCTATTAAATTTTACAGTTTGTTTATACGAAAAAATTTTATTAGTATCATAATTAATAGTCATTCTATCGCCAGGATAGGTTGCACTACCAATCTTACAAGAAAAATTCAGTTACATCCATATCATTGAATATACTCGCATAATTATTTTGTCCATGAAAAAATTTATTCTCACTAGTTACAATAATACATGGAGGTATTTCAAAACCTCTCTCAACACCGAAATCAAACAAAAAGTTAGTAGCATCTAGTACATTCCAAAAAAAGTTCTCTCTTTCACAAAATCTAAAGTCTCTCTTATCCTTTTACTAAATCTTTGCTGTACTATCATTCTACTATATCATACTAGGATCAATTCAAGGTACAGATCAATTTATATCTCTAATTTCAATATTACAATCATTAGGTGCTGCACCTGCCCCTGCATTAACTCTAAATCATTTTCTTTCAGTCGTTATTTCTCCTCAGTTTTAACTGAATGCCTGTACCATATATATTCTTTTCTAAATCATTTATAATTATATTTTTCATATCAACCATCATATACAAGTAACCGATTTGTGCAACTAAATGATCATTTTTCAATTTGTTATCACTTTTTTGTTGTTTTCTAATAAATCCACTTTCATATTCATTATCAGTACTAGTTTGCAATTTTATACAATAATGGATTGGGGTAACAAGGCTCTGTATATTCAATTTTTTACCACTAATGGTTTCTAGACCAATGGAACTAAATAAAAGCAAAAAACTCTATCTCTGAATAAGAACTATTCAAATTCAAATGATTCTCTTCTCTACTAAATAAACAATTGAAATTATTGTTTACTGTATTCATTGTTTCTGGGATGTTTGGTTCATAACTTATTATCTTGCTTTTGTGTATGTCATTATTTTACTTGTGTTGTCTATCTATTTCAAATTTCATTTTTATACTTCAAAGCACTATTTTTATTTAGCTAATACTCTAGCTAGTATATCTCTTATTGTAGCTATTATTCTAGCTATTAAAATAGTTATTACTATAGATATTGCTCTGACTGTTTCTATATATCTATCATTATAGCTATAATTATAATTTTTACTGTAGCTATTATTATTGCTAATGGATTAATCAAATATTAAAAATTACTGACAACCTTATATTATATGAACTACATAAGACACATAAAGCTTTAACTGAAACTAAAGAAGAGCATACACTTAACTTTAGAATGGTAAAATCAACAGAAAGACTTAACTTTAGTGAGCTTTTATATAATACAAAAAGATTATGCTTGGTTATATTATCTGTTTTTTTCTGTGTTGAATATGCATAGAAGGAATAATCAGTTTCTATCTGCTAATGTAGACTTAGATAACGGTGTTCCTTCTCCGTTTAAAACCTTTAAAATTGACATTAACGCTTCAATCATTTCAGCTTTCATATTGGTGCATATAAATTATCTGAATTAGCAGAATTAATAAAAGAGGAAGCTGTAGGTAATGTTATAAAATAACCAGATAAAAAAACAGCGAAATGTAAGAAGGAAATAAAAACGGGGTGTATTTAGTTTTGATGTCGAAAACTCAATGGCATCACTACATGGATTTAGAACAATAATATATAGAGCAGGTAAATATACATCTCAAAAATTTATCGATATTATGGATTTTAATAATATTAGCATTCACTGTAATGTTATATCTGTCATACTGTATACTTCTACTATAATAGACCTACGAGGCTACTTGATATATATATATATATATATATATATATATATATATATATATATACATATATATATATATATATATATATATATATATATATATATATATTGCACCAACTAATAATTTATATCAAAATGACACCAAAGAAGGGTTCGAATATATAGAATGTCTTATAGGAAATGAGCAACGTAGACAAATGTCTTTAAAGGTGATGTCTAAAGTTTTACTTTACACTTAGTTTAAGTTAAAGTCATAGATAGAGATAGAGTTATAGATATAGTTGTAGTCTTTGTCATTGTCCTTATTATATTCATAGATAAAGATATAGTTATAGTCAATGCTATAGCTATAACTATAGATAATGATATAGTTGTAGCCAATACTATAGCCATAATTATAGTTATAGATAAAATTATAGTTTCGGTCATAACTATAGCTATAGTTATAGATAAAGATATAGATAAAGCCAATACTATAGCCATAATTATAGTTATAGATAAAATTATAGTTTTTGTCATAACTATAGCTATAGTTATAGATAAAGATATATTTATAGTCAATACTATAGCAATAGTTTTAGCTATAGTTATAGTCTCAGTTATACGCAATAATAGAGTCTTTGACATAGTTATAGTCGATACAGTACCTATAGTTCTAGATTATAAAGATATAGCCCTAGATTATCCCAATTAATTTCTAACATGCCGTTAGTATTTTTTATTTTAGATCTATCAATGACAATGTAATTATAAGGATCTCTCCAAACTTTACTAAAAATTTTATCAAAATTTAAAAAATAATTTCATAATCATTAAAAAAATCTATATATTGATTGAATCAAATTACCTCGATGTTCAAATGACAAAATTATATTACAGTTTACTCTTACAATTTGTCTATCTAATGTATATAGACATTGATTGAGATAAACGTTATCAAAATACTTGTTACTACCTCTAAAAGAATGCTCTTTGATAACTGGTTATTTGGCTTTCAAATCATCACTCAATAAGTTTCTTCAAATATTTGAGCAAATCGCAAGGTGAAGGTAACTCTTTTATATCCTCAATAAACTCATTAACTGCTTCATCATTAAAGCCCTCTACATCTTCATTTTGATCACCAGTAGGACCAATGATTAATAACTTTTCAAAGTATATAATACTCATAATTGGACTTTTTTAAATAGGAATGTCTCACCTCATTCACTAGGTCCTCATATGATGCATCTAAAGCTCTCTGGAAAAATAGCGTCAACAAATATGTCCTCATCAGCTAGCCAAGATTATAGATCTTTTTGAATATTTGTATTACTATTATCATTATCACTTTTGCTGTTACTATTACTGTTACTCTTACAATTACTATGTCTACTATTATAGATAATGTCATTACTATTACTAATAATATTGCTATGTCTATTTTTACAGGTATTGTGAATACTATCTGCAAAGGGGATTCACCCTTGGTTCCCCAAGCAGGTTCCCTCATTGATATTACTATGGGTATTTGCCCATCCGTGAACGGACTACGTCCGTGGCTTGCCAAACGGCATCGCCGATGTTTCTCCATAGATATTGTTATTACTATAGAAATCTGCGAAGCAGGTCACCTGATTATTAATACTTTGTCTATTACTATAGATATTGTCACTACTATTGCTATTATCATTGCTATCTGCGAAGCAGTTTCCCTGATTGCCAAAATCCTTACTTTCGGTATTACATTTTCTGTAGAAATTGTTATTAATATTATTATAGATATTCATATTATTATTGATATTGCTATTATCGTTTTCAAAATTAAATCATAAGAAAAAAAATTTATCAAATATACAAGAAATTTTTCATTGAATAATTAGGTGCACTTCTGAACCTAAATCCATGATCAAAGTTATATCATATATAAACAATATGCGCCACAATAAGACTCATCATAACTTTATACTCTTTCATCAGAGTCTAAATAAATATTTTGTTGTAAAAAAATGGTAGTGTTCTAATCCAAAACTGTCAGAACAATAGATCTTAGTATTCTCTCTTTTTATAACTACAACCCAATGAGTGCCATGAGTTGGGTGTAAAATGATAATATTAGAATCCTCATTAATGATAGTTTTTGGTTTCTGATCTGGCATTATTACATCAATTGAAATTACACAAATATCTCTACGTATATCCTCTGTTTCAATACTACTTATGGCTTTATTCTCAATGCTGTAACTATTATTAATTTCCTTAAAATTTAAGGCGACCATTTTAAATAGAATATTATTTCAGACATAAAATACGAAACAAGGAAAAAACTATTATTATCTTTATTACCGAGTAAATATACAAAAATTGATTAAAGAATTGCTGGATATGAAGGTGCAAGTTTAATAAAAATTGAATACAAAAAGTCACAACAACACACTACTGTTCAGGTACTGGTAAAACCTATTTTGTAAGACAAAAACTTACAATTAAATGAAAAGGAAAATGACAACAGTAAAACAAAAAATCATAGTTTGTAAAGATGAAAAAGATTGGATAGATCCAGAAATCGGACAAGTTGATGAACTAAAAAATATGTGTAACTTTTATCAGATCACTTCGAGAAATATTTCTGAATTCGAGAATTGTGTAATTGTTCTTGATGATATGAGGGATAGATTAAGTAGGAAAAATATGCTTTTTTTGAACACATGCTAGATATTATAATACTCAAAAGATATTAATGTGTCATAAACCAGCCCAAATAGAAAATATGGCAAGAATTAATAAAGATAAAATATATATGACAACAATTAATGGAGCTGAATTATTCAAAAAAAACAAAAAATAATTTCCGTGATATAATAGTAGATTTTAGTGCTAACTAATATAATTGGCAATACGAAATGGCAGAGGAGCATTCGTTATGGTATATTTAATTTTGACACAAAACCATTACACTTTTATTATTATTGATAGAGATAAATCTTTAGTATATGGCTCAAAGATTGGTTCAATATATATAGTTGCTTTTAGTTTAAGGGATGGTCTTCAAAATGATGAAATTAAAATTTTAATAGAATAATTAAAACTAAGAATGAAGGATAGCGTAGGTAGAAACATTGTTTGCACAGATAATTATATGTGTCATTTTGATTAACATCCTGCGTTTAGAAACGTTAAAATACACGAGGATGTTTTCCCAAAGGCAATTTTTAGAGCCCAAGGGATGAAGTGCTTGTCAACTGTTGTTTGAGTTATTTGTACAGGAATTAAGATATATAATCATAGATATCCAGATATTACTTCAAAAACAGCTAGTCTTTTAGCTAATGGTGCGAGTACTATACTAAATAGAAC
>NC_134475.1:45208664-45221164 GCF_964194025.1 Convolutriloba macropyga
AAAAAGAGCATTTGACTGGTTCGAACAACATTAATCTGATCTTGGTAAAAGTTTTGCGAGAAATTCACTCGCACTTATTCTTTCAAAGTCTTGAAGGAGTCTCAGATTCAATGATGTTGATGGCAGATGCTTCAGAACTTTGGCGCGCGAGTCTTCGTGAGGTCGTAAGAGGGGCTCGCTCATTCAAATTTACTTCCGAATCAAAATCTGAATACATGAGACGGGCAGAAACCTATTATCAGATCAGTCTAGCAGTTTTCCTCGAAAACCACGCACTAACGCCGTACAAATTGAAGCTCAGCCTCATCTCTTCATTATTGAATGAACCTGATGTTTTCCAGAAAGCACGGGATCACATGACGGAATCGTTGGAAAAATCGAACCACCGATCTCAAAAGGATTTTAACTCGAAGTAAGTTACTTCATAATTTTTCAAAAAGCATACAAAAGCAAAAGTATCTTTTATTGTAGGGGAAACTTAGCGAAAAATTGTGACTGTTGGAAGCTTTAAGAAGTGTGGGAAAAAAATTAATCCGAATTGTGTCTATTAATGTTTTTTGCGGTTATTTCATAATGAGTTCTTGTTTTTCAGAACAATGAAAGGTTGTGGAAAGCTGAAAACAGTGGACCCAATGCTGTGCGACTTGTTTTTCTCTTTCTGCAGAATGATAGATTTCATTCTCGAAATAAAAATCTTCAATGTTTTCTTAAGTTTTGCATACTGCTGCAAACTCCTCTATGATATGTCAGCTCCAGATATTGAAAACATAGTTTACTAAAATGTTTGCAAGCAATATATTGTTACAGCAAAGCTGTTACCTGAATTGTTTCGGCAAACAGAGAATATGATGCGGGGATTGCGCTTCAATGTAGTTGGTTGCTTCAAGGACAAGTCCCTCACGGATCCGGTTATAACGAACACGAAAAAATGTATGGGAGGAAAAATCCTGTCGCATTCTTCAGCAGGTTTACTTCTAATGAAACACTCGAGTCCACCTCATTGCTACCTGGTTGTTGATATTCAACAGTTGTTAAACGCAGCCATTAAATTAGAACTGCCTAAATCAAAACTCAATAACAACAACATACGATTGCAAAAGTACGCACAATGTGGTTGGAATATTATTTTTCCAATTATATAAAACGTTGTTCTCAACTTACAGAAAATGAAGAGCCATTGTTTGTTAACCCGATGGATTGTATATTAAAACTACCTGATGGCTATACGACTAAAAGCTACGCTCGTCAACAGAAACCTCTTTTACTGCGCCATTAGAACCAAAACTCCAGCGACAGTGTACAAAAGATGACACGTATTGCTAGCCTTAAAAATGCGCACAAAATCTGAATATGAAACTAGCCGGAAGATGGCCGGTAGATAAAATTTGCCCCTCATTTTTTAAAAATATTTAACCATAAACAAGTTGTCTAATTTAAATTTTTTAAATGGCAGGTCGAAAATATTAAATTAAAAATGTTTCTCATTTGAATTCTTTTCTGAAAAATACCTCTATTCCGAAGATAATTTTTTTGTCATAAATAGTAGGTCACAAAACTACATTGAGCAAAGATTCGAGAAGCCTGACTAAGAAACCAAACTAACAATTTTTGTTAACCAAGAAGGCAAAACTGAATTGAGGGCAAAAGTCAATTTTTTTTCTTCTTCTTTTTAATTCACTGATTAATAAATTTAATTTGCAAACGAATTAAAAATTTTATTCGAGCTTTATTTATTAATGTTTCTTGTTTTTTTCTGTTGCTCAAAAATTTTGCAGAATTTCAAGAAATATTGGGGGATTTTTCAGGAAAAAAGTCCTTTTTTTTGGTTCAGATTATTGCATATTTACTGAACGCAGTCAAAATCAAAAAGTCAATTTGGTCAAAATCAAAGGTCATTTTGGTCAAAATTATAAGGTCATAAAAAGGTCACTTCTCTTGCTCAGAAAAAAGCAGCTCACACAGCCATTTTACTTATTTTCAATATTAGTTCAAAACGCCGCCAGAACAAATAGTACTTCCGGTACAAAAAACTGAAGAAAATCAATACTTTTCTTCGAGTCTCCTTAAAAATGTAAACGCTCTGTTGACACGTAGCTTGTTGACACACAACCAATACTGACACAACAGCAGATTAATTTCCCGAAAATCGCACTCTGAGAACATCAGAATAGTTTTTATGATTTGTGATTATAAAACTGTTGTATTTATAAACATGAAACACCTTAAAAATCCTTTAATTTTTTTTGTGTACAATAAATAGTTTCTTGCAGGGCTTGGTCGTCGATAAGAATCTCAAAAAGAGGTTTTTTGTGTTGAAATGTTACACTCTACAAATAACACATAATCATATCACTTTTAAAATTTGAGTCGTTCAATACCGAATGAAGATGTCGACAATGAGCAACTCTCTTTTTCCTTTCAAGACTGTTATCAGTTGCAATGATTTATTAATCTTCCAACAGATAATAACACCTTCTTGTCTGAAAAAATCGACCTTTTCTTAACTACCGCTGGTTTCAGGAAGGAAGTACTTTCCCGTATATGAGAACCGATGTCTGCAGTGAGAAAAACTGAGGGGTTTCCAAGCTCCTTAGACTGTTTGACCCTTGATAGTAATGTATTAGGTAAGGCAACAAAACGATTGGTTGATGCGATAAATGGATTTTGTAATAACCTTGAATGCTACAAATACTTGTTACATTGAAGACTTCATCATAAGAGAGATTCCGAGATTACACGACTTCTGCGTAATCTCAACTTCTGTCTAAACACAGTCTTGCTCATTCGTTTCTCAGATTCTGTCACTTTTTTCATAAGATCGACTTGAGACTCTTTATTTCTTTCCGAAAAATCCCTCGGTTCTTTTTCTACAGATGATCAACTTTCATCACAATAAAACTGTGTTGATATGCTTCAAAATGAAAACTATGAAACAAACTTTCGAAATTGACATTCATTGCGTTCAATTGTTCTTTTTTTGATTGACCACCACGATTTAAAATGGAAAATAACTCACCTTACGTTTGCAGTTGAAAGGTTCGGTTGGCTTAATGGGAGCGCCTCATTTCTTTATCTTTTCCGCATTTTCTGAGAAAACACACAGCTGATTCAATAAAAATTGGTAGCGGAAAAGTATCATAGAAAAAAACGAGATATTGAATCATGGAAAAAGATTGTTTTTTTTGAATTTTTTCTAGAAACCCCCTCCCAAAAAATCTAAAATTTTCATAATGAAATGAATTGTTTATTAAGTGTTTTAAAATAGATTAAAGTTTTTCATTAAACCCCTATAAAATTGACCTAATTTTAGTTTATTTTCTGAAGCCTTAGAAAGCCGCCCTGAGAGTCCCTTGAACTAGCATTTTTTCGCGGAAAAATTGGAAATATAATGGTACCAAAAATGGTGTATTGAGAGACACAAGTTTTTGAGTAATTTAAAATTTCTCAATTGGGAAAGATCAGAGCAACTGGCCTTTAAACATTCAAGGAGGAGATTTTGACATTTTTAACCGGCCCTTTGATAAATTATTTATATTTCGATTCGTCTCTTATGCATTTAATTCCCAAAGGCACCAATTAAGGCACTTAATCAATCCGAGGATAATTTCAGGTAAAAAGAGGTCAAGTTCACTTAGGATGGGAGACAGATTAATTAAGTCCTCAAATTAAGTTCCTATAAATACGTTTAGAAAAATACTTGGTCTCTTCTTACCATCTTGTAGAATTCAGTGATAGTGCGTTTTGGTCTGTCGTATACATTAGTTTGTTTTTAGCGATAATTAATCCAACAGAATGACAGGAAACTTCTCATCGTTCGACCCTGCAGCCGCGTTCAACCCTTGGGGGTGCTCAACCCCCAAAACGACAGAAGCCAGCTTGTCCAAAAAACCGCCAAATGCTGAGTTAAAATCTCGTTAGTATCACAGAAACTTCAGTAAGCTTAGCAAATACTTTCTGGTTCAAAAAATATTTTTCGCTTATTTTTCAGGATCTCTTGAGAAATTAAGCGGGGAAAAGTTGATAACGCTACAATCAGGAAATCGAAAGAGCAAATTTTTGTAAATATGATAGTGAGTGGCCAATGTGTGTCGTATAAAATATCCCAGTATGTGAGTATGTGAGTTTCTTGTCATACGGTAGTCTGATAGGCCTTTAATGAAATGCAAATAGGATTAAAACTGAAATTAAACAGGTTTTATGAATTGTGTGAGTGAGAAAAACAGTTTGTTCAATGAGGGAAATGTTTAAGGCAGCTTTTTTCCTTTTCTAGGTGAAAATCTCAATTTAACAAATGATCAGCAACAAGAACAGCCGGTACAATTGTCAGCGAAAGACAGTCAGTATTATAGGCAATCTTCACATAAAATCAAAAGAATGAGGCGGAAAGATTGCATGGAGACCGGGAAGTTTTTATCCTGAATATTTCAAAGAAATTAAAATTCAGGATGGTTTAAGAAGTTTTTGAAAAACTCAGTTTGTAACCGTTAGTATGAAGTAAACTTTTTAATATTAACTTCCGAAATATCCCTCACACTCCACAATGTTTTAATCGGTCCTCGCTATTTGGAATTTAACTTGTTAAACCTTTATATTTGTGAGTGAAGCACAATTTGAAAATAACTGTTTCTGTTGTGACTTTAGAAGAGCCTTATGCTTGAGGACATTAGGAAAGAAGCACGCAAGCTGGATATCTGCAATAAGGTAGATAAAAGGATTACGGCTTGTATCAACGAAATTATCGTCAATTTCGAATCTAGTGGAGCGCTGTCAACTTCTGACAAAACACAGCTTCACCTGGCCGTCATCACGTATATGTACAGGGTCGTTTCGATGTTGAGATTCTCAACTGCTTCGTTCAAGCGGCAGTACCAGCAATTGTTCAACTTCACCAATCAACTGCCGGACTGGATGAGTTCGAAATTAACACAGAGCATGTCTCAGTGAACTGGAAAAAGAACAAGCGCACAGTAAAGAGGTTACTATCAAAACACTTGTAATCGAAAAAATCAAATTTGACGAGAAGATACATCCTTATCATATCAAGGTAATAATGATTTGAATTAACAGCTGTGAAAGATTGAACTCTTTACCAGCCTTGCAAGCACGGAATAAGGTAAAATTGTTTTCAAATATTATGATTTCACTTAATTTATGTTTGTTTCAGTATTGTTCCAGGATTTATCGGGGGATTGATGACTTATCTTCTTACAACGAGAAATGTTTCCGATGATCAGAGGAAAACTTATGGAAAATTTAAGCGTTAATTCCTGAATTACTACGTAGAAACAGAAAAAGTTTTCATCTATAGGAATGGATCACAGGAGTTCCGCGAGCGCCAGATCACATTCAAGTTCAAAAAGAAGGTAAGTAGATAAAAGTTCTTTTGCTTTCAAAACATTTTTAACCAACTTGGGATGTCGGTTTTGGAAAGAAGGAGGAGACTTTCGTTCATTATCGCATAGTATTATTTAATTTTAGATTGTTGTTTATAAAACCCACGGAATTTCGAATTTTTTCTCTTGATGAAAGATGGTTAGAACATTAAACCCTAGCATACTTGGGAAAAGGTGAGGGATTTTTCAGAAATTAAATTACCTTTGTTTAGAGACACTTTTTTTTCTGTTTCAGATGCAAGTAACTGTACAGAAGGGGGAGAAGTATCTGCTTAATCGACAGATCAAGCATCTGTTACCCACAAAGTACATTAATGGTGGCGCTGCCCACTTTCCCCTATCAAACAATGCTGTACCAGCTCTCGTTTCGAAGCAATTGGTCTAAATGGATTAAAGATTTGATTTCCACGCTGTCGGACAGATGGTGCGAGCAAGAATGGAGGAACTCAGCTACTTTCAATGACAGGTTGCCAAAAAAGTAACATATTGAAGGAAACTGAAATTATCAAAACGCAAAAATGGCAAACATTTTAATTTCCCGGCTGATCAAACTTATACGCTGCAAGCAATTTCGAGTCGTCCCAGAAGGCACTGGAAACCTGAAGTTCTCAAACTTGTATTCCAGAGAAGCACAACAACAGCAAGCACAAATGGTCATGAATCAGAGTTGAAAAGGGGTTTGCGACGCAGCGTACATCCAATTTGGTCAAGTAATCATTACATCGGCTCCTTTCGCCAAAGTTGATATTGTTTTGGCTATCACGGCGTAGTTATTAACAGTCAAAAACAGAATACGTTGATGATGATCCGATTAACCCAAAACCAGAGTATATAGTTGAAGCTCGTCAAAACGGCCGACACTTGATTGACGCAAATATAGATAGAAGGAGATGTCTAGGCTGCCTTCGCATCTTTTGCCAAGTGTATTTAGAAGTGATTTTCTGAACAAGCAGTGCAACCTCAAGTAGACTGAATGGATTTGCAACAAACTTAGCAAGAGATCTGATGGTCAAAATCCTCGTTATGCAATATTAGTAGCAAGAGTTGATATTCCTGCATTAACACAGCTTCGATATGATTAAATAGACTGATTTGCTCATCAACTTTTCTCTTAACAGTCAAGTAATCGCTTATCAATCTA
Organism: Convolutriloba macropyga; assembly: GCF_964194025.1. NCBI lineage: Eukaryota > Metazoa > Xenacoelomorpha > Acoela > Convolutidae > Convolutriloba > Convolutriloba macropyga. The sequence goes on from NC_134475.1 coordinate 45,215,199, forward strand.
GTTCTCAATAAGAACAATGACTTAAAACTATTTGCTCTCCTTTTTTAATCATTGTTGCTAACTATTTAATCCTTTTGTTTTTAACGTACATTAGTTTACTATTTTTGAGTAGTAATTTAGATGAACAATTTTTTCTGAACAAATTTCGTTTGGGGAAAAAATTACAGCAAAACATAATTGAAGTCAGTGTTCCTGTTTGAATTTTCCGTAGTATCGTTATGGCGCCACTTGTCTGGAATTTTACCAGCATAAATTTGCACCTTTTAAATACCGCAAAACCCTTCTTGAATTGAATAGTCTTTTCACTAGCCATTCTTTAAATTCTTAAAACATTCCGGCGTTATTTTAATAGTCAACAGGTGCCAATTATGTCAAATGCCAATTTTGGCACCAATTGTCTGGAAGTTTACCCGCAAAAAATTGCACCACTTCAATAACCGCAAAATCTCTCCTTGATTTGATTAGTTCTTTCCGCCAGACATTCCATAATTACTTAGAGCATGTGGCAGCTTAAATTGGCAATTGATACTGGCATTTTTGAGCGGGCGAGGAATTTTGTTTACATTCAATTAACAAAGAATTACTACCCACCACAAAAAGGAACATTCCTTGTGAAATTCCTAAAAAAATTGCAAAACTCACTTCCAATCCAGTTAGACTTTCATTTTAATTTCTGTTAACCTAGATATCAGTCAGCACTTCAGTGAAAATGAGTTTCTCTTGAGTGTTGTTGATAATAAGGTTTGTAAGGTTTTCAGAGAAGCAATGTCATCAAGTGCAATTTCGCCAAATGACTCTAGTAGTGATATTGAACAACCAGATGCAAGGATACCAAGAAGAGCAGGACCACATTTCGACAAGTATGGAAAGGAGACGAAAAAATTCAAGCAAGAGAATTCAACCCGGACCACAATTTCCCCATGGACCCATGGTTAGTATGAAATAGCCCTTTCAAAATTAATTTCCGCAATATCCCTCACACCGAACAATAATTTAATCGGTCCTTGCTAAATGAAACTTGACTTGCTAGACCGTTAAGTTATTGCGTGATTCACACTTTTATGAATAATTCATTCCGGTTCTCAAGTTCCAGTGTAATTGTTAGTAAGAAGTGTTCTCTGCAATATTAATTTCCGAAATATCCCTCACACACCACAATGTTTTAATCGATCCTTGCTAAATGAAACTTGACCTGTTAAACACTTAAATTTTTGAGTGATGCACATATTTAATATTTTATGAGTTTCTATTGAGTGCTATACCCGCATACAGCGAAATAGTTTTTTTCCGACAAATGCCTCCTAACTGGCTAATTTATTTTTGCCGAAAAACCTTTTTCAATTAATCCAGTTCAAACGTTTTATTGTGCCCCAAAAAGCATGCTAGGCAATCTAATCTCGAGGAGCACATGCTGAATTGGCGGCTACGAAGGCAGCATTGGTTCGACAAGTTCTGCGAGCTGTGCTTCTACTACGCTCGGGACAACGCCAACCTGAGGAGGCATGAGGAAAGTTCGAGTTGCTGAAAAGAGAAGACAGAGTTTTCTGCCACAAACTGAGAGCTGCTACAATGATGTCGAAAAATACCTGGATGGGAGCTGGTCAATTAATAACTTTACGGACATTTTTTCCAGATATGGTAGGAACCAGTTTGAAAAATGAAGTGGTAATTGCTATCAGTAGTTCGAAGAATGAAAAGAGAGAAACCTTGTCTTCCAGCCAGTCTGAGATTAGAGGAGTGAACATCCTGACAATCCGACATCATCATGACATGCTTGTGTGTATTCTGAAGGCGTAGCAGCATCTGAGCCAGGGCCTTCATACGTCCCAACAAGTTGTCCCACTGAGTCGGCCACATCTGAGATAGGGCCTTCCTCTTCTTCCTCGGCGGTGGTTCCATCGAGAGGCAGTCGCTCAAGAAAAAAGAACTCAAAACCGCAGAAACACATACTCGCGAAACGGCTCTTTACAGTAGAAAGTCGCACGCCACGTCCTGAATTGCCCAGGATGGAGATAGATCAAGCGCCAGTGATTGAGCAAGGTAAGTCCAATGTGCCAATTATGACCCCGCGAAATATCATCAAAATTTTGTCGCAGATTCCGGAGATAGACAGAAAAGTTCTACCGAGAACTGCTTTCGAACTGAAGAGAATTCTTCGATTATTTAAAGAACATAAAACTAGCTGTGTTGTTATCCCAGATTGTTGGTCTCTACTTGGATTTTCCTCTCCGATCACGCCGCTGCTGGCTGACACATCAATCTCCTCAAAGAATCTGATAGAACATATACTAAAGAAAGAAATGGATGCGTGCGTGGATGGAGAGACAATTGAAAGATCAGTTTCGGCGAGAAAGAATTCAGATGAGGTGAGTGTGAGTGTGGTGTTTTTATGGCAAAGCAATTAGGATACTGTCATTTTATGTTAACAAATTTAGCAGGAAATGATAAATCTTATTTTTAACATAAAACAACGCATTCGATGTAAGGCTTCTACATTTTAAATCTTTCATTTTAAAAACTCAGATTAAAAAGGCGAGGCATTTTTTGGAAAAAAAATAAAATGGGTCTGTTTAAGTTATCTGTACTTGAAATCTTTGTTCCTGTTTCAGTATCAGTAGATCATATCTACGACGACAGTCAAAGAGCTTCTGCAACAATTTGAATTGCAAGATCATCCCTGGAATTTCAACAATTTTGATATGACGAGAAAGTAATTAGAGAAAGCTTTACATTTTTTTCCGAAATTTAATTTTAGATACTTATCAAAAGTTTTTTCAACTAAATGACAAAAGGCTTTCTTTCAGGCTCTAACAAACTGAAAAACTGGACTGTTTCTGGTATTCTCGCTGAAGTCTCCCTCGGGCACCTTCATGCCGATAACCTCCCTCCAGAACTCCGCAGCAGTGCCGTTGAAAATTATTTGGTAATCAGTATGGACGGTGCTGTAACGAATTGGCACACAGATTTCTGCCACACCTCTGTTATTTACATTGTGTTGACAGGATTCAAAGAGTTTTACATAGTGCTTAATTCAGCTCAAAATCAGCGCCTCTTTTCTGAATTCAACAAGAAAACGGCAAATAAAAGGTAGCTTATTCAAAAAAAATATCAACAAAAATAATTGACACCAAACTGTTGATATAATTTTTTTTCAATAACCTCTTCTATGGACTTCACGAGAAGATTGCGTCGCAATGTAGAAAAGTGACTGTGAGAAAGGGAGAGTGTTAGTTTATGAGCGCTGGTTGTCAACATTTTGTCAGAACCATTGGAGACACTCTAGTTTTTGTCGTGAACTTCTTTTACAAGAATGAAATCGGTAACTTTTTTTACTAAAATCTGGTTTTATTGTTAAATATTTTTTGTTCAAAGTGACAAAAGCCTGCTGACTCCAGTTAATTTAAGAAGTTGAGAAAACATTTTCAGGGAGAAGTTAGAAGAAAGTTATCCAAGCTTCCAAGCCCTGACCTTTGCAGCAATAAACGCGGAACTGAGAGAGACAGTAACCGCCCAGAGAGAAGGCCCTTAAAGCCTGTTGGCGTCCTTAATTTGTGACGGCATTGAAGATGAGACGAAACAGCGGTCTGTCTAAGAGCGTTGTCAGACGGCGATCCACGAATTGAAAAGCTATCTAAGTGGTTATCATTGCTGTCAATTGCGTTTCAACCTGGTGTAAAAATTAAAATATTAAAAGTTTATTTGCTTACTTTACTGACTAGTTACCTTGTCGTTCTTTTCAAACAGCCGTGGGATTTTTTGGTAAAAAAGTGAGTTTGGATGGGGTGTTTCAGTTTTCGTTCTGACTAATTCAGCAAAATTCCAAGAGACCTAGAGAGAAGCTGAAATTACTTTTCTGGGTTGAGACGTCAACTGCAGTTGGAGCAACAGTTCAGAACTTGGCAATCGGGGGAAAGTCAGACGAAGGAAGCACTAGCAGCTCCAGGTCGTACAGTGTTGGGAATATGCCTGACTCTCCCATAACGATTAGAAGCTCAACTGTTGTGTTGAATACTTCCCCACCAGTTCTGATCAATTTCCATCTCGGACAATGAGGCTGCATGAGAAACTGAGAGCAGTCCGGCAACTTCGCTGAACGAAAAAAAAACCCTTATTAATGTACAAAACTTGGTACCATATTTATTATATTTGATAATTTTTAGTTTTATATGTGTAGATAATGTTTAGGTGGGTTTTATAATTCACTTCTTCCCTGTTGAGTCTTCAATTTATTGAGATTATTGCTAGAGGAGGGATTTTACAGCAAATATTATTGAACATTGACATCAAAAAATACTAAAATGCGGTTCAATTTCAGAGAAAAGAAATAATGTCTGAAACTACTGGTTGAAAGAAGCGCGGTGCACCTGTCAAACGCTTGGAACTGTTCACAGGCGACGGTGAGAACTATTTAGAAACTAATTTTGAACTTCAAAATAAAATGTTGAACTATATCAAATATGTCACTCATTACCCACGCTAGAGCACTTTAGCTCACCACTCCACTCAATCTTTACACTTCGTTTCTGTTTGGCGCAGGACGTAAAAGCGATATGCAACGTTGCAGACACATAACTGTGGGGATAAAGACCAGAGAAAAGCTTGAACATTACTGCAAAATGTGCTTCGCCTGGAACATTGATGCTGACGACTTCAGAAGAGTCCACGAAGGGAGTGGAGTTTTCGAGGATCGAATGGAGTTCATTATGAGGCAAACTGATAGCTCCTATGACGAGGATAAGCGATATATTTCGGGAGAGCATGATTTCAGCAGCTACTCTAATCGAATTCCAGCTCATGAATAGCTGGACATAGCAGGGTGTGTTGCTCAAATAAGAAAAGAGAGGGCAGAGTCAAGGAAGCGAAAGACAGTGCAAGTTCAAGCAGGTAACTCATTGTGTTTTTTTATTTTTATCTACACTTATTACACAATAGTACTTTAGATTAACCATAATATGTTAATTTAATCTAATTACAGTAACTTTTTAGCGAATTGTAAAGAAAAAATTGTTGCTTTTTATTTTCATTAACAGATGAGGGACCATCTTCCAGCAAATATTGTAACCTGCTTTGACCATTGTTTCAGCTATTATTAAAGAGCAATTTTTCAGAAAATATTATACATAATTTGATAATACTCATCAGATATATTTTTTGTTTTTAGTTGCATTAACAGATGAGGGACAGTCTACGAGGTTGGATGATCAATCTGAGGAACCAGTGCAGCGAAAATTAGATAACCTACTTTGTTCATTATTTCAGCTATTATTAAAGAGCGATTTTTGACGTAAAAAACATCAGACAAAAAAAACAGTGAAAGAGCACCAAAAAAACCTGCCGTCTAAATTTATGCTTGTCACACTGAGCTCTATAATGCTAATATGTTGTTGCTTTTGTTACAGTGCAAATACGTTTTTTTGATCGCACGAGTACTTTATATCGTTAATAAAACGTTGCTTTAAAATGAATTGAAATTTTGAACGGTAGATTGTTTTATCAAATACAGTTTATAGTTGCATTAATAGAGGGACCACCTGAACAACCAGTGATTGATAATACTCATCGAATACAATTTTCTTTTTAATTGCAATGGCAGATGAAGGACCATCTACCAAGTTGGATGATCAACCTGAAGAACCATTGCAGATCAACTCAGGTAACCCCCTTCGACCAATATTTCAGTAAATACTAACTTGTCGCATATTTGAAATTACTACTCGAATTTTACTTTATTATCAGTGGTATGGGACCATCTACTTTGTTGGGGACAGATGAAGCTGGGTCATCCAAACGTCCATCGAAGCTAAGAAGACACAAAGAGAAAGGACTGTACATGATTGTCGCTGACAAAACGAACCAGTATGAGCTTATAGACGCCCCACCTTTAATTGATACTGAACGCAATCTAAGTGAAGAGCGAATGGCTGAAGTGGTCAGACTTTCACTACAAGATTGGTTGCTGCTAGAAA
>NC_134475.1:45223664-45248773 GCF_964194025.1 Convolutriloba macropyga
AAGGTTTAAGAATGATTTAATTTCATCTCTTGAGGATTAAGATACCCGGGTATCCATAACAGTAATTCACTGGGAGCCCAACCCGAGTAATAATCAGTTTCTAAGTAATCCCAAGAAATTTGCCGTGGCACTGGTTGTCTTCACTTTTTGGGGGTAATCTGGATCATCCTTGACATCTGTTCCCAGGCGTGAACGAAGAGCCAAATCAATCGCTAAGAATGAAGATAACTAGTGATATGCCAACTCTGGCGTATCTTGTTTTCGGTTTTACGAAGTTAAATAGGCGGCAGTTGTGTTAATATCAGCAAAAAACTTAACTTAAGGGAAAGTTCACATTTTAAAGTGTTTCCTCAGGTACAAATAAAAGTATGTACAAAAATTCCAAGGCGCATTACTTTTACGTTTTTTAATTGATTCAAATAATGTAGCATTATCTATGCTCCCAAACTTTATACATGGAAAATACTAATCTACGTTATAAGAAATTTAGTTAGAGTGGTCATTCAGTCTATTAATTAACACACTATTCAAAAAAAAACAGAAACAATAGTGGGAATGGAACAAAATCATATACCGCCAAACTAAGTGAAATTAATACATTGCAATTGCGTTATTTCCGGAAAGCATTTTGCTACGAATTAATTCCGCCTTCTACAGAAAAAAAAACTAAACCCTTTTTATTTGAGTGTTAGCAATTTTTTCTCATTAAAAAGTAAACCATTTCGTGTCCAAAAACGTCTCGTATGAACACATTGGTAAAAAAACAGCGTTCTCTTCTAACGGGTTTATTCTTCCAAAAATGTTACAGCCAGTATGTGTTCGATTCAGAATGTGAGCAAGTTACAAACTTGTAATTTCACACATTACAGTACGACGGTGGTCTGCATATAATTGCTGTCACCCGCCGGTTGAAATTAAAAGTCGTATCTGCGACTAACAAAAATTCACCTTCGTACTCTGATGTGTATTGTAATTTTGTAATTTGATGATATTCTGATTCGGTAAATGGTCTGAATCGGATTATTTTTTGAAAATTCCCTAAATGGTCTGAATCGGACCTGATCTGATTGTTTTCTGAAAAATCCCTCAAGATCAAGCTTAATCAGTTGTCTAAATTTTTGGGAGGAGGGTGGTGCAAATTGACGTGGGGGCAAGAGAGCCTAAATGATGAACTTTAATGACTGAAGGATGTTTCAGAAATTCAGTAAATGAGTTAGCATAACACATAGTCCTACCTTTCGATGCTAGTTATCGCCCGCTTTTAAAGGATTTTTACAATCGTGTTCAAAGGATGTTTTCAGTGTCCATTGTGACGAGGGATTAAAAGAATCCCACCTAAAAAGTGAGTGTCGCTATCGATACATCTTATGCTACTCTAACTAAGAGGATATTATGAAATTAGATATTAAATTCAACGAATGACTTGCTGATGCTAATACAAAAGCTCGGAGGGTCGTGTTTTTTCAAAGATTTTTCATCATTTTAAGGAGATTTTTTATTAATCATTTTGTCTATCCTCGCATGCTACAAACAAGAAACGATCAAATAAGCATTGGAAACATTGTTGCAAAAATGTTTTCAAGTCAGTGTCCAATGAAAAGGATAAATTTTAACAATACTAACCCTTTTCTGGTGTATCAGTGAACAGTTTTTCTGAGATATAACTTGTCAATCCAATCCAATCCAAGCCAGCTGTTCAGCCAGCTACTCCATTCAATATGTCGATCGGATGCCGTATGGCCGACAGGGCGTTTCGCCGACAACTAAAAATTGAAAAATTTAGCCGATACTCGGTCTAGGTAGAATGAGCGATAGTAATAATTTTGGAGATCTCTGATGCCAATTTAAGACAATCTTGTTTAACACTGGATTAACGCAACATGGATGGGGGAGGGGGCAGAAAAATCCGGTGGCTTTTGTTTGCAACGCGGTGCTATGAAATTACGATATTCAAAAATTGCAGAATATTTTAATTGATTTTTTTCTGTTGGTATAACATACCAGACTAGATATTTTCCACATGAACAGGATCATTTACCTTAAACTTGGTTTTGGGAAAATCATTATCAATTAATTAGGAAAACATTTGAGTCGGCGATAATCAGCAATAAGTTTCAACTATGTGTTTTCGTAGTTTGGAGCGCACCAGACTGGATTAACGCAACAGGAGGGGGGGGGGCAGAAAGAGAAAAGATCCGGTATTTGTTTGCAACGCTGTAAAATTAAGATATGCAAATTTTGCAGAACTGATTTTGCAAAAGTAATTTGTAATTGCAATTGTAATAAATCGTAATTGCAATATGTAGTTGGTTTTTTTTCTGAAAAGTCCCTCTAATCTGTTTCGTCCGGATTTCTATTATTTGATTTGTCAATCTGTAATTTTTGCTATGTTACTATAATGGTACTAAAATTATATTGCTAAAATGTAATTGATATTTTCTGAAAAACCCCTCTAATCGATTCCGATTTGGTTTTTGCTGTATCACTAACAGCTAATTGCTGTAATACTTAATTACAATCAATAATCTTTTGGTTAGGCGAGGAGCTTGGTTAATTACCAAAGTAAAGTGACAAGAAGCATCAACCAAAGAAATAATAGTCAAAATCGCCTCAATTCTACTTTTACTTGCAGAATTACAAAAAGATTTTATACTGCTTAAGATTAAAACATTACGTTAAACTGTTTTTTTCAAATATAGTGGAAATTGACTGATTGTTGTCAGGTGAAAATTACCAAATAATTACAAGCCAACCGATTAATCTAACAAAGTTTTAAGGCAACGAAGATCAATTCAATTTGTCATTAAATTGTTTCAATCCGTAGAAATCACCTGATAGGAATTTTGTCACAATTTTTTTCAATATAAACTCACACATTCGATGTCTGATTCTACTCACCCAAATCAAATCAAATATAATGTGTTCAAATAGCAGTGAGCTGCTAATTGCGATTTCTCAGGTGGTAGTTTACACCACCTTTTAAACCGCGCTTTCACTTTGGTTTGCATTCGGTTTTGGTATTTTCGTTGGTTTCTTGTGGTTTATATTGGGTGCTTGCCTGGAGGAGGGAGGCAGGGAGGTTGGTTTGGATGGAATGCATGGTTATGGAGTGGAAGAACGGAGGGGGCGTGGGGTGACAGGAAGGGTGTTTTTTAGAGGGAGTTTGGGAGAGAGGGAGTCGGAGAGTGAGTGAAGGAGTAGGGTCTTTAGAGAAGTGGATCGAAGGAAAAAACAAAGAGAAAAGAAAAAGACAAAGGAAAGAAGAGAGGCACCCTCAGTGCACCTCCGGCAGCCAGTCCCCCCTTTCAGAGAACCAGCAACCGGCTTGTGCACTGAAAGTACGGAGACTTGTCATTGGTTTTGATGTTTATAGTGAGAAAGAGAAAGAGAGGCACCCTCAGTGCACCACCGACAACCAGCCCTCCCTTTCAGAGGACGAGCAGCCGGCATGTGCACTGAGAGTACAAAGAATTGTAGTTTATACCTCTTATTGAGGCGGTTATTTTCAACCTTGCGGGGGTGAGTGGTTGTTCCCAAGCGGGAACAGAATGTGGGACCAGTATCAAGGCCTCAGCATGATTTCCGCGATCATGCTGCCCTCCCTTACTGGCACCCTGGAGTAAGAGTGTGGGGCCAGCATCAAGGCCTCAGCATGATTCCCACGATCATGCTGCCCTCCCTTACTGGTACCCTGGAGTAAGAGTTAGATCAGCTTCAAGACCTAGACTGATTCCCGTGATCAGTCTAGTCTCCCACACTGATCAGTCATCAGCAGTTTCGGTCCCTTATTTTTGCTGTCTGTGGGGGCGTGCTGAAATAAAATATGAACCAAAAAGAAAAAAAAAAGAAAAAAGTTTCGCCGAAAACTAAAAATTGAAAATTTTAGCCAATACTCGGTCTAGGTAGAATGAGCGATAGTAATAATTTTGGAGATCTGTGATGCCAATTTAACACTGGATTAACGCAACATGGATGGGGGAGGGGGCAGAAAAATCCGGCGGCTTTTGTTTGCAACGCGGGGCTATGAAATTACCATATTCAAAAATTGCAGAATATTTTAATTGATTTTTTTTCTGTTGGTATAACATACCAGACTAGATATTTTCCACATGAACAGGATCATTTAACCTTAGACTTGGTTTTGGGAAAATCATTATCAATTAATTAGGAAAACATTTGAGTCGGCGATAATCAGCAATAAGTTTCAACTATGTGTTTTCGTAGTTTGGAGCGCACCAGACTGGATTAACGCAACAGGAGGGGGGGGGGGGCAGAAAGGGAAAAGATCCGGTTTTTGTTTGCAACGCTGTAAAATTACGATATGTAAATTTTGCAGAATTGATTTTGCAAAAGTAATTTGTAATTGCAATTGTACTGAGAGTACAAAGAATTGTAGTTTATACCTCTTATTGAGGCGGTTATTTTCACCCTTGCGGGGGTGAGTGGGTTGTTCCCAAGCGGGAACAGAATGTGGGACCAGTATCAAGGCCTCAGCATGATTTCCGCGATCATGCTGCCCTCCCTTACTGGCACCCTGGAGTAAGAGTGTGGGGCCAGCATCAAGGCGTCAGCATGATTCCCACGATCATGCTGCCCTCCCTTACTGGTACCCTGGAGTAAGAGTTAGATCAGCTTCAAGACCTAGACTGATTCCCGTGATCAGTCTAGTCTCCCACACTGATCAGTCATCAGCAGTTTCGGTCCCTTATTTTTTGCTGTCTGTGGGGGCGTGCTGAAATAAAATAGGAACCAAAAAGAAAAAAAAGAAAAAAAGAGAAAAAAAATTAATAATAATAATTAAATTTATAAATATATATATATATATATGAAAATAAATATATATATATATATATATATATATATATATATATATATATATATATATATATATATATCTAGTTATATATATATGTATATATATATATATATATATATATATATATGTATCTTGTTTTCGGTTTTACGAAGTTAAATAGGCGGCAGTTGTGTTAATATCAGCAAAAAAACTTAACTTAAGGGAAAGTTCACATTTTAAAGTGTTTCCTCAGGTACAAATAAAAGTATGTACAAAAATTCCAAGGCGCATTACTTTTACGTTTTTTAATTGATTCAAATAATGTAGCATTATCTATGCTCCCAAACTTTATACATGGAAAATACTAATCTACGTTATAAGAAATTTAGTTAGAGTGGTCATTCAGTCTATTAATTAACACACTATTCAAAAAAAACAGAAACAATAGTGGGAATGGAACAAAATCATATACCGCCAAACTAAGTGAAATTAATACATTGCAATTGCGTTATTTCCGGAAAGCATTTTGCTACGAATTAATTCCGCCTTCTACAGAAAAAAAACTAAACCCTTTTTATTTGAGTGTTAGCAATTTTTTCTCATTAAAAAGTAAACCATTTCGTGTCCAAAAACGTCTCGTATGAACACATTGGTAAAAAAACAGCGTTCTCTTCTAACGGGTTTATTCTTCCAAAAATGTTACAGCCAGTATGTGTTCGATTCAGAATGTGAGCAAGTTACAAACTTGCAATTTCACACATTACAGTACGACGGTGGTCTGCATATAATTGCTGTCACCCGCCGGTTGAAATTAAAAGTCGTATCTGCGACTAACAAAAATTCACCTTCGTACTCTGATGTGTATTGTAATTTTGTAATTTGATGATATTCTGATTCGGTAAATGGTCTGAATCGGATTATTTTTTGAAAATTCCCTAAATGGTCTGAATCGGACCTGATCTGATTGTTTTCTGAAAAATCCCTCAAGATCAAGCTTAATCAGTTGTCTAAATTTTTGGGAGGAGGGTGGTGCAAATTGACGTGGGGGCAAGAGAGCCTAAATGATGAACTTTAATGACTGAAGGATGTTTCAGAAATTCAGTAAATGAGTTAGCATAACACATAGTCCTCCCTTTCGATGCTAGTTATCGCCCGCTTTTAAAGGATTTTTACAATCGTGTTCAAAGGATGTTTTCAGTGTCCATTGTGACGAGGGATTAAAAGAATCCCACCTAAAAAGTGAGTGTCGCTATCGATACATCTTATGCTACTCTAACTAAGAGGATATCATGAAATTAGATATTAAATTCAACGAATGACTTGCTGATGCTAATACAAAAGCTCGGAGGGTCGTGTTTTTTCAAAGATTTTTCATCATTTTAAGGAGATTTTTTATTAATCATTTTGTCTATCCTCGCATGCTACAAACAAGAAACGACCAAATAAGCATTGGAAACATTGTTGCAAAAATGTTTTCAAGTCAGTGTCCAATGAAAAGGATAAATTTTAACAATACTAACCCTTTTCTGGTGTATCAGTGAACAGTTTTTCTGAGATATAACTTGTCAATCCAATCCAATCCAAGCCAGCTGTTCAGCCAGCTACTCCATTCAATATGTCGATCGGATGCCGTATGGCCGACAGGGCGTTTCGCCGACAACTAAAAATTGAAAAATTTAGCCGATACTCGGTCTAGGTAGAATGAGCGATAGTAATAATTTTGGAGATCTCTGATGCCAATTTAAGACAATCTTGTTTAACACTGGATTAACGCAACATGGATGGGGGAGGGGGCAGAAAAATCCGGCGGCTTTTGTTTGCAACGCGGTGCTATGAAATTACGATATTCAAAAATTGCAGAATATTTTAATTGATTTTGTTGGTATAACATACCAGACTAGATATTTTCCACATGAACAGGATCATTTACCTTAAACTTGGTTTTGGGAAAATCATTATCAATTAATTAGGAAAACATTTGAGTCGGCGATAATCAGCAATAAGTTTCAACTATGTGTTTTCGTAGTTTGGAGCGCACCAGACTGGATTAACGCAACAGGAGGGGGGGGGCAGAAAGAGAAAAGATCCGGTATTTGTTTGCAACGCTGTAAAATTAAGATATGCAAATTTTGCAGAACTGATTTTGCAAAAGTAATTTGTAATTGCAATTGTAATAAATCGTAATTGCAATTTGTAGTTGGTTTTTTTTCTGAAAAGTCCCTCTAATCTGTTTCGTCCGGATTTCTATTATTTGATTTGTCAATCTGTAATTTTTGCTATGTTACTATAATGGTACTAAAATTATATTGCTAAAATGTAATTGATATTTTCTGAAAAACCCCTCTAATCGATTCCGATTTGGTTTTTGCTGTATCACTAACAGCTAATTGCTGTAATACTTAATTAAAATCAATAATCTTTTGGTTAGGCGAGGAGCTTGGTTAATTACCAAAGTAAAGTGACAAGAAGCATCAACCAAAGAAATAATAGTCAAAATCGCCTCAATTCTACTTTTACTTGCAGAATTACATAAAGATTTTATACTGCTTAAGATTAAAACATTACGTTAAACTGTTTTTTTCAAATATAGTGGAAATTGACTGATTGTTGTCAGGTGAAAATTACCAAATAATTACAAGCCAACCGATTAATCTAACAAAGTTTTAAGGCAACGAAGATCAATTCAATTTGTCATTAAATTGTTTCAATCCGTAGAAATCACCTGATAGGAATTTTGTCACAATTTTTTTCAATATAAACTCACACATTCGATGTCTGATTCTACTCACCCAAATCAAATCAAATATAATGTGTTCAAATAGCAGTGAGCTGCTAATTGCGATTTCTCAGGTGGTAGTTTACACCACCTTTTAAACCGCGCTTTCACTTTGGTTTGCATTCGGTTTTGGTATTTTCGTTGGTTTCTTGTGGTTTATATTGGGTGCTTGCCTGGAGGAGGGAGGCAGGGAGGTTGGTTTGGATGGAATGCATGGTTATGGAGTGGAAGAACGGAGGGGGCGTGGGGTGACAGGAAGGGTGTTTTTTAGAGGGAGTTTGGGAGAGAGGGAGTCGGAGAGTGAGTGAAGGAGTAGGGTCTTTAGAGAAGTGGATCGAAGGAAAAAACAAAGAGAAAAGAAAAAGACAAAGGAAAGAAGAGAGGCACCCTCAGTGCACCTCCGGCAGCCAGTCCCCCCTTTCAGAGAACCAGCAACCGGCTTGTGCACTGAAAGTACGGAGACTTGTCATTGGTTTTGATGTTTATAGTGAGAAAGAGAAAGAGAGGCACCCTCAGTGCACCACCGACAACCAGCCCTCCCTTTCAGAGGACGAGCAGCCGGCATGTGCACTGAGAGTACAAAGAATTGTAGTTTATACCTCTTATTGAGGCGGTTATTTTCAACCTTGCGGGGGTGAGTGGTTGTTCCCAAGCGGGAACAGAATGTGGGACCAGTATCAAGGCCTCAGCATGATTTCCGCGATCATGCTGCCCTCCCTTACTGGCACCCTGGAGTAAGAGTGTGGGGCCAGCATCAAGGCCTCAGCATGATTCCCACGATCATGCTGCCCTCCCTTACTGGTACCCTGGAGTAAGAGTTAGATCAGCTTCAAGACCTAGACTGATTCCCGTGATCAGTCTAGTCTCCCACACTGATCAGTCATCAGCAGTTTCGGTCCCTTATTTTTGCTGTCTGTGGGGGCGTGCTGAAATAAAATATGAACCAAAAAGAAAAAAAAAGGAAAAAGTTTCGCCGAAAACTAAAAATTGAAAATTTTAGCCAATACTCGGTCTAGGTAGAATGAGCGATAGTAATAATTTTGGAGATCTGTGATGCCAATTTAACACTGGATTAACGCAACATGGATGGGTGAGGGGGCAGAAAAATCCGGCGGCTTTTGTTTGCAACGCGGGGCTATGAAATTACCATATTCAAAAATTGCAGAATATTTTAATTGATTTTTTTTCTGTTGGTATAACATACCAGACTAGATATTTTCCACATGAACAGGATCATTTAACCTTAGACTTGGTTTTGGGAAAATCATTATCAATTAATTAGGAAAACATTTGAGTCGGCGATAATCAGCAATAAGTTTCAACTATGTGTTTTCGTAGTTTGGAGCGCACCAGACTGGATTAACGCAACAGGAGGGGGGGCAGAAAGGGAAAAGATCCGCTTTTTGTTTGCAACGCTGTAAAATTACGATATGCAAATATTGCAGAATTGATTTTGCAAAAGTAATTTGTAATTGCAATTGTAATAAATCTTAATTGCAATTTGTAGTTGGTTTTTTTTCTGAAAAGTCCCTCTAATCTGTTTCGTCCGGATTTCTTTTTTTTGATTTATCAATCTGTAATTTTTGCTATGTTACTATAATGGTACTAAATTTACATTGCTAAAATGTAATTGATTTTTTCTGAAAAACCCTTCTAATCGATTCCGATTTGGTTTTTGCTGTATCACTAACAGCTAATTGCTGTATTACTTAATTACAATCAATAATCTTTTGGTTAGGCGAGGAGCTTGGTTAATTACCAAAGTAAAGTGATAAGAAGCATCAACCAAAGAAATAATAGTCAAAATCGCCTCAATTCTACTTTTACTTGCAGAATTACATAAAGATTTTATACTGCTTAAGATTAAAACATTACGTTAAACTGTTTTTTTCAAATATAGTGGAAATTGACTGATTGTTGTCAGGTGAAAATTACCAAATAATTACAAGCCAACCGATTAACCTAACAAAGTTTTAAGGCAACGAAGATCAATTCAATTTGTCATTAAATTGTTTCAATCCGTAGAAATCACCTGATAGGAATTTTGTCACAATTTTTTTCAATATAAACTCACACATTCGATGTCTGATTCTACTCACCCAAATCAAATCAAATATAATGTGTTCAAATAGCAGTGAGCTGCTAATTGCGATTTCTCAGGTGGTAGTTTACACCACCTTTTAAACCGCGCTTTCACTTTGGTTTGCATTCGGTTTTGGTATTTTCGTTGGTTTCTTGTGGTTTATATTGGGTGCTTGTCTGGAGGAGGGAGGCAGGGAGGTTGGTTTGGATGGAAAGCATGGTTATGGAGTGGAAGAACGGAGGGGGCGTGGGGTGACAGGAAGGGTGTTTTTTAGAGGGAGTTTGGGAGAGAGGGAGTCGGAGAGTGAGTGAAGGAGTAGGGTCTTTAGAGAAGTGGATCGAAGGAAAAAACAAAGAGAAAAGAAAAAGACAAAGGAAAGAAGAGAGGCACCCTCAGTGCACCTCCGGCAGCCAGTCCCCCCTTTCAGAGAACCAGCAACCGGCTTGTGCACTGAAAGTACGGAGACTTGTCATTGGTTTTGATGTTTATAGTGAGAAAGAGAAAGAGAGGCAACCTCAGTGCACCACCGACAACCAGCCCTCCCTTTCAGAGGACGAGCAGCCGGCATGTGCACTGAGAGTACAAAGAATTGTAGTTTATACCTCTTATTGAGGCGGTTATTTTCACCCTTGCGGGGGTGAGTGGTTGTTCCCAAGCGGGAACAGAATGTGGGACTAGTATCAAGGCCTCAGCATGATTTCCGCGATCATGCTGCCCTCCCTTACTGGCACCCTGGAGTAAGAGTGTGGGGCCAGCATCAAGGCATCAGCATGATTCCCACGATCATGCTGCCCTCCCTTACTGGTACCCTGGAGTAAGAGTTAGATCAGCTTCAAGACCTAGACTGATTCCCGTGATCAGTCTAGTCTCCCACACTGATCAGTCATCAGCAGTTTCGGTCCCTTATTTTTGCTGTCTGTGGGGGCGTGCTGAAATAAAATAGGAACCAAAAAGAAAAAAAAGAAAAAAGAGAAAAAAAATTAATAATAATAATTAAATTTATAAATATATATATATATATATATATATATATATATATATGAAAATAAATATATATATATATATATATATATATATATATATATATATATATGTATATATATATATATATATATATATATATATATATACAAAAAAAATGTCTGATTCTACTCACCCGTTTCTAGTAGAACTTGTTATCAACTCAAACTACTGCTCATCAGGCACTTAAACTTCGAGCATGAAAAAGTGCTAAAAAACTTTGCCATCTCTCAGCCAGCTCTCAAATGAGTCCGACCAACATTGAAGAACAACAGCACGAGACCATGCTACCATCACCTCCCCCTTTGATCCATTTCCCACCGAACACAACAGAGCGCTCTTTCAATTCGGCCGATACGGTGCCTTTATCTCCAACGCTAGTTCGATGCGAACAGACAATGCCAATGGATTATATTTCAGCTGACCAAAATTAACACGATAATACGTCTCCCATAAACAAAACTGTCAGCGTTGACTCAGGCGTGGTAAAAGGCACATCGTCTTCCGATACAGCTACCCCAGATCTTGAGAGTGAGTCTCCAAATGATCCCTCTCCCGCAGTGGACTCAAGCAGCAAAAACTTTTTTACCGTCATCGGCAAATGCTCCCTCTCCCGCAATGGAATCAGGCAGCAGGGACTTTTTCCCGTCATCGGCAACTGCTCCCTCTCCCGCAATAGAATCGGACAGCAAGGATTTTTCCCGTCCTCACCAAGTGTCCCGTCTCGCGCAATAAATTCCTATTTACCTCGGTATCTGTTTGTGCCTTAGAGCCCATAGGACTCTTTACCATCACAGGCCGAAGAACTGCACACGCCACCCGCTTTTTGAGGCGAATTCAGCGTCAGAGCTGACTGACCCAATTTCGACAACGAAACATATTCTGGTGAGAATTATGATGTAGTTCCAAACTATCCAGACTTAAAGCCGATAATTTATGTCAGCAATTCACGTGACTTCGGGATAATGCATGGCATCGCATGGGTGAGACCTTCTATAAATGCCAATTTCTTTCAGCTGGAATGTAATTTTTCTAGCACCCGATACCAGAATGCTTTAGAGGACATATTCTTCCCAATACAAGAGTGAAAAATTTCAAACACTTTTCTTTTCTATTTGATGTCTGCTTTGTTTCTAATTGCCTGCTTTGTTTGTTAATTTATTTTGCCCGCTTTATTAATTGCCTGATTTATTAACTAAATTTGTCATGTCAAGATACTTTTCCAACTAAAACGTAAAAGGCTGATCTATTTGATTATTTTCCGAAAAATAAGAATACTTTCCGAAATTTCCCTCAATTTTTTGCATGAGTTCTGCTCATTCATGATCGGTTTTTGAAACAAAATTTTCAGTTTGAATAATTTCTAAATTTTTTCTCAAACTTTTTGCATAAGTTTTGCTCTTTCATGATCAATTCTTGACACATAACCTTCATTATAAATAATTTTTAAAATTTCCCTCAAAACATTTTGCCTAAGTTTTGCTCAGTTGTGATCAATTCTTGATACATATTCTTCAATTTGACTAATTTCCGAAATTTCTCTCCAACTTTTTGCCAATGTTTTGCTCATTCATGATCGAATCTTGTTGCATGCTCTTCATTTGATTGAATTCCGAAAGTTTCCTCAAACTTCTTGCCTAAGTTTTGCTCATTCATGGTGGATTATTGATAACAAAATCTTTAATTTGAGTAAGAAAAGTAAAAAAGACGAAACCAAAACAAAAAAATTAAAATTAAATCAAACAAACAAATGAAGACATGAGAAATGTATGATTTGAGAAAGTTTTGACGTGAGTTTTTGGTTTTCGAATTTCTGTTTTTGAATTCCCAATTAAGGGATTTTGCAGTTGAAGACGTTGAAACTGGAGAACTCGTCACTGATGAGCTGGACACTGATGAGCTCGACAATGGTCAGCTAATCAGCGGAGGTATAAATGACACATGTACTGTCAGAGCTGATGTTGTCGCTATTGCATCACTGTGTTGGCTGTTATTCGACTCTGCTACAGTCAAAGCTGTCGCGCTCTTTTCGGTTTTCCTGGAACAAAACTGTTTGAGCTCGAGGTACTATTGGCATTGCTTTCGTCCACAGCTTCAATGAAATTGCTCATGTCCTCATGCTCCAGAATCTTGTTTATCTCTCCCCAATCTAGCACTGGCAAACTCTTGATCTTTTTCTTTTCGTTCGGAAATGACAAAATTTTAACTTCGACAACAAACTAATTTTAAACCACCAGTTAAACGAAAGTTGTTTATGCAAAAATTAAAAAATCTGAAAAATATTTCTAAGTTTGTTGTAAGGTTGTTTACTTACAATTTCTTGTAACTCTTGAAAAAATTTTTGGCATAGAGATTGGACTTTTTCACGTAGAGCTCGATTGTCAATTCCTTTTCCGTTGATGTCAGACCAGACTGTTTTCAAAAATGTTTGCCTGGTAGAATCCACGCCTTTTTCCAACTCAGACAAAATTGATACGATCATTAAGGCTTGAAAAATGGGAAGTGTAGTATCCCAACTCCGGGACGCTATGCGTTATCTCACAAATTTGGAGTTTTTATCATAATTGGTCACAAAAGACTCATTGGTCCATAAATCAGTAGTTCGGTGGTGACACATTCATATCAAGTCCCACAGGCCGCTGAGGCATGGCCATGGCTCGCGATGCATGGCCAGATGCGGTAAAAAACGGTCCGACCACAGATAGACTTTCGTTACACTATTTGATGAAAATAAAATGCGGTTTATTTGTCTGCCTACAAAAATGTTTTAAACTGGCCAGTCACAGCTTCAGAATAGGTTTTATTGCTCATTTTACTTGAGTTGTCGATTAAATTTCTCAATTTTTGGTTGTCGGCTAAACACCCTGGGTGCCAATACGGCGGCAACCGCTACTTATATACTCATTTCCCAGACATAAGGACGCCGTTGATTTGATAAGGCTCACGAATGATTTGTTGGAGAATTTTTGCAGAATTAACTCAGCCTCTGTTTAGAAAGCAACAATTGCCCAGACCTATCGGCGCCAAATTACCATCCTTGGAATGTGATCGCGCACAATCTGACAGTGTCACCTTCAAACAATGTGACTACAAAAGACGTCCAAAAGAACTTTTTTAATTTTTGAGGAAGCAGAGTTTCTTTCCAAGTTAGTTTTCATAAATAGCAATTCAAAAAAGTTATATAAATGGTTTTTCATTGGAGTTTCTTCTGAAAAATCCCTCTTTTCCGAGAAGAACTACGTTTTCATGAATAGTAGGTCAAAAACTATTTTGAACAAAGATCCGAAAAGACTGATAAAGAAACCAAGCTGTTTTTGTTAACCAAGAAGGCAAAATTGACATAACGAAAATCCGCCAAATATCATCAAAAAAATTTGAAGGATTTTTCAGAAAAAGTCACATTTCTTTTTCTTCTGTTTTAAATTCATTGAGCAATATATTCAGGTTGCAAAGAAATGATGAAGTTTATACGAGCTTTAATTAATTATGTTTTGGTCTTTAATCAAAAAAACTTTTGTCCTAAACCTATAAAAAGGGATATTTCAAAAAAAATTGCCGAACATAATTGTTTCTTCTAATTTTGCTGTTTCAGACTTCTAACGAATGCCGTATAGGGTTTATCAGGCAGTTTTGATGAATCTAATTGAAATAGCAGTAAGTTTTAACTGATTTTGTTTCATTTCAAGAGTTGTTAATTTAATTTGAAGATTGAAATTCACCTAAACCACCAAGAACGAATCACAAAAGTAATAAAACCCTTCATTTCATAGAAAGTAAAGTACAATGTCCGAGAGAATTTCATCGTTGCAACTCCACGATAACTCGATCGGCAATGGTTAGCAGACATTGTTAGCTGTATCTTTAGTTGGTTTGTTCGTTTTGTCTGAATTTTCAGAAAAAAATTGACTTCAGCTTTGAGAATCCACCATTAGTGATGGGGCAGAGTAAACCACTGTTAGGAAAACCTTTGAAAAAATTTTTGTTTCATTATTTTGTTATTTTTTCAGCGCCTATTGGACAAAGATGCTGAGCTCCTACTAAAAACACTGAACCCATCCACTGCAGCTGTTAGTTTATTTTATCATCTTTAAATTAATCAAACCTACTACTTTAACAAAAATACGACTAAAGTGCTTAATCGCACAATTTGTATAATATTCACTGACATGAACACATTTGACAACTCCAAATTCCCTTTATTAGCATGTGATCGAACATTCAATAGAAACGATACTCTGCAGAGGCATAAATGCGGAGCAAAGGATCAACGGTAGTTGCATCATTTTTGCAGGAAGAGATTTCAGTGGACAAAAAAAGGAGACAACCTGAGTTATCACACGGGAGGCATTATATGCGAGGAACGCCGAAACTTTTTTTGGCGCAAACAGATCCAGTCTACAGCAACCTCAAGCGCTATATTAATGGTACTCACAGTTTTGAACAGTTTTCAAACAAAATACCCTTTAACGATGGACTTGGAGAAAGAATTCAAGAAGGAGTTGCCAAAACAAGAGCTGAAAGACGGTCAGGGTTATTGTTCCAGTGTAGCAGCAAGTTTTCGCTCATTATGGCCCTAAGTTATGCTTGAAACGGTTCGATCAGGTGAACATTCGAACTGAGCCATCGGAAGCTGAGCCTGTCAACGACTATCAGTCATGTGTTCCCAGTCCATTCGATGCTACAATTTCTCCTTCACCAGGGCCGTCTAACGTGACCTCTGCGCCTGCTCCCGGGCCATCCAAAGTGACCTCTGCGCCTGCTCCTGGGCGAGCGAAATTCACCACTGTTCATTAACCTGGGCCAGTCGTGCAAAACATTATTTTGGCGGAGAGGAAGGAGACCAATCAACTACTCAATGGAATTGAAGAAATTTGTCAAAAACTTAATCACATAAAGTGTCGCAAAGCGCAGATCGAGGCTGGACAAGGGTTTTATCTGCCGTTTGACGCAATTTACAAGTCAAGATTTACATCAGATACAATAGGACTAGAAATGGGATTCGTTGCTTCATTCTATATAGGTAAAAATTACGCCCTATTACTTTTGGCTGATCTTTTGGAGTTGTTTGGCTTATCAAACAGGAGTAACTAACCCAATTTCCTGCTCCCGGGCCATCCAAAGTGACCTCTGCGCCTGTTCATGGGTGAACGAAATTCACCACTGTTCAAGAAACTGGGCTAACCTTACAAACCATTAATTGGGCGGACAAGAAGGAAACCAATCAACTAGTCAAAGGAATTGAAGAAATTTATGAAAAACTTGGGTGCTTCACAGATCTAGTAAACTCTCTCTGGGAAAAAGATGTTTTTTATTCAAGACCTAAGTCAGTGCCCTGGATACGTTGTGCCTTTAACAAACACGCCGCAACAGAGTGCAATACAGCTGACACAACTTTTTTGGAACTGGAAGATAAAACAACAAGTAGCGAGGGTGAAGCTGTTTCATGAATCGCGACTGTGAGAAGAAAAGACGACATGGTAAAATGAGGGACTTTTCAGAAAAAAATGAAATTGCTCTTCTTAATTGATCGGGTACTATTAGCCTAAGAGGAATCATATGTCAGACTTTTGTTATGAGATGTTATAATAACTGGGATTTCTCAAAAAACTATATTCGGAAACACTTTTTTTAATTATTTTTTCAAAGTTTTTTCTTCAGATGAATAGTTCGGAGGAAAAAATGTCACCTTCCACATTTGCCAAAAAGTTCAGCGCACGGACAAGTCGATGGAATCCTCTCGATGTGGACGATTTCGATATCAGCAGTAAGTATTGTCTGACAATTACATGTTAACCTGTATCAAATTAGGATCCAAGTGATTTTTATTATTGCTTAATTACAGATTTCATTTCCTTCTTTTGTTTGTTAGTTTCAAACACGATGAACAACTTTGATGCACCCAATTTTGTCGCTGCAAATTCAGTCGTTCATTAGTACAGTAGATTTCTTCGACCAGCAAAGCAAGCACCAGGTGTTGAGAAAATGGCTTTCTTCAGCCAGGATGCGGTGATCTCAAATTTGGGCCTCGCTTTGTATTCCAAACTAATAACAGTTTTGTTTGACAAGAGGCGTTTTTGTGATGTCAGGTACCTCAATCAATGTAAAGCTGTTCAGAGAATACGAATCTGAAGGAGAAGCGTTAGTTCCTAAATTGTATTATGAACCCTAAGTTCCTGGTCTAAAATCTAAAATTAATCATCTTAATTAGACATAATCAACATAAAATTGTTCGTTGTTCCATAGATAATCATGTTGAAGGCAAAAATTCTGCGGTAGTCAATTTTTGCTAAGTTGAAGTTGTCGCAAAGTGCAGATCGAGACTGGACAAGGGTTTTATCTGCCGTTTGGCAGAATTTACATGTCAAGATTCACATCAGATACAATAGGACTAGAAATGGGATTCGTTGCTTCATTTGATATAGTTAAAAATTACGCCCTAATAATTTTGGCTGATCTTTTGGAGTTTTTTGGCTTATCAAACAGGAATAACTAACCCAATTTCTTAGCAGAGGGAATTTTCAGAAAATATTGGTTTTCCTAAAAACTTTATATATGTTTTTTTTCTAGTGAAGAGACCAGTCATTTATTTGGAGGAATACGCAGCATTTGGTACCAGTTCAACGCCAATTTTTCCAGCTTTTGCGATGCTCTTCACATGTGATATTTTGCCGAGTATGTTGACGAGAAAATGGATCTGCAGCAGCTTTGGCTGAATGTCAACGGATTGGCTCTGTCAACGATTGAGAACCATGATCCGGTCAATTCTATGCAACTGGTTGGAGGATCTACAAGAACATGTGATTGCCTGCGATCAATTGAATCATCAAAAATTTTTATATATTGCCTATAATTTTAGGTGCATTTTGCTTCTTACGATTCTGAATTTACCACTGCTTTAGTAATCGCATGAAAAAGAGGCTTTCATATTTACCTGGCAGCAAATCAATGAAGCCTTGGATCTGGACAACTTTTACGAGCAAAATTTTCCAGCTTCCTCAGCATCATCGCTCATCGGGTCCGAAACTTCCAGCCAAGCAAGAACCCGTTTTCAGGCCATCGAACGGCAACCTCAATATGTCCTCAAAACTTCAATTACAAGAGGACCAGCCATGAAACAGAATTGAAAGCATGGCTCAGAAAACCTTTCTTGTTTTTCAGTGTATAATTGAACTGTTGTATGTGTCAGATGGGTAATTATGGTGTAATTATGGTATAATTAGTGTTCATTGCCGTATTTAAATTTTATGGTCCGTAATCGAGAAAAAATATATATTAGGTCATTTTTGTTCAGTTCTGATAAGGTTTGTGAAAGAGAGCATCTCACAAAAAAATAACAACAATTCTTAGCAAAAAATGTTCCAGCCAAAAAGATTTTTTTTATGAAAAATCCCTTAGCAATTACAATTAGCTTTGACAATGAATTAGATGAGTTAGATCATCAATGAGAGCCGCCTTTTTTTAATTGGATAACAGTTCACCCCTCGGCAATATCCTTTATCTGATAATCGAAACCAACTTTTTCTCTGACGTTTTTTCTATGACAACTTTTCTTTCGAGAAGGCAAGAAAATCATAGTAAAATTCTTATAAAATAACCATAATAAAATAATAAACCAATAATAATCATTTACAAATAAGGAACAAATTCATAAACGCTGAAACAGAGTTGACAACTTTGGAGTGTATTGTGTCTTCTTGGAGGTAATTGGTGTTATACCTGTTGTTCCCAAAACAAGTGTCACAGAAATTCCGTGACCAACCTTTTTCCTTGTTCTCCGCATATTATCATATGTTGCCTCAAAGTGCATTGCTTAGCAGCCAAGAGTCCACGTGATAAAAAAGGTGATTTGATATATTGATGCACACTAAATATGAAAAGTTTTCTTAAAGCTGAGGGAAATTTCGGTAATAAAATTGATCTGATATTTTGATGATACAATCTCAATGTGTGAAGCCCTGTGAAAAAAGAGGAACATTCGAGAATATTTTGTTCTGTACGTTGCAAAACCTTTTAGACTCAAAACTATCAGTGGCGAAACCTATAGACCCAAAACTATCGGTTGTGAAACCTATAGACAAAACTAGGTGGCGAAACCAGTAGAGTCAAATTTTGAGTGTGCACATGCCGATTCAAAATAAATCATTAGTCAATCAAGAGACTGACAGTATCAATATCGAATTAAATCCTGTTGTCAGCAATAGTGTGTTCTACAATAATCTTTACAAAAATCATTTCATTGTTGATTAGACCTTTTGTCTTCATATTCTCTAATCTCTTCGAAAACTTCACCATGCTATCCAACTTCTTTAAAGTTAACGAAAGCATTAAGGTGCTAGATCCACTTACAAAAATTTGGGAAGGGGCAACTAACAAAGCCTTCCAATCTTCGTGGGAAGTTACAATGAGATATCCGCAGTGATCCAAAAATGGGACAAAACAGATCCCCGATGAGCTTTCCGAATGTTCGCAAAAGTGGCCAATTCGAAAATGCATAACACACACGGCAGGCCAGTTGCGGCCAGGGTCGCTAAGAGCATCCACTGCACAAGGATCATTGGGCTACAGAAAGGAGAACAGAATGGTTCATGAGTGGGTACATTTTGTCGGCGAGAGCGTACGCTCTTTCACTGACCTTCCCCCATTACGTGGGCGAAATACAGGGAGAGCAATCACCAATGAACAGATGCGAACAGGAACAGTAGTGAATAACGTTCCCTTTCTACAGTGCATGGTGTTTCAAAGAGAGCATCAACAAGAGCCCGAAGTAATCGACTACCAGCAACTGAGACCTGCCAACTGGACTTGCATGCGAGACAGGCGCCTGGCGGAATCCAAAGCTTCATCACATCCCGTTGAGAAAGAACGGAATAAAAACCACGTTAATGACCTTAGAGATGAAGAAGTAAATAGGCAGCAATCAAGAAACTCAGTTGACGGTAATATCTTTTTACAGAAACCTAATCTGAAATTGAGGGACTTTATAAAAAAATTTTGTTTTTCAAATTTCTCAAGAAAGTAATGCTCGAATATGAGTAAAAGCCTGAAAAATCTGAAATTCCGAAATCTCCTTCTTTAATCTCAACGTAATTTCAAGCTCCATACAGCAAAAATTAAACTGAGGGGTATTTCACAAAAAACACAGCTGATCAATATTTTCAAATTTTCAATCAGAGCGCTACATTTCTCCACCCGGCCTAATTGCTATTTTCGTAAGAAGCATACCAGCTGTAGAGAAGTCGACCCTCTTGACATTCATTCCATGCATGAATAGAATTGTCAAGATCTCCGATGAGGTTTTCGATGACAACAACAGGAAGTGTCGCATATCTTCTCTGGTATACTGGTTTAGAGAATGCTGTTCGGTGGCCAAGTTGATAACATCGGACAACGAATCAACATCAACAAAGATTCCTGTTTGTCTTGTCAGCCTTGCCAATGAAAGCCACGAAGAGAACTACCACAAGAACGTGTTCTTTGAATTACCTCAGCAAACATCAGATTCTGAAATGTTCTTGTTGTCAGCTTAATTAAACTTTCTAACAATTGCTTAAATATTTCAGCTCGATAGAACACCGAATGCAGCCAGGTGACTGTCAATGTTGTACTGGCCGTACCTATATATTGAAATTTGTGATGTACGTCCCAGTGCCACAAAAACAGATTTTTTCCGAAAAATCCGTCGCTCAAAAAACGCTTTGTTTTGTCAATGTGGGAGTGACCGAATCCATTTTCATTGGCCAAATCTTTTTTCACTAGTCAAATCTATTTTGTGGTATATATGGTGTAGGTCCAAGTGGCACAAAAATTGATTTTTCCCCAAAAAAATCCCTCGCTCTAAAAAGGCTTTGTTTGTCAATGTGGGAGTGGCGGAATCTATTTTCGCTGGTCAAATCTTGTTTCATTGTCCAAATCTGTTCTCACTGGTCGAATCTATTTTGGGCATATATGGTGTACCTCCCAGTGCTACAAAAATTGATTTTTTTTCCGAAAAATCCCTGGCTCTAAAAAGGCTTTGTTTGTCAATGTGGGAGTGACCGAATCTTTTTTCAGTGGTCAAATCTATTTTCGTTGGCCAAAAAAGGCTTTGTTTGTAAATGTGGGAGTGGCGGAATCTTTTTCCACTGGTCAAATCTTTTAGATGTATATAAAATCTGTGTTAATTCAACCTGACAAATTAATCTGATTATTAAAATTTTTTCTGTTTCAATTGTTTTCTGTTTCAAATATTGTGAATTAATAATAAAAAACTTCCATGACGATATGTTGATGTACTGGTGTAGATTAAATGAACCGGCTAGGAATTCTTTGAAAAGTAGTAATAAAGTAGTAATAAAGCTTTAATAGTAACTTTTATGCTCAAAGCGCAATAAATTAGGCTTAATTGCCGATTATATACGAAATTGAGCTACATTGCGTGCGAAAAATTGATACATAAACCGAGCCGTGCAAAAAATAGGTTATAAAGTTTGTACTTGTATTTCGCGGCTAGGATTAGGACACTTTTGCGAACACGGGTTGCTAATTTCCCTTCCATTTTGCCGGTTTCTGATAAAGTAGCTATGTTCCGTAATATTGTTCCACTTTCAATGTATTACCATAGTAAAAACGAACACGAGATACACTCATCGGGCATATCTGCCCGTGACGATTTGGGTATACCTCTGCGTCGTAATGTAATGGGTGTAATGAAACCATGAGAGCTATATTGGAATATACGGTGCCACGCACAGGCTGGCATGGCCCATCTTGTTCAATTTACCCATTTTTTGCCAAAGTTGAGTTTCATTTTTTCAGATAACATAATTTGTGGTTTTATTTTGAAATCTATTGAAACCCTCCTTTTATTGATATTTTGCTTAAAGAAGTGATGCTTTAGAAAATGGAAAACAACTTTGGATTTTCTTCCACTGATGAAAAAAATTTCTCATCCACAGATTTTTATTTTGGTATCCAATTCTATAGGCAGTACTTCACTTTAGTTGTCATTTCAGATTTTTCTTGATCCAGCTCTGGTTGGTTGAGACACAAGAAAAAAGAGAAGGCATTCTCTCATTGGATAGAAAAGCCTATGCTAGAAAATCGTAATTAGACTAGTTGTCACTTAACGTAGAGCCCCTATTCATTGTATTTATGTCAATATGGAGGGCTATAATTTTATAGGGGAGGAGAGGCTATAATTGTAAAGTTCCTTAGAAACAATTCAACAAAGTACCTGGAGATGCTTGCACTTGTTTGCCGAGCGCTCTGGCGTAGCAGAAGTCAGCTGGCATTTCGATTGGCTTCCATTTTTCCGTTGTATGGGTAAGGGCAACTACGAACACAATCATTTCTTTTCCACTAAACATCAAAGTATGAGTTTGAAGGTGAGAAATCGAACGTCGGATAAAAGAAAAGCCGTTAACTTTTGGTTGAGTGCTTCATGAAATAGCAGAAAAGTTTAAATGCATTTCTCCGAGATTAAAAGTTCTCGGGGAGAGGATCTGGTATGCACGTTTTTGGTAATCATACAAAGACCATTTATGGATCCGTTACATACACACAAATTTCCCTAGTATGATCTGCAATGATTCATAAGAATCATATTTGGTATTCCATGGATACTAAGAACAAATATGGTTCTTTAATGGACCCTATGAAGCTAACAATCATAAACCGTTGTTTGACGGATACTAAAACTGAACATGATCTTTTTGTGGTAAAAAAAAACTAACCATACAAAAAGCTTTTTGTGCTAACAACCAAAAACCAGCATCATTATAGAATAGGTTGTTGCTAGACAATATTTGAATTCAGCTTTCCAGGTTAGGTTAGAGAAGTTCGAATAAAGTTCCAAAAGCATGTTTTGTTATAAAATTTTTTACCTGCAAAGTTAATTTACTTCGCCCAAATATAATTGTTTTCAGTCTCAGAAGTCAGAACAAATTCCACTGAAATGCAATTGACTGATTTGAACTGCCTTCAGCAATGTAAATTTGAGAAATATTATCGACAGGGATTGTTTTTGCTGCATCGAATTAAGAAAATTAAGTGGAGTTCATTACAAAGTCTACGCTTTTGAGCACTCTGAAATTTACATTAATTTTCTCATGAAACTCTCCGATCAATCGGATTTGCAAAGATATCATACAGCTTTCCGATGTTTATAGTATCCGTTAGATCTAATTTTTTGGACGACTACAAAGAATCATGGAAGTGTATGTGTGCCCAGGTTGAGGTCCAGACCCAAATTCTCGTCTGATCAGACCTTCCAGACCGAAATTATCTCTGATCAGACTTTCCAGACGGAAATTCACCCTGATCAGACTTTCCAGACCCAAAATACCTCTAATCAGACTTTCCAGACACAAAAGGTCTATGATCATACTTTTCAGACCTAAGGTGTTCTGATCAGACCGTCTTCAGACCATGGTCCAGACTCAAAATCGGAGCATTGCCAAACCTTAATCAGACTATGATCAGAATCAAGTGCGCTCGAAGAGGTTATGATCAGACCCAGCTGCGCTCGAAGCAATTATGCTCCGACGCACTTGCGCTTGCAGCCATTTATGATCAGACTGAAGTTCGCTCGAAAACAGTTCGGATCAGACTCAAGTGCGCTCGAGTCTTTTCATATAAACTGATGTTTGCAGTATTTAATTCATCTAAGGAAAAATCAATTATAAAAGTATTGCTAAATTAAATGAAACCTAACTAATGAGAACAAATTTTATTTAGTGTACAGATTAGTGTATTTTTCTGACTCAATGGATGAGTTAAGACAGCTTTCCATAAAAAACATTGTTGTCTCCAATTGATCAAAATTTCCTTGGAAGGGAACCGGCCTCTGCTATCAGCTGGACTCCTTTTTCCAGATCAGAGCAATCGGACTTATGATGGGTCTCTGATCAGAACGCTGCTTTGTGGCTGCCTCTTGGCAGAGCCAACATCTCTCAGTAAATAAAAAACAAAAAAAATGAAAAAAAAAATGCGCTCGAAATGGTCCCTGATCAGACCCAATTGCGTTCGAAAACATTTCTGATCAGACCCAGGTGCGCTCGAAGAGGTAGTGATCAGACCCAATTGCGCTCGAAGTTGCCTCTGATCAGACACATGTTCGCTCGAATCCGCCTATGATCAGACTATTCAGACCAAATAGTAGTGCGCTCGAAGTGTAGACTGTAGTGCGCTCGAACTTCCTTCCAGACCCTGTAATTTTGGTCTGGGAACACACGCGTGTGCGCTCGACTGGTTCTGATCATAAACCAATTTGGGTCTGGACCTCAACCTGGGTGTCTCAATATGGTTACAAAGAACAAAAATATGTTTTTGACGCAAATTTATATCTCATATTCTCTGATCTATAGCGAAGCAATTGGAGTTTTTATAATTCCATTTTGCTGTTCCGACCCACTTTAGTGGGGCAGTAACTACATACTCAAACGGGTTTTTGCTTGGTCAGCCAATTTTGGACTATCGATATATTCATCGTACTGGGTTGTGAATGGTATCATTAAAAAACAGACCCAGCGTAGAATGCACACTTGAAAAAGAATGTTTGAAATTCATCTTTTTTTCTAAAGAGGTACCGTGGTCTAAAGTTTTGTGAACAATTGACTTTTTTTTGATCTTATTGTTCACATTTCACTTATTTTCACGCAATTTTTGTCAATTTTGCTTTAAAAGTATGATAAAAAAGCAAAATAGTGTAGTTAGTTTTACCTCTAAAAACAAAAGAGTGATTTGCAACTGTTTGATTCGATTTTCTGGCTCACAGTTTTGCTAAATTTTTGAAAACTCACAATTTATTTGTCAAAGCTGGCACGGAATAGTCTTCTTTAGTCATTTCGTTTACGTTTACCGGGTTAAAACCAAAGATATCTATTTTACTCGAAAAATTCTTTTCGAGTATTTTTGAGTTTGAACATAGCCGATTTTTTGCTAATTTAAATCGATAATTATAGAAAATCCTTTATTTATTTTGATATATTGACATTTTGATCCGTTATCCAAATCTAGATTATTTGGATTAATAACGTGTTCCTAATAGACAAACGGCAATAGCAAGACCAGTTTGGTCTAATGATTGTTTCTTAAAATCCGATCAAATTTGGATTTTAATCGGTCGATGAATTTTGAAATCGTTTTTTCTTTTTTTTGCATTTTCTAACGTTAATTAAAGACAAGAAGAGTTGAAATCAAAGCATTCTAAAAACAGTCTAATTGGCTTCCTTAGGAGTTTCAAGTAAACCTATCCTGTGTTTCAGTAAAAAGTTTACGGTCATTTTCACTTTTGAAAAAACTTGATTTAAAAATGAACGATGGGTTATTGAATTCCGCAATTTTTTTCTCTTTTTTCGGCCAACTTGTCGCTTGAGGCTAGCAAAGACATATTGCATCGTGTTGTAATGAATAAAAGCCCATATTATGATTTCAGTTGATGGCTAAAACTTTCAATG
>NC_134475.1:45248973-45388973 GCF_964194025.1 Convolutriloba macropyga
CACGTGAATAGATAGTTTCCTGTCTGGAACCTGAACAATCGTGAAATATTTAACTAAAATGGATGAAGAACTGATATGCTACCAACTGCCCTTGAAGCGGATTGAGTAATTGACTAAAATACTGTAATGGATATTCTGATGATAAAATCCAACCCTTATGAGATTTCCCACTGTTGGAGAAAAACAAAATTTTTAATAAGTAATATCAAAAAATTAGTACTTATTTACCGGTTATATAAATAGCAAAATATTAAATAATAAAGTAGAATACAGAAATTAAAGGGTTTTTTAAGAGTCTATTCTGAGTCAGAGCGTTCTTCTGCCTCGAGTACTGTCATTTCTCGAGACGAAATTGGGTTTGGGTCAACAGTCCACCTCTCATTCGGGTTTCGCGGGGATGCTACGCCAATAAAAGTAGTATCCGACACAGGAAGCTCTGAAGAATATCCTTCTGTTTTTTGGATATCTGGTACAACAGATTGCCACTGGGAGGTCTTATGCTGCTTTTTGAGCTGTCGTTTGCTTCTTCGTACTGAGTCATAATCCGATTGATTTATCACTCACTTAACACTACGCTTTTTTGCGTAATATAGGAGTTAATTGTCTAGCAGATGGGGTTGATTGTGGCCCGGTTGGTCTTGCTGTATCGGGTTGTGTCGGCGGAGACGCAATTTGCACTGGTTGGCTAAAATCCAATTTTTTACGTTAAATCTGGCCAATTTATGAACACATCGTCGTGCGTCGTGTTGCGTTTTGGAATTAGCATTTTTAACGCTCAAGAAACATTACTGGATGGGGAGATGCAGGAGCGTCCAGAAGAAATAACACTAACATCGTCGGGATGCTTTCAATTGCATTTTTTTCTTACTCCCCAAATCTTTGTGAAGTAAGTCCATTTTGTGGTTGATTATCCTTTGTTCAAGAGTTTTCTCTGGGAACTTTTTCGGCCGCCTGTCAATTTATTGTGCAAGTTCTGCGTCCCTTTCGTTTTGCTTTCCAAACTTTGCAATATCCGAAATTTGGACGCGAACTTCTGGTCTGTTAGGCTCCTTTATCACGCTGGTTGTTGGGCTGACTTTGCCTACAGTGCTCCCTGGGGCAAGGACCTCGTATAGTCCATCGAGATTCATCTTTTGTCTCTGCGCTGCATGTTTTATGCTTGCTATTGTAACCTGCACACTCCTTCGCATCGCGGAATTGGTCTGGAGATACCTTCAGACCACATTGGCCTCGATTTACCATCCTTGAGTTTTTCTTGCTCCGCGTGAGCACGATCATTTGCTGCGCAAATGACTTTCTCGATTTTAACATCCGAGCAAATTCTCGTATACGCCCATTGTGCATCCGAGAGATAAGCTCTGCCCGTGATGGTATCTTCGTCTAAATAATAATTAATTATATTATTAAAATTTAAATTTTTTATCATTTGATTTTGTAGTGATATTCGAAAGAGGTGTATTACAACGTCTACCAAAGTGCGCTCCAAATGCTATTTGTTGTTTTTTGTTTAGAGAGTCTTAACCGTTGTATAATTGCATGTATTGAATGTTCGAGGTTAATTTTTTATTTAGGTGTGCTTTCATACATGACAATTGACATTTAATAGTTTGAATAAGGCGTTCAAACAACCCTATTGCTCTATGATCAATTGCAGGTGCCTATATTGGTTCAATATTATTTTCAATACAAAATCGTTCAAACTTTTTTCTTTCAAACATCTAGCTTGATCTAATTTAACTGTCCTGGGTACTCCGTGATTATATATATATATATATATATATATATATATATATATATATATATATATATAAGTGATTGGAAAAATAATAACATTTACGCTAGATGCATTGTTTACTATTTCTTCAGTGGGGTATTTTGGGGATCGGTCAACGCGAGTAATGAAATATTGTTCTACGCCCTTTTCATTAATAATAAGTCCACCAAAGTCTATTTGGATTTTGTCCTTCGGTGCAATTCAATTTGGTAGAGGTGTTCATTTGCTATGCTGAATCACTGGTTTTAAGTTCTTACCGAGTTCCGTGCAAGTTTTGCACTCGCTCGCTTTGTCCAATATATCCCGGTGGATATATGGCCACCAAATATTCTGGGCTAATTGCAACATAGCGGAACTTCCGGGATGAGTGGAGTGAAAATCCTCCAGCACAGCGTCCTTTAGGGCTTTAAAAATTGCCATCCTTTCGTCGATGCATAGACATCCATGCTTTACACTCATTTCACGCCAATATGAGTATATATAGGGGCTAAATTCTTTCAGCCTGTCCTCATTAATACGAAGTACGCAGTCTCGCACCTATTTTAGGTTTAGGATGGCATCCTTCCCAGTCAATATCGCCAACAATCTGTTGCTGAAAATTCTGTTGATTGTGTCCGTGAGTCTCAAATCCTCCGCGGTGCTGATGGAACTAGTAGAGGGTGTCGTCTCTGTTTTCGAAGAAGTATTCGTCGCTGATGTATTAGAAGGGTAGTTATCAGAGAAGGTGACTAGGGCCTTCGTTGGAGTAGATTTTGCTGCTCTAGTTCTCGGCATTTTGGAGATTTCGTTGATAGAGTGGTTATTTGACTGGTAAATTCAGAATCAATTTTTGCCAAAAAGCGAGGTATTTTTGAGTGTGATGTATTTATAGTTGGAATCTGGTACTTTCGCGCCTAATTTGAGGAATTAGGGGTAAATATTTGATTTGGTGTCAGATATGGTCTTTATTGGGTCTAATTTTTCATACTGTTCACATTCCTTTATTCATACTTTTACAGCGTGTTTGCAGAAAACTTTTTATTGGATTGTGATTTATCTATTGGTAAATTTTTTACTTCAAATTGCGGGCTTGAATTTTGAAGAGGTATTCGCGACGCGAATGGAAGTTTTAAGTGGGGATTAATAGCTTTGTTGTCTAAAATACTAGAGTAATTGACTAAAATACTGTAATGGATATTCTGATGATAAAATCCAACCCTTATGAGATTTCCCACTGTTGGAGAAAAACAAAATTTTTAATAAGTAATATCAAAAAATTAGTACTTATTTACCGGTTATATAAATAGCAAAATATTAAATAATAAAGTAGAATACAGAAATTAAAGGGTTTTTTAAGAGTCTATTCTGAGTCAGAGCGTTCTTCTGCCTCGAGTACTGTCATTTCTCGAGACGAAATTGGGTTTGGGTCAACAGTCCACCTCTCATTCGGGTTTCGCGGGGATGCTACGCCAATAAAAGTAGTATCCGACACAGGAAGCTCTGAAGAATATCCTTCTGTTTTTTGGATATCTGGTACAACAGATTGCCACTGGGAGGTCTTATGCTGCTTTTTGAGCTGTCGTTTGCTTCTTCGTACTGAGTCATAATCCGATTGATTTATCACTCACTTAAACACTACGCTTTTTTGCGTAATATAGGAGTTAATTGTCTAGCAGATGGGGTTGATTGTGGCCCGGTTGGTCTTGCTGTATCGGGTTGTGTCGGCGGAGACGCAATTTGCACTGGTTGGCTAAAATCCAATTTTTACGTTAAATCTGGCCAATTTATGAACACATCGTCGTGCGTCGTGTTGCGTTTTGGAATTAGCATTTTTAACGCTCAAGAAACATTACTGGATGGGGAGATGCAGGAGCGTCCAGAAGAAATAACACTAACATCGTCGGGATGCTTTCAATTGCATTTTTTTTCTTACTCCCCAAATCTTTGTGAAGTAAGTCCATTTTGTGGTTGATTATCCTTTGTTCAAGAGTTTTCTCTGGGAACTTTTTCGGCCGCCTGTCAATTTATTGTGCAAGTTCTGCGTCCCTTTCGTTTTGCTTTCCAAACTTTGCAATATCCGAAATTTGGACGCGAACTTCTGGTCTGTTAGGCTCCTTTATCACGCTGGTTGTTGGGCTGACTTTGCCTACAGTGCTCCCTGGGGCAAGGACCTCGTATAGTCCATCGAGATTCATCTTTTGTCTCTGCGCTGCATGTTTTATGCTTGCTATTGTAACCTGCACACTCCTTTCGCATCGCGGAATTGGTCTGGAGATACCTTCAGACCACATTGGCCTCGATTTACCATCCTTGAGTTTTTCTTGCTCCGCGTGAGCACGATCATTTGCTGCGCAAATGACTTTCTCGATTTTAACATCCGAGCAAATTCTCGTATACGCCCATTGTGCATCCGAGAGATAAGCTCTGCCCGTGATGGTATCTTCGTCTAAATAATAATTAATTATATTATTAAAATTTAAATTTTTTTATCATTTGATTTTGTAGTGATATTCGAAAGAGGTGTATTACAACGTCTACCAAAGTGCGCTCCAAATGCTATTTGTTGTTTTTTGTTTAGAGAGTCTTAACCGTTGTATAATTGCATGTATTGAATGTTCGAGGTTAATTTTTTATTTAGGTGTGCTTTCATACATGACAATTGACGTTTAATAGTTTGAATAAGGCGTTCAAACAACCCTATTGCTCTATGATCAATTGCAGGTGCCTATATTGGTTCAATATTATTTTCAATACAAAATCGTTCAAACTTTTTTCTTTCAAACATCTAGCTTGATCTAATTTAACTGTCCTGGGTACTCCGTGATTATATATATATATATATATATATAAGTGATTGGAAAAATAATAACATTTACGCTAGATGCATTGTTTACTATTTCTTCAGTGGGGTATTTTGGGGATCGGTCAACGCGAGTAATGAAATATTGTTCTACGCCCTTTTCATTAATAATAAGTCCACCAAAGTCTATTTGGATTTTGTCCTTCGGTGCAATTCAATTTGGTAGAGGTGTTCATTTGCTATGCTGAATCACTGGTTTTAAGTTCTTACCGAGTTCCGTGCAAGTTTTGCACTCGCTCGCTTTGTCCAATATACCCCGGTGGATATATGGCCACCAAATGTTCTGGGCTAATTGCAACATAGCGGAACTTCCGGGATGAGTGGAGTGAAAATCCTCCAGCACAGCGTCCTTTAGGGCTTTAAAAATTGCCATCCTTTCGTCGATGCATAGACATCCATGCTTTACACTCATTTCACGCCAATATGAGTATATATAGGGGCTAATTTCTTTCAGCCTGTCCTCATCAATACGAAGTACGCAGTCTCGCACCTGTTTTAGGTTTAGGATGGCATCCTTCCCAGTCAATATCGCCAACAATCTGTTGCTGAAAATTCTGTTGATTGTGTCCGTGAGTCTCAAATCCTCCGCGGTGCTGATGGAACTAGTAGAGGGTGTCGTCTCTGTTTTCGAAGAAGTATTCGTCGCTGATGTATTAGAAGGGTAGTTATCAGAGAAGGTGACTAGGGCCTTCGTTGGAGTAGATTTTGCTGCTCTAGTTCTCGGCATTTTGGAGATTTCGTTGATAGAGTGGTTATTTGACTGGTAAATTCAGAATCAATTTTTGCCAAAAAGCGAGGTATTTTTGAGTGTGATGTATTTATAGTTGGAATCTGGTACTTTCGCGCCTAATTTGAGGAATTAGGGGTAAATATTTGATTTGGTGTCAGATATGGGCTTTATTGGGTCTAATTTTTCATACTGTTCACATTCCTTTATTCATACTTTTACAGCGTGTTTGCAGAAAACTTTTTATTGGATTGTGATTTATCTATTGGTAAATTTTTTACTTCAAATTGCGGGCTTGAATTTTGACGAGGTATTCGCGACGCGAATGGAAGTTTTAAGTGGGGATTAATAGCTTTGTTCTTATATGCCAATTGCAGTGCAAGTGTTGATGAATTAATTTGATATGGCGATTGTGATGCGCCTGCTGTAATCCAAAGTTGTGAATTATTATTAACTAGAGAAGGTATTTGCGGCGCGATTAGCTTGTTCGGTGACTGTGGTGATGAATGTAGTTTTAATATGCCATTCAATTTCTTTACAGTTTGTAAATTGTTCTGGATTAAGTGCTTAAAGCAATCTCGAATTTTGGATATTGTTGCTACTACAAAATGTGCGTCGTATG
The DNA here is from genome assembly GCF_964194025.1 of Convolutriloba macropyga. Lineage (NCBI taxonomy): Eukaryota > Metazoa > Xenacoelomorpha > Acoela > Convolutidae > Convolutriloba > Convolutriloba macropyga. The sequence continues at coordinate 45,254,936 of NC_134475.1, forward strand.
ATGAATCTTTTTTGGCTTTTGCGAAGGGACTTCGAGAGATGTAGTCTTCCAGTCTCATTTTTGCTGCAGGCATATATTCAATTGAAAAATTATAAGGAAGGAGACGGTCAACCAATCAAGATAGACGACTATTATAGGACTTATTTGATCGATGTTCTTTTAAAATTGACAAGAGAGCACGCTGATCTGTTATTACTGTAAAGTCCTTCCCGTATATATAATATTTGAAATAGTCAATCGACGAGACAACCCCTAGCAGTTCCAATTCGTTGCCACTGTATGGTTCTTCTGTAGAATTAAGAAATCGTGATGCGAATTTTATAGGCGTCCATCCATCAGGGATGTGCGTTTCAAGGGCAGCACCTAATCCAGAGCGAGAAGCGTCACATTTTGCGCGAACATCCAGTTTGGGGTTATAGTGGCTGTTTTCCGGGCTGGCTGCAATTTTGTCCTTTATAAGGTTGAAATGTTTAGTATGTTTTTCAATCCAGGACATTTTAACTGATTGTTTGAGCAGTGGCCTGAGGAGATGACAAAGTTGAGCTAGATTTTGTATGAATTTACTTAGGTAGTGCTCTGAGTCAAGAAAAGATCTTAGGCGCTTTAGTGTTGATGGTGGCGGTATTGCCAAAGTAACTGCTAATTTTTTTTCAAGTGGTGATATGCACATTTGAATAAATTTTTTATCCAACTCATTCAGTTTTTGTTTTTGCAAAATTGCTTTTTTGGAGATTAATTCTTAAGTTATCTTCGTCGTGGTTTTTAAGGCATTTGGTTACAAAACTAAGGTGATCTGATTCATACCCTGTGCTATCGACAATAATGTAATCCAGAAGGAAATAGGTGTTTGAAGGTCTACAAGTGCATAATCCATAGTTTTTTGAAATTCAGCTGGCATGCCGTTAAAGCCGTAGAATCCAGTTTTAATTTTATGTGTACCAGTGAATTCACCACGAATAATATTAAAATTATAAATTTTGCAATGTCTTTGTGCAATTGTAGTTGAATGTTAGCACCTTTTAAGTACTATTGTAGAAAATAATGCTGGTTGACCGTTTTTTATTATTTGTAATATCTTGTGAAATTGAATCTAATAACATTTCAATGTTGGGCATTTGATATTTATTTTTGTAAATTGATTTATTCAGAACTTTAGAATCTGATGCTAATTTTATAGATTGATCTTTCTTTACTTTGAGGACCATTGGAGATATGAAAAGTTCGTCTGAACAACTAAATAACTTTTCAATTTTTCTTTCTTTCTGAGACAATCTAGTTCAATCGTGACTCTAGGTTCGATGTTAATCGAAACGCGTTGACCTTTTTGATGCTTTGCTGTAAACTTTTAGAGAAACTTTGATTTCACTACATGCGTCTTTGAAAGGCCAATTCTTAGACTAAATGTGGAAATTGTGAAGCGATTGTCTCATTAACTTTACATGTAGAATTATCAATAGTGTTAACGCATTTACCCTTTTTTGCATTTTGTTGTACCACTGCCAGTCCAAGACTATTGAAAAGGTCTCTCTCAATTACTAGCTTATGACCAGCCTCCGCAACTGTTAGGCAAGCCTCATCACAAGTCCAATCTTTGTACTTCAAAGTTGTTGCAATGTTTCCGAGAATCTTAATCGGTTCATGTGAAAATGTTTTGAGGTTTCTGTCCTGTTTCGTGGTGATCCAATTGGCAAATGGAGTAGTTTTGAGAACTTTATTCGCGAGAGTCATCGTGATGAGACTGCATACGCTGCCTGAACCAATCATAATGTTTGCTAGTATGTTACAGTAATTGATTTTCACAATGAGAGGTTCAAGTTGAGTCGCAGAATCACTAGATATAGATGCCAGATTGTCATCGGAATCGCTATTGTATTTAAAAGCGGAAACTTAGTCGTAGAGTTAATGATAGCTCGCTATATAATTGACAGATACTTCATCGTCACTTCTAGTAGCATTTGTGTCGATCTGATTGACATTGGTTTGTGGAGTTTTTGTGTTTAAGGCTATGAATTTTTTGGCTCGCAACACTTTTTCGCGAAGTGTCCTGTAAGTCCGCAATTATTACATTTTTTACAATTTGCGGGGTAAAATTGGCGATGATTATAGCTCCAGCGCGTATACAACTAGTGTAAGTACAAGAATACTGGTAGTTTTGTGGAACAGTTGGGTAGCGAGTGAAGTCCTTGTGAAATGAATAAATGTGAAAAGTTTTGACCGATTGGGCATTAGTATTCCAATTTTGATTTATACTCTGCTGGTTTTGCGCCCCTATCTCCATGTGGATTGCGATCTCAAGGCCTTTTATAGCAATACAATTGCTTTCAAAAGTTCTTTTCGACTTTCATGATCCTGCATGTTAAGTATGAAAGTGTCTCGAATTAGAGTTGTTTCTTCATCCCACAAACAACATTTTTCGGCTTGTCCGATTCAACGTCCACGGAAACTTTCAACTGATTCCCTTTTCTGTTGTTTGGAAGAAAAGAAGACGAAACGATCATAGGCGATATTTCTAGTTTCTGTGAAGGATTCTTCCATTACTCGCCAAAGTTCATTTAACGGCTCTTCCTTGTTTGAAAATGAGGATGTTTGTTTTCGAATATACGGCGATCCTCTGTGCCAAAGCAAAGGTAGAGGAGGGAAGAAGCATTTTGTTCAGAAAGTTCCCAAATTTTATCTCCACACAAATTACCAATTGTGTCTATCTTTTTGCATCGATTTTGCAAATTACCGTTAACTGTTGGTTGCGGATTTCTCGGACCCTCTCGGTGGCTTGAGTGTGGTTCTCCACTGGCTTTTCGTATGTTGTTTCAGGTGGATACTTGAACGCTGGAGGTGATCCATTCAGAAAAGTTTCTAATTGATTTCCTTCTTTCGCCAACAATGCTAAGTTCCACTGTTGCGTGCATTTTTCCCATGAAAGTGGTGGTGTGATGGTCGGCTTCTCTCAGAAGACGTCAACGTGGAGAGGAGTCTTGAGAAAATCGATTGCTGACTGCGCCATGTTTGACTCATTTACTTTGAGACTAGTCAATTGAATAGCGATTGTATCTTTACCAAACGGCATGAGGCAATTGCGCTGCGATTGCCAACCTAGCTTCGATTATCTAAATTCTGATTTAGATATTTGGACTTAGCGGTGCAAATGACTTGGCTTACTATATGCTCACTAGTTTGAAGAGCAATTGGTTAACTTTTAATTACGACTGAATTACAGTGGTGCAAACTGAGAGAATGAATTGAAAAATGAAACAAGTTAGGAGTGAGGAACCTGCCTGTAAGCTGAAATATTTAACTAAAGTGGATGAAGAACTGAAATGTTAGCAACTGCCCTTGAAGTGGATTTAGTAAATGAATTTGAACTAAAATACGGTAATGGGTATTCTGATGATAATATCCATCCCGTATGACAACTTTAGTGGAAAAGGCTTAACAAATGGTTCGTATCGAAAAACTGAAAAATGACACCCGATCAATGAAGTCTTTAAAAAATTGATGAGATTTTCACTGTTGACTTCTTTGAGCTTATTTTGTTGCTCATGGCATAAAAAATGTCAAACAACGGGCATTAGACAAATACAAAGAACGTTTGAAACCTTTCCAATAAGCTATTCCAAGTACTTTGACCTGGTTGAAGAGTGGCCATTTTTGCTAAAGAACATTAAATGAAATATGTTTCCCAATGATTTATTGGCTACGCCAAATTGAGAAGGAATGTTAGCCAATGCTCTTGTATTTTTGAAGTACGTTTTTATTAACATTAGTGAATAGCTTACAAAACAAATTTGAGGGAAATTTTCAAAAGAAAATATCTGGAAGCAATAATTGAGAAAGTTTTCCGCAAAATGACAAATTTTTCTGGCTTGCATCTAACAATTGTTAATCTTCATAGCAGGGCAGAGCTAAAGCCAACAGACTTAACACCAATCCAAGAACTTTTGGAAAATTTCAATATCAGAAATTTTAAGAATTTTGCAGGTGTTCAAAACAAGTAAGTTTTTTTTCACGAAGTTCGGTAAATGAAATATTTACCACCAATGTTTTACCAATTTTGTTGAATTGACAAATGTTTGGTTGCTTTTTGTAGCAGGTTATAGTTTTGCAAAACAACAATGGAAATATACAATAATTGATTTTTTTAACAAATAAAAAAGGTAGTCATTTTTAGAGCAAATTTGACCAAATTTTTCGAAAAAAGACAATTTTTCTTTGATCGTATCTATAACATTATGTGTTGCATTTGGCATAACCTTTTCAACAAATGGACATAAAACAAGTAATAAGAATCTTTACGATTTCTTCCTAATGAGCGATTAAAGAAACCTTTTATGGGGTGCAATTCGGAAATTCAATAAAATTTGAAATTTAGAAGTTGTTGAGTGTATTATATTTGTAATTTCCAAGTTTTGCAAAAATGTTTTAACAATTAATATTTGTCTTGGCGTCGTAACGTTTGGATGGCTTCGATGCAACTATGGCCTCGATTTTTTTAATTGGTACCCGGAGGTTGGTGGCAGAGAAAATCAGCGCGATTCAGTCTAGAGACATTCTGTAATTTAGGATGGCCAGTTTTCTTATCATGTCCCAACTTACAATGGCCAGTCTTGATTTTTGAGTAAAAATTCACTGCATGAAAAATAATATGTTCAGTTTAACTCCCGCCAACAAAGTTTGCTTTATGTGCGACTTGAACTCCCGCTTGGGTACTTATAAGATTTTATTTGCGTAGCATGACGTAACCAGCTAAATGGTCTTTGCAGTGCACCTCCCCTCCGGTCAAAGTTTTGGGTGTTTAGTCTACTGAACTTTAGTGGAATAAATTTCGACAGAAAAGCAAAGTAGAGCATCGGTAAGAAGACGATCTGGGGTCCAACTCTTTGAGTTGTTGAGTCCCGTAAGGAACATCATGTCCCCTTGATTTCCATTTTGGATATCTATCAGTCTATTGATTAGAACACACAGCGCGAGAAGGCACGCTCTAATTTTTCGGGTTGCAATAATTCTCAGGACCATCTTGCGGGACAGCAGAGCATGTGTTTTCTGGAGAAGACGTGCAGTGTAGCCATCCTTTATCATTTTCAGCTCTGCGATCACAGTTGCAACACTACATTGTGATGTTTATTTCTGGGATTTTCACTGTATCTAGGTTGTCTGGACTTACAAAGTGTATCTTACTAAGTGGTCTTCTCTTCAGATACTAATTGTGCGCAGGAATCACACAAAATTTTCTCTTCCACTACCAATCACTTTTCCGTCTCACAATGTAGCTTTCATCTCAAGTTCTTCAATGCAACCACCTTTCTAACCCTGCTTTCGCTTGCAAATATTCAGAGAGCTTTTAGGTTGCTGTGTTGGTTGAGTTCCCGATAGACTTTTATTCGGAGCCTAGCCAATTAACTACTCAATAGACATCTTCATCTTCATCTACTGGTCTCGGTTTCGCTTACGCTACTTTCTTGACTTTCGAATCAGAATGTCATCTTTTGTTGATTGGAGACATTTCCACAGTGAGAAGCCTGGAGACATGACTGTAATAGCCATTTTTTAACAGGGTCTCACTGACAACCACGCTGCTCTCTTCTTTCAAGGGCGCCATTTCAATGCTCTGCCTCAACACCTCGCACCTTAGACTCTTGCCAGCGCTGATGTGAATCGGAATGGCAGGGAATTTTTATAACTTGTTTGTTTTAAGTCCAGGGTGGCTTGTTCAGGGCTCAATGCTTGCACTGTTCGCTTTGCTAACTTCCACTAACTGAGCTAGCGGTTGTTAGCCAGGGGGCCGCACGTGGAGGTTCGAACCTCGGACATGCACTAGGCACTTCCAAGTCCCCCAAAAGCTTTGTGGTGATTGCCTACACGCTACGTTATGTATAAATAGTGTGTATACTACTATAGTAAATAACAATTATAAACTACAAATGTTTACTTAATTTTGGGGTATTACTATTTTTCAGACTATACAGGATAGATTTAGCCCGGGCGAACACCATGACCTTAATATAATTATGACGAAGAAAAACTGCACATTAGGAAATTTAAAACATTCTGTGTTCTGGAACTGTATTATGTTTTTACGCTTGAAATGCTCTGGTACAGCGCTGAAATGCTCTGAGACTCAAGTCCGGGTAAGAAATGACAAAAGTAGCCTAAATCCAGTTAAACCCCTTTTTTTTGGGTATCTTTTTTCAGTGTTTTTGTGTTGCTTCGTCTGAGATTGCTTATTTTTCACGTCTATTTGAAGCATCATCGTTTTCAACACAATTGCTTTTGGTGTTATTGAGAAATGACCATTAGTAGATTGGTTGTGAGACTAGACCTTTTGCGAGCATTTTTTTTATTCACATTTTGTTTCCCATTTTGTTAGGGAGAAATAAATCTCAAAGATGTTTGATCAAAATCGTTTGAATGGTAACAATTTTAACAGTTTTTGATGTAAACAATATCATTAAATTGAATTTTACGGCTGAAAAGGTATAGGAAAACTTGGATGAGGTTAGGGAGTAACTTGTATTCTATTCTGTCAGGCCACACGATCAAATATCACATACCACGATACGCGTTATACAAGTGCAATTATATTCAAACAGACATTTAAAAAATGTATTCTCCGTCATTGAAAAATGTAATACATACGAAACCTCCAAATTAAATACACTATAAAATAATCTAGAAAATTTCTTAAAAGTAGTCAACAAAAACTTCAATTATTGACACAAAATTTCCTTGTTTCGGATCATTAAACTGATATGTTCCTCAAATCCTAACGAAGCCAAACTAATGGATTTCACTCCAAATCCAAAATTGAGGTGTTGGTTGAATTGATTTTATTGTTTCAGTTTTTGCAAAAAAAAATTGTTAATTGAACAATGCTTTTACCAATTTTTGATCACTAGTTCGATTTGAGGGGTGCCTCGTAGCTCAATTTTGACGTTCATTTGTTAATGACAATGGTATGCCTTATTGTAAGATATGCCTTAAAAATAATAATTTTAGGTTTTGTTTTTTTTCCAGTTGATTTGCATAAGTTTGATCTACTATTCATGCTGTTTCCTAAATTTATAAATATCAATTCTGACATTTTAAATGTAGATTTGGCTTTGACTGATTTAATGTTTGAATTGTTTAAACGTAGAATTGGTAGAATGTTTGAAGGTAGATTAGGATTTTGAAATATATTCTTTGATGATAGGTAAAAACTTTGACATGCACTTGGTTATTGGTGTAACACGGGCTTGTGAAATTGTTGTTAAAGCCATTGTTACGCGTCTTCCTCTCTCTTAGGACAAAATCGAAGAGATCACGTACTAGGATTAAAGGCAAATACCAATACATGCTCAATCTCGCGGAAAAACTTCGTTCTCGCCTTCCTTAACAATTAGGTAACTGCCGAGTTAAAACTCATACTAAATTTCGAACAAAACAAAGCTCTTGAATTAAATATATCATAGTAGAGTTGGAAATATATCAAATCCCAGTGTCCAATCCCATCGGGACCAGCCCCCGCAAAAAAACTTTTGCCATTACACAGACTCGAATTTCCACAGCATATGAGTTTGTATTTTCGCTATGTACTCAATGTCAGGCAGAGAAATTGAACAGCTCAATCTGTTTCACGATTCGTTCTGTACAAAAAAATCTGGCCTTGGCTGTCGGTGACAACAGTTTGTCAAAATTATGTGGACCGGGAGAAGATCCACCGATTATGTTTGAAGGAATTTTGGAGCTTGCATATGCAATCAGGGCTTTGAGAATCTACAAAGATAAGTTTCTTCTCTGTATGGAAAAATTGCATTCATTGGAATTTCCTCTCTACATTGCGGCTCTAAGAAAACAGGAGCTGCCTCTCTTTAAACTTAACAAAGGAGTTTACAAAAGCAAATGGTTTTTTAACGACGCGCTGATCATAACTTTACGGGCAAAGGGCATTTGCTTGCACCATGAACAAAGTGTTTGTTAAAAACATGCTGCGCTTTTATTGGGATTTTTTCGCTGTTTGCGTTTGTTAACTATTTTTTGGTTTGTCTGATTTAACGCTTACTTCTCTTTGATTTCTTTGTTGCTCGAACATTTTGATCAGTTCCTCTCACAGTTATTCACAAATTCTCAGCAGTCGTTTAACATGTTACCCCTATTGCTGCTTGAAGAAGGCGCAAAATTTTGATAATGTTGCGTTAGTTTTGTTTAGATTTTGAATTAGAAACCCAATGTTACTTTCCTTCCCAGAATTTTTCCGGTCAAGCAAGATGAAAAACAAATCAACGTAGTGTTTGCAGTTGTATCTGACTGCATCTTTTTTTCCTCAGAGCGGGGTTTTTCAGCTTAGCCCAATAAAACAAAATTCAATAACAATTAGGTTGGCGTTTGCGGGGGTATCTGCCTGTATCGTTTCCTCATCAAAGCATCAAAACTTTATGCTTTTTGTTCTGTGAAACTAGATTTAAGAAAAGTTAGACTCATCTTTGCGGGCGTAACTGCATACATTATTTTAGAGCATTGCTATTTTTATCCAATTCCCCGTTAAATCTAGATTCAACGAGATGTAGGCGTTTGCTTGCCATTGTATCTGCCTACAGAGGACTCCATCTTTTTCAATCGAAGGACTCTATCCACTGCGCCCAATAAAACTAGGTTAACTAAGAGTTTGAATGGTGTCTCTGATGGGGTATCTGCCTGGGAAGATTCTTATTCAGTAGAAGTTATCTGCATTGGGCGTTAAAACTAGATTCACTAAGTACTACGCTCAAGTTTGCAGATGTATTAGCATGCCTCGGTTTCAACTGAGCGGATCGTAATCGCTTCGCTAGTCAAAATTATATTCTTTAAGAAATAAACTCGGGTTTGTTGGCTTATCCGCCTGCATTGTTTTGTCCACTCGGGGGCGAGTTTACTTTGCATTGTGATGTACTTTGTGTTAATGTAAAGCTGATTATGGCGCGTGGTTTGGTATGTATGTGGTGCAAAGTTTCTCTGGCCGCTAAAAAATAGAACAAAAAGTTAGACTGATGTTTGCGGATGAATCTGACTGCATTTTTTAATCTCAGCTGAATTTATACGCTTAGCCCGTTAAAACGTTATTCAATAAGAAGTAGGCTCTTGCTTGCAGTCGTTTTTCTTCATTTTTTTCCAATCAGAGGATTTTATCGGCTCGGCCCTTAACTTAGGTATAGTTTTAATAAGAATAGTCTCGGTTTGCGGTTTTATCTGCCTACTTCAATTTCTCACTCAGTGGATTTTATCCGCGTTGGCTTTTATAATTAGACTCTATAAGTTAGATCTGCCTGCAACGTTTATTTCAGCTTGTAATCGCCGGTAACTCTGATTTCATCGTTTTTGAACTCAGCGGATCTTATCCCCATCGCGCATTGAAACTAGATTCAAAATCCTAGGCCTAGAAAATAGTAGGCCCATGTTTGCGCGCATATCTGCCTGCGTAGTTTTCTCCTCTCAATTTTTCTCCCTTTGTATTTTGAAACTACATTCAAGAAGATTAAGGCTTGTCCTTGTGGATGTATCTACCTGTATTTTTTTAATCAGCGAACTTTATCAACTTCAGAAAATGAGCAGAAAACGTGGTTGTGATTCTAATCTCCTGTAAGGAACGTTCATTTTATTAGGCGTCTTCTAAACCAGAATTTTTTATGCTTAACAGTTTCTACGCTTCCACAAGCAGAAAAATTTGCTCAAGATTAAATTTAATTGATAGGTAGTTTACGCTAGCCTTAATTTTGCATCCACTGAGTTGATCAAAAATATGCAACTGTGCGAGGAAGTGAAGCAGTCCGAGTCGAGGTTTGCCGGTTAATTATTTTACGAAGTTCAGAGAAATTAGGTGAAAAAAATCACCGCTTATTCTTTTCATTTTCTGTACATGGCTTTCAACCTCCTGCATGTCTTCAAATTCTTATTCCACTGCCCCATCTGACTCCTACCTCCATAATTTTTCTTGTGCAATTAAAGCCGTTTCAATAAACGTTATTGAAAAGGAATGCAGTAAACAAAATGTGGAGAAATTCGCAGCAAATTTTAGTAAGAAATGCTGTAAAATTCGGTGAAACATTTTTTCAACGCATTGACTGCTTTCACCGCAATTCTTACAATAATTTGCTTTTGTTACAATAATTCCACAAAAGCCGATGCAGTGAATTTTTGTAAGAATTGCGGTGAGTTCCGCGGTGAATTTTTGTAAGATATGCGGTGAAATGCGGTGATTTTTTTTAGTGCATTCACCGTGTTTCTTACAAAAATTCAACCAAAAACCTCAACCCGGAGTTTATGGAGGAATTTGTTTCTTTGCAAAGTCCGGTAGACGATTTAAATGGTGAATACGTAAATTTGTAAGCAGCAAAGCTTCCAGTTTTACTCCAACTGTTTCCATATAAAGAGCGTAGACTATGGAACCAAAGAAGGGCATCTATTTTTTTCTGCAGTAAAAGCAGAACTAACTCAGTCAAAGTGGAACTAGCTCAGTGAATCAGCGTAATATTTAATGTGTGTAATCTGAAGCAGTCATCCCTAACTGTTATTTTTTGTTAACGTTTTTTTTAATCTGATTACTATTTTTGTAACTTTGCTCAAATGCTTTGTGATTAAATTTATTGAGAATAAATGAGTTCGTTATTTGTTGTTGTAAATGAGAGCTTGAATTCAGATGATTTTCATACCAAGTCTTTTCTCTGGAGGAGTTTCCTTTGCCGAAACTTTTTTTGCAGTAGTCTAATTTTTAGCCAGAAATTTTAACGCTTAGCAGTTTCTTTTAACCAGCATTTTAAATGCTCAACAGTTTCTACGCTTCCACAAGCACAACAAACTTGCTCAAGATTAAATTTAATTGATAGGTAGTTTACGATAGCCTTAATTTTGCATCCACTGAGTTGATCAAAAATAAGCAACTGTGCGAGGAAGTGAAGCAGTCCGAGTCGAGGTTTGCCGGTTAATTGTTGTACGAAGTTCAGAGAAATGCGGTAAAAAAATCATCGCGTATTTTTTTCATCTTCTGTAAATGGGTTTCAACCTACTGAATGTCTGCAAACTTTTTTCCATTGCCTCTTCTGCAATTTAGTTCTATAAATTTTTCTTATGAATTTAAATCCATTTCAATAAACGGTATAGAAAAGAAATGCAGCGAATTTTTTTAAGGAAATTCAAAGAATTTCGCAGCGAATTTTAGTACAAAATGCTGTACAATGGGGTGAAATTTTTTCTCACCGCATTTTTTTCAATAATTTTTCACAAAAGTTGATGCGGTGAATTTCGCGGTGAATTTTTGTAAGAAATGCGGTGGAATGCGGTGTATACTTTTTACGGCATTCAGCGCAGTCACCGTGTTTCTTGCAAAATTTCAACCAGAAACCTTGGCCCGGAGTTTAGGCAGGAAGTTGTTTCTTTGCAAACTCCGTTAGACGATTTCGATGCTGAAAACATAGTTTTGTAAGCACCGAAGCTTCCAGTATTACGCCAACTGTTTCCATATAATATGCGTAGACTATGGAACCAAAGAAGGGCATCTTGTTATTTTTTCTGCAGTAAAAGCAGAACTAACTCAGTCGAAGTGGAACTATTTCAGTGAATCAGCGTTATATTTATTGTTTGTTATCTGAAACAGTCATCTTTAACTGTTTTTTTGTTAACTTTATTTTTTTTCAACCTGATTACTTTTTTTATAATTTTGCTCATATGAGTTGTGATTAAATTTAGTGAGTTCGTTATCTGTTATTGAGCCAAAAAATCTTTGAAAGAAAACAAAAAATTGTCACCGTTTTGCTCAAAAATAAACACACTTCTTGAACAGACAGAGCTCAAAATACCTGTCAATTAAACTGAAAGTCCACCAATACATATAAAAATGTGTTCAATTGCAAAACGATCCATACACTAAGAAATGTTAAAGAGACAACAACAATTTTCACAAATTTAATCAAGGCAAAATGGTATAAATAGCTTAAAGTTGAATCTGAAAGTGTGATATTTGCTTCAAAATGTGAAAAATGCTTTGCAGTGTACTAATAGTAGTTAAGTAATTGCAAAAAATAAACACTTTTAGCGGACAAATTGAAGTTAAAAGGACACAACTGCCTTTAAAAGACAGCACAAAAACGAAAAATATTGCTAGTTTAGCAAAAAAAAATTTCACACCTCTGTTTTAACGTTTCTCCCCCCCCCCCCCCCCCTCTCTCTCTCTCTCAAAAAATATATGAAGAAAAAACACTCTTTCTTCTCCCCCTGCTCTTGCATTCGTTCAGCGGTTTGACCTAAACACTTAGTTTTCTCATGCGGTATTGGCTTTTATATCCTGTTTTAACTACAATCCAGAAAACTATCGACAAAAATATACGCTCCAAGCAGCGCAAGAATAGCAGTGCACCTTTGCAATCCAAAAATTTAGATTGCACAAATTATAGCAGGCGAAGACGTGACCCGCAGTTCAAAGAATAGTCATTGAGTATACATAAAACTAGACCTATATTTGACCGTGAATGTATTGGGCAAACCATTAAGAAAGAAAAACCAATGAATTAAAACAAAAAACAGCAAAATCAAAGTCACCTTGCCTGATTGGAACAAAACCCAACAGCGGTGGCTTTTACTTAACTGCAACTCTGATATTGTTCCGCTCGAGAAAAACTATCAAAATTTCGGCAAATACAAAACATTCTTGTCAAGTTTTTGCAAAAGTTATGCTGATATTCCTATCCCCAGGAAATTATGGGTTGGCGTTTCCGTGTCGAGATGAATCTTTGTTCACCATTTCTAATGACCATAATTTTATATTAAGCTGAAATTCGGTTTTACGCAGCTACCGTTCCATTGGAAGACCCTCCTATTTAGTTTGACCAATTTCAAATTTATTGCTTTTGACGCTTCCAAGAAGAACTGACGATACTCCTTTCCCAGTCACTTCAACAAAGACTCTACTTAGATCAAGTGTATACCAAGCTTTTGTCAAATTCCAAATCATCCGACTGCTTATTTAAATTGTAACTGATTTTTGCGATTTATAATGCTAATAACAAAGTTAGTGACCATGCTTTTTCATCAATCGAAATTCTGAAGAACCAATAAGCAATCAGATTTCTGTTTTTTTTATTAAATATGACAAACTTTGTTTTTTGAAAGGAAAACAACAAAAAGGACCTTCTTGAACTATTTCGTATTGGCAAAGCGATGGTCAGGTATCATCTACCGGCGGCGTATACTATTAGGGAAAACACTAAAATTGCAATACCGGATTGCAACCGTGTTCCAGTGTGGAACCTGAAGGGAATGAAAAGTCCTTAACACTTTTGTACGTGTAGACAAGACAAAAATGCAACAATCATAAGAATCAAACATAACAAACGGCTAATCTAGCACAAGGTCAAACAAAGCTTTATCATGAAAATAGAACTATTTTCAGTTACCAGTGGTCAGGAGCACGGCTTGAACTTTATGGTATCAAGAGCATTGAATACATAGTTGTATTTATGAGACAAGGTTTGTGTACCATATTGCCACCATGCGAGAAAATTTTGTGTTGGTAAAAATTAAGTACAGAAATAATTTTTTATGAGACAACAAGATTCGATTAAAGTTTGTTTACATACATTGACGGTTGATGACGCGACTAAATTGTTTGCGGTAAAGTTTTAGTTTGCTATGAGGGGATAGACCACAGTTACGACATTAGTGCAGTTCGAATCATTTAATTCAATCATGACCCGATCATCCGGTCAATAGAAAGGGCCTCTAAGGTAAGATCTTGCTCTACTTCAAAAGCCGGTTTCACGGTAGGCTCACTTTTTGAGATATCGTGACGAATGTTGTCCGATGAAGTGTTGTTTCCAGCTGCGTTTGCAATTACGAATTTGATGGAGTGCTGCATGGGCTGTTCAATGTCCATTTTAAAAATTGAGGTGGCGCGATTTTCGCGTTTAAATCCGAAAAAGAATTTTTCACATATTCAATCACAGAGGATCTAGTAGCTTTCGTGGTAATATAACGCTTCTATAGGTACCGTGTACTTAGGATTATGCCTTTGACTCTCTTGTGTGCGTCCTCTCTTTGTCCATGAGCTTACATCCGGTAGTTAACCGTACCCGAAATAATGAGCTTTTGTGCCTCCCGTCCGTTATTCTGTGTACAACTCTTCACTAGTGAATCTGTGGGTATTTCCGTTACATGAAGTTCGTGTTCTTCTACAGTCTGATGAGGTCTGCCTCCAGATTCGACCTTGTCCTGAGATTGAGACTTTTTACTGAGACCTATTATGGTCACTTTTTCTACTCCATTATTGATCATTCTGCTGCTGGCTATTTTAGCAGTGTTAATTCTCTGGCTGCATGATTGTTACGAATTGTTAACGTCATTTTCAGGTATCATCTACCGGTAGTGTATATTAGTAGCGAAAACATTAAAAATGCAATAATAGATTGGAGCCGTGTTCCAGTTCAGAATTTCAAGAGACTGAAAAGGTTTTAACACTTTTGGCTGTGTATACAGACAAAAGGACAATAATCATAGGAATCAAATATAACATAGAGGTTACTCAAGCACGAGATCAAATACGGCTTTACAATGAACTGAGAACTAATTTAAGTTACCCGATGGGGGCAGCACATTATGAACTTTATGGTAACGGGAATTTTAAATACTTAGTAGTATTTTAGATAAAGTGCGTGTACCACAAGCTTGTAAGTTAACAATGATAAATTAAAAAAAGGAAATTGCTGTTAAGCTACTGAAGTATTCTTTAATGTACTCAGCAATCGCTATAATTCAGATGACAAAATATTTACCGTAACAAGTCAATGAAATTTTTACTTTTGTGGCCTTTTTTAAAATATCTCATCAGCTGGTTTACTCTGGTGCAATGATAGCTAGTCTTGACCAGTATGAACATAACAAAGAAGTTTACTTTAAAAATTTCCCAAAAGATAGTGCAGAAAAGCAGATTGACGAAAAGAAGTATCTCGCCTCATTTAAATACAAAGCTCATTCGATGATTAGTCACCAAAAAAAGAGCAATGCTGCTCATTAAAAGGTCAGTCTGAAATGAGGGGAATAATAAGAAAAAGAACAGCTGAGAACAGGCTACTGTAGGCCTAATGCTGTTCCGCTGCGATTACGCAGGAACCAAAATTATTATTATATCAATTTGTCTCATGTAGACTCTCGAACTCCATTAATGCCGTTCATCGAATCATTAAAATACTTTTATTCGGCGCATAAAACAATTTTTCTACAACTTGTATACATTGACAGTGTGAATTTAGTTTTAAAAAAACCTCTTCCTCCATTGCATTTCTGTGTTTTTTAAAATGTCGATCTAATCCCAGCTTGAGGTGCCAGAGGGAAACCAGTATGTCCAGACCCTCTCGTGTAGAAACTTCCTATCTCTAGACCGTCTCAAACGGAAAGATCTTATGTCCAGACTTTTGTGCGTTCACCAAACCTTCGTGCGTTCATGTCCAGACTTTCGTGCGTTCACAAGATTTTGTGCTTTCATATTCAAACCATCGTGTAATCAGATCCAGAGTTTCATGCGTTTAAAGTCAGACAAACTGCAATAGTACATAACTTGTTGGGTTATGGGTTTTCGCAAGCGGAATAAAAGCGTTTTTAACTAAGAAAAAAAATTAATTTCTCAAAATGAGAGATTAACAAGAATGATAATTTACAGTAGAATTTAGAGATTTACAGGAAAGATGTGATTATAAGATCAAGAAGGTGATTTGATTTTGGGGATTAAAAAAGGCTCAAAAATCAGTGCGAGAAAGTCAAGATACAAAACTAATCTTAGCATCATGATTTACAGTGGGGGTCGCAAGGGTTACCCAAAATGGTTTGCTTCTTCAAATTTCCCAGAAATCAGTCGCAGGGGATACCATAGATGGTATGCATTTACTCTTTTCTAAAAATTCGTTCAAATTTCCGGTGGTATCACAATCATTCAATACATGCTGGGAAGATTTTACATCAAATAATCTCACTCTAATATTAATTATCTAGATTCACCAATTTGAACCGAATATTGATTCTCAGCATCATTTCTTGACGATTCATTTATATAAATTCTCTGATCAAAATCAGTTTGTTTTTGTCTTTCTAATCTCGTAAGTTAAACTTTCTTTCTAATTCTCATTAAGTTTAAAATTATAGTTCGATCGATATTATAAACACCCCCACTCAGACTCTAGCAGATTGCGTAGAGTCTGTTCCCATCAAAACAGTTCTGAAGGTTTCCACCTTCAATACGGGTAACGATTTTGTGAAGGTGTCGGCTGCCATTTTGTCAGTAGGAACGTAATGAATTGAAAAAGTCCCATCTTCCGTCTTGTCCCGAATGAAGTGAAATTTTGTCTCAAAGTGTTTATTCCTCTTGTGCATGAATGGGCTTTGGCACAATTTAATACAACCCTGGTTGTCCTCTCCAATTGCTATTGGATGTTTCTGTTGGATACCGAAATCCTCCAGAAGTTGTTTCAGATACAATGCTTCTTGAACTGCAGTTGCCATGCCCTGATAATCTGCTTCTGATGAAGAAAGAGCAAATGTGGCCTGCTTCTTGATACCCCAGCTGAAAGCTGTGTCACATCCGTTGAGCCTGAAGTAGTAGCCAGTCGTTGATTTTCTGTCGTTCACGTCACCAAACCAGTCTGCATCACTTTCCCCCACTAAATCATAACTAGCTTCTTTTGTGAAAGTAAGTTTTAAATCTTTTGAACCTTGAGGATACCGAAAAAACTCTTTTCGGCTCATCCAGTGTTGATTGGTAGGTGCATTCATGTGTCTGTACAGAATGTTGACTGTGAACATGATGTCTGGCCTCGTCTGTTTGGACAGATACAGAAGTGATCCAACCAAGCCTCTGTAGATCCTCTGGGCCACTTATTCGTCTCCGTTCTTTGCTGTCTGAAGTTTCAAATTGTAATCAGCTGGAGTTCTTGAGGGTTTGCATTGATCCATTTGAAACAGCTCAAGCATTGTTTCTATGTAGCGTTCTTGGTCGACTGTGACTTTGCCCTCTTCTCATCTGATCCTTAGAACCAGAAACCAGTGTAATTTCCCTCTGTTTTTCATGTGAAATGTTGCTTCAAGTGCCTTTTTGACGTCGGAGATCACTGTCATGCTTCTTGATGCCACTATGATGTCGTCAACCCAGACCAAGATGAAAGTGTGACCCTCCGTCTTTGCTCCTGAGAACAAGCAATGGTCATTCCTGCTTCTGGTGAACCCCTGTCTCAGTAGGAAGTTTGCCAGTTCCTTATACAAGTTGTTAGCTGCCTGTTTCAAACCATAAATTGATTTATTCAGTCGGCATATTAACTTCTCCCCATCTGATCCTTGTTTTACAAACTCCTTTGGCTGTTCCATATACACTTGTTCCTCTATTGGTGAGTGCAGAAAAGCCGTCTTGACATCAAACTGGTGCATCACATGGCCCTGCTTCGCTGATAGTTGAAATAGAATCCTGGATGGCTCTGGCTTACAGGTAGGCGCAAAAGTCGCAAAGTAGTCCAGTCCTTCCACATGTTTGAAGCCTTTTGCCACATAGAGTGCTTTGTATTTGTCCGCTTAGCCACTGTGTCCCAATTTCATTTTGTAGACCCATTTGCCCGGTATGACGTCCTTGTCTGTGGGTGGTCTCACTAGGTTCCAATCCTCGTTGTCTTGGAGTGCGTTGACCTCGTCCTTCATTGCCCATTGCCACTGATCCCAATCGTCACCTTGCTTGGCTTCGTAGACTGTTTTGGGTTCCACATAGTCACCCTCAGTCACAGCAAGATGGGTCTGACTTCTCCAAATAAGTGCGGAACATTCCCTGCTCGTGTTCCTCGTCTGGGCTCTACCCTGTCCGCTTGCTCCAGCGCCTCTTCAAAGAAGCCAACTGTCTGTGAGAAGTGCTCCGTTTCGCTGTCTTCCTGTGACTCCGAGTCTCTGAGACTCCCTCTTGTTCCAGTAGATTCTTCGTCCAGTGCTGCTTCCTCAACATCTGAGGCATCTCGTCTCAGTGTCGTTTCTTGAGTGTTCACGCTCTCTGCGTAATGCCAATCCACCTTTATTGCAGTAGATGTGCCCTACTCCTTTTTGTTGCCATCGTCTTGATGACCATCATCTGGGTGCCAGATCCCCAGTTGCTGTGACCCCTCATCTAGTGGGTCGGGCGTTTCTGTGTTGTCAGCGATTGAGCCCACTTCGGACTCCTTGATGATCACATCTCGAATCTCGAACTGCCACAACCTTGCGTGTGTAGGGTACGTACACCAGGTATCCTTTGTCTCCTTCAGTGTAACCCACATACTTTCCTTCCAGTGCCTTGGTTTCAAGTTTGCTGACATCTCTGTTCGGCTTCCTCATGAAGACTGTGCAACCAAAAATACGTACTTTACTAATTGAAAGCTTAGGTTTTATACCTCGCATCAACCCTGCAGGGCATTTTTCTTCTCCTCGTCTTACAACCAAGTTCCTGATTCTTGTTGCATGGAGAATTGCTGCTCCCCACTTCATCTTGGGAAGACCCGATTCAATGAGCAAGTATCTTGCCATCTCCAGCAGTGTCCTGTTGCACCTGCCAGCTAACCCATTCTTTTGTGGCGCCTCTGGTATGGTCTTCTCCTGTAGAATGCCTGCATCTAAACAGTACATCTTGAATTGATCTGAGAGAAACTCCTTCGCATTTTCTTGTCTCAGCTTCTTGGACGTCCCCACACTGAGAACAAACTTCTTCAGCCTGATCAGTGCTTCACTCTTTGCCTTAACCAAGTCAAAAAACACAAACTTTGTGTACTGGTCTGCAAACATAATGCATAACAGGAATCTTGACAGTGACTCTAATCTGAAAGGTCCCATCACGTCTGTGAACACCCTCCCCAGCTTCTCTTCGGCTTGGGTCTCTGTCATTCTTGGTACTGGAGTCTTTGTGATCTTGGCCAATGCGCACACATTGCATATATCATCGAGTTCCCCACTGTCTGTGGTGCTTTCCTGGCCACATCCGCTCGGTTCAAATGACCCAATTGTCTGTGCCACTTCCTTGCACTGTCACGTTTCACGCTGTTGGAACTCATCTTAATTTCCAGAACGCTGCAGGGTAAGTAAAACAAATAATTTTCTTGTGTTAGTTTTAACCGAGTTCTCTTCTGGAGTTTCATGCAGCTATTTCCTTTCCCGAAAGTGAAGCTATGTCCCCACTCCGTGCATCTTGAGGCTGATAAGAGGTTTGCAGAATAGTCCGGCACACATAAAACATTTCTGAGTTCGCATTGGAATTCGCCTTTATTTGAGGACATGCTGATCCTCACACAGACTCTGCCCACCAATCTGGAAGCCTCTCCATTGGAATTTCTGACCACTAATTGAATGGGCACAAAGTCCAGGAACGCATCGATGTTCGTCAGTATGTGATGCCTGCTGTCTTCATGCCTGCTGTTTTCCACTGGATAAGAGCTGCCCAGTATTCATCGTCTGGTGAAGCCAATGTTGGATCCATTGCCCTTGACTCATGTTTGCTTCCATTTCTTTGTCTCTTGCATGCCCTGTCCAGGTGACCTTTCTCACCACACGTGATGCATTGTGCTGTCTCCTTCCTCCTGCAGTCCTTGGCAAAGTGTCCAGGGATCCCACACACAAAGCAGTTTCCTTTCTGGGTCCCTTCTTGAAGTCACGCTTCATTGCCAGTGCCACTGAACCACTTTGTCCCTTGTGCTTCTGTGCTGTGCTCTCATGGAATTTCTGCAGCCTTTTCCTCAAATCTGTGAAGTTCGTTGCCGGGTTAAAGCTTTCCTGCATAACAAAACTTTTATACCTTATTGGCAGGCCATTGAGGACCAAGGCGTTGAAGAGGGTCTCTGAGACTGTTTCCCCTGCTTCTTGTAGCCTTGTGCGCAACTCCTGTCCTCTGATGAAGAAACTATCCAAATCCTGAGCATCCTCGAGCTGCAGTCGAGCAAAGTGTGCCACCAAAGTCACCACTGTCAGCGTCTCCAAACTCTGAAATCTCTCTTGCAAAAGCTTCCAAGCCTTTGATTCATCTCCTATGCCGTCATCTCCCATACAGTCATGTCTCATCAGCATGAGGGTTGTTACATCTAGAGTCAGTTCCAGATGGCACCACACATTGTTCCGGTTCTCCTTGATGTCTGCAACTCCCTTCTCATATGCATACTTCAGCACCTTGTGGTTCTTCTTTTCATCACTGCTCGCCCCATTGGCGTGGTGCAGGCTCATTGGGTTGCTCCCCTATACCAGGTTGTGATTTGTTGAGTCCCTTCGTCTGCATCATTGTCACGAATCTTGTGCTCCAGATTGGAAAGTCCTGTGCTTTTTCTGTGTAGGTCAGCAGCTTCACTGTCTGTTGATCCATCGTATTTTGAGCAGGCATAACAGTTGTGAAAAGAAAAGGTACTAAGCTTAAAAGGATTATGACTGTAAACAACAAATTAGATTTGTTTCAGAAATTAGTTTTACTACTTAGAAAGTTGCTGGGCCCGTAACCTGCAGGGTTATGGGTTTTCGCAAGCGGAATAAATGCGTTTTAAACTAAGTAGAAAAATTACTTTCTCAAAATGGGAGATTAACAAGAATGATATTTTACAGTAGAATTTAGAGATTTACAGGAAAGATGTGATTATTAGGTCAAGAAGGTGATTTGATTTTGGGGATTAAAAAAGGCTCAAAAATCAGTGCGAGAAAGTCAAGATACAAAACTAATCTTAGCATCATGATTTACAGTGGGGGTCGCAAGGGTTACCCAAAATGGTTTGCTTCTTCAAATTTCCCAGAAATCGGTTGCAGGGGATACCATAGATGGTATGCATTTACACTTTTCTAAGAATTCGTTCACATTTCCTGTGGTATCATAATCATTCAAAACATTCTGGGAAGATTTTACATCAAATAATCTCACTCTAATATTAGTTATCTAGATTCACCAATTTGAACCGAATATTGATTCTAATCACCATTTCATGACGATTCTTTTATATAAATTCTCTGCATAAAATCAATTTGCTTTTGTCTTTCTAATCTGATAAGTTAAACTTTCTTTCTAATGCTCGCTAAGTTTAAGACTATAGTTTGATCGATATTCTAACATAACTTATATACTTTAAGTTAGCATTTTTTATTCAATTCATATGTAAATCCTCGGAATCATTAACTGGTTTTTAGATTTTCGAAAAACTTGCCTAAACGTAAAAAAATCACTGCAATTTTTTTTGTTAAAAATGATATAAACGCTTGAGTTTGTTCTGTTTTTCAACTTTAGCTACTTTTTATAAAACAAGAAAACACAACGCAAAAGAAATTGCATAATTTTTTTAGCATTCAAAATTTTGCTATTTATTTTGAACTCTATTAAATGAGTGTCGGCCTTCAGCCTTGAAATCTGCAACTTGCGTGGGTACTCTGGAGTAAAAGTGCTGTAGCCATCAGATAGCAATTAGTTTTGTTTAACAAATCTGAAGAAAAACAGTGAGTTATTGTCGAGACTTCATTCCGTCTGGGACCTCAACCTGGGAAGCTTGGCGCTTTATTAGAGATGTACTCACTAGAAATCGGAGAAGGGGTTGGGCTCCTCGGCCAAGACAGTGCACCAATTTCCTTCTGTAAGTATACCCAGTGGATCGACCTTCTCAAAATTTACATTGCACGAGCTCATCCCCAGTCCGTCTGGCCAATCAAATTGACACAGAAGATACTCAATTGGAGAAGCTATTTCGGAGTCATCTGGATCGTAGAAATATTCTTTATAGGTGTATGCGGTAACTCTCAGTGGCTCATCAGGACTGTTAAACGGCACAAATCTTCCTCACAGTTTTGTTTTGCAATCGGTCATACCAACACCAATATATAACTGTCGAGATTTGCAATTAAAGTGACTTTAAAACCAGACCGTTTTTGACCCTATCGAGAGAAGTATATACTGGAAAATGCACAGTCATTATCATAAAATGATGACTTCACACATATCAATAATTGACAAATTTAGGCATCGCAGGTTTTGCTTGCCAAACGATTTTGATTGCCTCTTAATTTTGTTAATCATATATCATCAGGTTTGCCCCTGGACAGGGCGAAATTCTAAAACTCCTTATTGGCGATAATCGATCAAACGCTGTAAAACAAATCCAGGGGTAAACGGACTTGAAATGCTCCCTCGGACGAATTTCGTTTGCGTCCACCCATAATCCACCTTTATAAAGCGAGAATAAGGGTTTAAAGCCAATTCCACTCTTAATTAGCAGGGAAAAGAGTGTAAGAGTGTAATTTTATGAGAATTACACATTTTTGTGCACTCTTTACACTCTTTAGTCCACTCTTAATACACGTTTAAAAATACACTATAATCACTCTTTTATCCACCCTTTATTACACTCTTTTCCCTGAGTGAAGCCTCCTGTGAGGTGTCTCAGATCGTTCAAAGCGAAAAATTATTTACGGTATCCACTGAATATGGATAATCGAACACCTTTACTCACCCGTTAATTCAATAAATTTCAGCTCAATCAAGCATAACATAAGCGAAAGGTACCATAAAGCAACGTCTATGGGTTGAAGAAACTTAAATTTATCAAAAAAATTATAAATTCTATGAGAAAGTCTTTCCATCTTTCATCATAAAGTAAAAGTAGCACACAGGTGTTTTTTGTGGATAGCAAGAATGCAAAAGTCACCTCCAAAATTGAAATCTCAAATTCGCCAGCCAATAAAACTTTCTTCGCGGTCCCAGTAAAACGATACACGAATATTGATGAGTATATAATGAAAATAACAAGTTCATAGCAAGATTCACAAATGAAAACGTGAAATTTGAAAAAAAAATGTATTGTTGAATACCTTAGGAAAGCAAGAAGCCAAAGATAATTTTTAATCTCATGTAAAGATATCAAAATGTTGTCTCCGTATTGACATCCCACCCAGAATCTGTTCAGTTGAGATTAACAGCGATACGAGGAAGGTTTCGTTTTGTTTTGCTTTGTTTTGTTTTGTTTTCTGCTGTTTTGTTATTTCATATCTTACCTAGACTTTGCGGTCTTTTTTACCGTGCCATGTCAGGGGTTGCAATCCATTAGGTCATTTCAGTAACAACTATGCCAAACTAGTTGAGAAGTTTTCGGTTTTTAAACATAAGAAATCGTCGGTATCGTCGTCTTATCCTAGCAAAAAACTACTAAAACCCTTATTAGTTTTTCGTCGGTATCACTTACCCTTTAGCCGTTTCTTAAACGTTAGATATATTCGTCGTTTTTCTAAAAGTACGAGAAATTCGCTAGCGTTGAGAGAGAGACCAGGAACTTTTATAATCTGGGTTTTTAAAAGCAGAGCAAAAAAATTGGTGGTCATGTCCAGTTTCAAACGTAACCAACCGTCAATAACTTTGCTTTTAAACTAAAAGAAAGTACGTCAAAACTCAGTGAATTTTAATTAGTCAACAGAGTTCTCATCAATGTTCAAAACGCACTTTACATTTCTGAATACAAAATTAATCAAGTATTTGTTTTAGTTCGATAGAGTTTTGTCAACGCGTTACAGAAGAGATTTAAGTTTTTTTGTGCTTTCTCTCAGAGTTTTCTCGAAGAAGTAAGCTTGAAATACCTGGAAAAAAGGACGCTATAATAACCTCTGATTACAATATAGTGAAAAAAAAACAAATTTTCTTATGGAAAAAATCAAAAATTTCGAAAAGTCTACAACCAAATATCCCCACGATCGCTTTCGTTTAATTACCAAACATACCAAATCCTCTAAAAGCGAGCATCTGAATCTCTCCTGCCTCCAAAAACGATGATATTGAACTTTTCTTACCATCGAAACAGACAACACCGAACAAACAGAACGCAACTAAGCTCTCTTACGTTTGAAACCAAACATACCAAAGATAACTTATACTGTCGTTTTTTATTCGGTCTTCTCAACTAGGGCACTACTAATCCTCAGAATAAAACAATATAAGGGAAGAACCACCAGGTGCTTTCATAATCTCATTTATTCTTGTTTGATTTAATTTTCGAATGAGTTCTTAATTAAAATAAAAAAAGAAACACTTTAATTCTGATCAGTATATGAAAACACATTCAAACTAAACAAATCAGAAGTGTAATTTAATGTAACTTTTATATGCAAAAATTATTTATACTTGTAACAGTGTACATGCAATTTTGAACCATCAACATTTATTGTTGTTCAAATTTTTTTAAACAGATTAATTACAAGACGTGATTCCAAATCAAGGGCTATTGAATTTGAAAAAATGTCAAGATTGATTGGTTGATAAAAGAAAAAAGTCTGGTCCTCATTTGTATTGTTCAGTTTGATAAGCAATCAATTTACTTTTTAAGTCTTTTTTTTCTTTGTTTTTATTGAATCTGTTAAACCCTTCTAATCTCTGATTGCTGTATGATTAGAGCAGCTTTTTAATTTTTGGTCTTCAAACTTACAGTTCCAGAAAAAACTTTTTGTTCGGCGTGATTGTATAATTGACCAAGTAGGAAGCGATTGACCCATTTTTGGGGTGAAAGCAGGTAGCTGGCCCGATTTATTTCTCCAAAAGTGTAATAGTCTTTTGGTTTCATTGAAAATCTTTATAGGTAAAATGTCATGTTCTGATCACAGTTCTTCGGTTCAATCAAATTTCGACCGATAGAATGAAGCGTTCGAGGCCCTTTTTGATTTGTTTCTCTATTGACACTAAAAAATTTTTCAATCGATTTAATGACAGCGGAAGAATAATGAAGATGACTAAAAACAAGTGCAGTCAAGATTAGTTTTAATGATGAACTTTGTCAAGAAATGCAGATTGCGTAAATGTTTTTATTCCAAGAGCCTTTTTTCAACAAAAATTTAATTTTGCTCCGGTATGTTAATCTATTGTCTATATGAACACCTAAGTATTTGATTTATTGCTCTCTCTCAACGACAGCGCCATCATTTTTAATAAGTTCTTTTCTGATTTTTTCTTGCGATTCTGCTATAAACTATGAACTCAGTTTTTGACGCGTTTAAACTTATTTGATGTTCTTTGGAATAAATGGTTAATATAGGAGCACATGATGAGAGCTGGTTTTTGCTTTTTTCAATTCAATGGCCGGATGTAAAAATAACTGTGTCATCTGCATATTGATTTAGCACTGTTTTGTTGTCAAATTGCTCATGAATACCAATGAAATGAATTGAACAAAAGAGGTTCTAAGATAGTGGAATACATGTTTCAACAGTCAAACTGTCTGAAAGATATCATTTAATACCACTGACAGTACTCGATTTGATAGAAAACAACCAATTAATTTCAGAACAGATATGTCGAAGCCCAGATTATCAAGCTCGATGGTTAGTATTTCATGATTAATTGATTCAAAAGCCTTGAAGCGATCAAAGAATGCAGCTGTTACAATATTGTTTTCATCTTTTTCTTTTCTGATGCACTCTGTTGCGTACATTATTGCATCTATATTAGATCTTTTCTTGTTGAAATCATATTGATGTCAACTGAAAATGCAATTGATATTCAAATAATCGTTGATTTGGTTTCTCATAAGGGTTTATGAGGGACAGGGGGTTACTTTTATTGGTCTATACGTATTCAGTTCTTCGAGGTCACCTTTTTGAAAAGCGGAATTATGTGGGCTTTTTTTAGGCATTTGGGAAAATGAGATTCCTTTATGTAGTTTTTCAATTTCATTTATGCGTTTCCCTATCTTTTTGTATTTTGAAAAGCCTAATCTAGCAAGATGGTAACTAAAAATAGCCTTGTCAGAGACTATAGTACTGTTCACTTGAAAATTGTCAGCAATCATATAATCATTAGGACTTGTGGTAAAAAGTCTTTCTACTAATAAGAGTTTGAATTTTTTTGTTCTGAACCTCTAAACTATACGGCGTTAAAATGGTCTCTAATTTTTATTTATAGACATCTTTGAAAGAGTTGATATTGTAGTCCCCCTCTAGAACAATTGTCTCGTTTCGTGAAACAACGTTATCAAAATTTGAAGCAAGCTCATCTAGAAATTACATGCTTTGTTGTTTGCTTGGACAATACGTCATATTCAGTAGCAGGTTCTGTTTGTGAGGTGGTTTAAGAATAATCCAAAGGCTTCCAAATTCTTTTGAAAATTTGTTCAAATCGTTCTGTATCTTTTTGTTGATAAATGTTTCAGGGCTTAAATCATTACACCTCCTCTTCTAACTATGTTCTCATTCATTACTTTTCTATAGTATCTAAAGCAGCAGAAGTTTTCCTTGTCAGGGATGTACAACTTTTCATGGTCATTTTCAGTGAACCAAGTTTAGGTAAAGCAGTAAATACAATTGCGACCCAAGTCGTTAATCAGATTTTTTAGTTGATGTTTTTTCTTTACAAAACACTGGCAATTCAGATGAAAAATTCTGAGCTCATTTTTTTCTTTTTGCGCTCTCAAGAATGTTGAGCGGTAGTTTTCAATAGGGCCTGAGTTGATTTCAACATCGCCTGCTAGAAGCAGCGATATCGCACATATGTGATGGCAGAGAAATTCCTAACTGCACTGAAAGCTTAAAATCTACAGTTACCAATGTCTTCTGCTGCTATTGACGCGGGAAATCTTGAGGCCAATAGCAGAAGAACCAGAATGAAGCACTTGATTTGCTGGGAATTCAAACAAAAAGATTTAGATTGAACATATTCAACAAAACAATGAAATTTGAACAACTCAGAACTCACTTTCGTTAGCTTTTTAAGGATATTGCAAATCCATGACGCTTCCTTGGCAAGAATATTACAAAGATTAAGATTTGTCGTGATTTACAAGTTTCTTATCATTTTGAGTGCAAGAAAATCATTGATAAGGGGAGTTCAAAGTTAAGAGTCACGAAGCCCAAATCGCTGATTATACAACAATCACACCATCAATGCAGGATAATTTGGAGATGACGATAGTTGCACTTCGGAGTTTTTTACTGATCAAATGACTCCCAGAAAGGTATTAAATTAGAGGTCTTTAGAAAAATTGTTTGAGACCATAACACGTTTATAAAAACAAAAGTAAGTAAATTTATATTTTTATATACAGTACCTTGAACATACCTGCAAAAATAAATTAGCCTATCTTGGATGGAACTAACTGCAGTCTCAGGTATGTTTTCTAAGAATTGTTATTCCGGCAATAGATCATAAAAACGAATAATCAGAGACAGTTAATACCTCAAGGGTTGTTTCGGAGGAGTAATGATTGTTTCAACAACCGGGTCAGTTTGCTTTCCATTGCTCTCAAACACAGTGGACACACGATAGTACTGCGAATACTGTACACTGTTGGCTGAAACGCAAAAACTGAGCCTATATTTTTATCTATCGGAGGTGAACCTGTGGAAATAAGTCTCGAAAAAAGGTTTGTGGGTTGTCTTTCCGGCTCATTTCATGCTTTCAATGTCGCTCATATTATTTAAATAGAGGTATCAGGAACCATAAAAGGTTTCAGAATTGAAAACTAATTGAATTGGTATTTCCGATTTAAAAACCAACATTTCGAACCAAAAAACAAACTATCTTGAATCACGCTGACAATTTCTCAAATACTACAAATACTACAGCCATTATTTAAAATAATTTCCGTTAAAACATTCATCAGACATGAGAAAACCATGAACCATTCTGAGATAACCGCAAAATCGTACAAGGATTGAGCTTGCGTACCATTTCTAAAATAAGTGCTGATATCATATGATCATTTCTTGTATCAGCATATCCAAAAACAAAAAAATCTGAATCATATTTATAATGTCGTGAAATAAGCATCTTATATTCTATATGCACACATTGGTGGCATTCTTACCTCATTCTCTGATTTGATTGATCATTCTGCATGTATATATATATATATATATATATATATATATATAGATATATATATATATATATATATATATATATATATATATATATAATATATGGGTATATATATATAAACACACACACACACATATATATATATATATATATATATATATATATATATATATATATATAAACATGTGTATATATATATATATATATATATATACTTTTTTCACTTTTAGAACTGAAACTTTTTAGAATTTTATCAAAAACTGCGATTTTGATCGAATATTTCAGCTTGTGTACTCTATAAAATTAAACCTTTTTAGTTCAGACAACGTTTTTCTTTATACAAAAAATAGGCTGAATGTCTTAATCTGCAGAGAAAAATCAATCCTAATTTTAGGCTCTCCAGAAAAAAATCAGTGCCTGACTCATCAAAATTTTCTTCTGTGCAGACCAAAACCAGTCTGTTTTTTGTTTTGAGAAAAGGATCAGAAACATTTTCGGAAATTTAAAATTATCAGGCTATAAAATGCGCTGTCCAGAACTCTTGAAAGAGAAAAAATCTTGAGAGAAATTACTGATTCCGTGCTGAATTTTACTTCGGGTTAACTCCGGGTGTACCTTGCTGATCTTCGATATCGTCGCGTCTTTGTTTTTGGATACGAAATCTAATCTAATCGCGTGTATTCTTTGAGTTAATTTAAGTTTGTGGTTTTTGTTGGTAACTTATTTTCATTTTTCTCAAAACTTTCAATTTACATCCCAGGTTACCCATAATTGGAAAACTTGGCACGGCCTTCGTACGGCACCGTATAAGTCTTAGAAAAAAACCGTACTAAGTTCTTGTCAAGTTTACTACGGCACCGTACTACGGCCGTACTAATATTTACAAGGCGCCGTGCTATTGCCGTATCAAGACTAATAAAGAGCCGTAGTAAAGCCGTACCAAGATTAATAAGGTTTTTAAGGTAAAAGAATAGCTGGCAAATTGTCGGTAAAGATTCCAGTCAAGTTGAAAAACTGACTTTTGAGACTTTTCCAGTATGTTCTGGATGTGTTTCCCTCCTCCTTTCTAATCCGGGCTGTGAACCGGCTACGGTGGAGTTACAAACTAAAGCTATAGGAGAATTGAGCAGATCACTAGAAAAAAAACTAGGATCGAAAAACTCTGTCCAAAACAGAAACACTAAACAGACAAAGTAAAATAAAACCTGGAATAATGAATAATTACTGCACTAGAACCTACACAAAAAGTGGGACTACTACGTTGGTTTTTGTCAGCTTTCGGTAATTCTAAGACCCGATAGAAAAAAAAACTCTAAGATTTGAGTTGTCTTAGAGTTGTTTTCGGCAACTCTGAGACACGATAGAAAAAAACTCTTTCGGCAACTCTAAGACCTGATAGAAAAAACTTGATATCAAGTTTTCGTTTTAATTTTTAGTGTTATTTTTCCGTTGTAAGTTTCAATATCATCTCATTTGTTAAGAGAAAATACACTTTTAATCATTATTTTAGATAATCCGCAATCACCAAAATATTGTTAAGCGGTAGTCTTAAATACCAAGGTGTGAGCTATGATCTAAACACGCTCCTTTCAAGCCCCTCTGTCTGTTACTACTTACCAGATATTGTAGTCTCATAAAATCTTATAGGTACAATAAATCACATCTCTTGTAGTCAGTCTCAGTATTAAGAGAGCTCCCTTTCTACTGAAAAATAAAATTGATCTGGTTAGCGTTTTAATTTCTAACTGTTTTTTATATGACTTCAATGCCACAAGATTTCAAATTTTTTTGGATATTTTTGTATCATTCGTTCCTCTTGAAATCTTATCACATTATCGTAACATTGATAGCTGCCATTGTCTTAGAAAAAAGTCCAATGGCTCTTAGATAATTTTTGAGTGAAAAGCTTATGGTTTAAATGGCTTCGACACTTTCTTCTTGCACTTCTCTAACGAATGTTTGGTTTATGCCTGTATTTGATGTTGTTTCCATAGTAATAAGACTTATTTTGATGTCTTATTGATTGCCTATGCATTAAAAAATTCCTTGTCCTGGCAAATAGACATAACTGAGCTTATTTATTGACTTCCGTAACAAGCTATTGAATTTAATGGCTGTTAAGACTAAAAAAAATTTCGAAATTTTTTTCAAAATTAACCAATTTTAAACTTGTTTTAGTGAGCTGTAAGTCACTCTCAGTAATAACAGGACCCCCTTCTTTTCTACTTCAACCAAAAGTAACCTATTTAGCGGTTTTATCTTATATCTATCGATTTAATGACCTCGATGCACGTTTTCAAAAAAATTTAATTCAATTTTTGGATACTTTTTTTCATAATTTTGGTTCCTTTGAAATCTTAACACATTTTCCTGAAAATGATAGTTGACATTGGCTTAGAAAACACGTTATAGGGCTGTAGATAAAGTTTTCAGAGAAAAGCTTATGGCTTAAATGGCTTCGATACTTTCTTCTCGCACTCATCTACTGAATTTTTGATTTTGCCTGTATTTGTTGTTGTTTTCATAGTCAATGACATATTGTAATGTCTTGTTGATAACGTATGAATGACATACCTCTTATCGTCTCACCGAGGCGTAAAAAAGCGTATTATTGGCTTCCGTTGATAGCTATTGAAATTAATGGCTTTGATATTATGGGCTTCCTCATCATTTTCCTGGTTTTAATGTATTTGTTCATATTTTGTTGATATTTTTTGGAATCAAATTGTTTAAACAATCCCATATCTGTTATTAATTAAAGGAAAACTGAAAACAGCCGATATGTACCTAAAGAGACCCATTGTGACCTCCTACAGTACTTTTTGGTATCATATCGGTATCTTTTTGCAGGACCCCGGACTTGAAATCATGGCACGGTAAGAAAAAATTTTCACTCAAAAATTTTTAAAATTGGTGATTTAGAAATCAACTTGCAATTGTTATCCCAGTCTTAGCTACGAATTGTCAGACTTGCATTTAGACTAGCTTACCCAGTACTGGGAAACGAAATAAGACTTGGATTTATACTTGATCATAGTATTGATATAGATTTGGCTCTCGGTCCGGGTGTTCATTTCCGTACTTCAAGTCACTTCTAACTACTAATTTGCACTTAGTGATCAAGCATTCGGTTGTCTTTTGATCTTGAGACAATTGAGCGTTCATCTGCAATTGGCTGGTAGATTTATCAGACAGGTGTTACATATTTAAGAAGAATTGTCTTGGCATTTCAGTTATCTTTTAATTTTTTAAATCTGAAACATGTAAATTAAACTAACCACTTGATTAATGTTAGATGTTAGAAATTGATTAATCAAACAATATTATTTTTTAATTCATAACAAACTAAGGTTCGGTTTTCGTAAAACAGTTTAATAAAAAATAGGTTTGAATCCTGCAACCCTTCTGTCTATTGGAACTCTTTCGTGTCGTTTAAGCATTTCCGCTGCAACTTTTTGTTTAAATTTGGTTTTCGACGTTTCTTTTCGAATTGTAATTGGAAGTGTGTTCCATTTTTGTATAAAGTTACGAACAATTGGACCCTTACTCCATTTTGACATACATTTTTGTTCTAAGAAAAGGTTATGGGTTCGTTTGTTTGCAATAATTGACACGTTTTCTTAAATTCTGAAATGTTTATTAGAGTTATTTCTTGTTTGTCGGAGAATACTGAAAAACCTATTTAATGACATCCGTGTTATTTGCAGCTCTGCTGGACGAATTTTTGTCTCCAAAAGTAGATCTTTGACAGTATCATATTTGGTTTTCAGAAACCAAATATTTATGCCCCAGTTTACCTGTTTGTTAATTCTGTCGATAGAGTAAGATGGTAAATTTTGAAAAAAAATCGCACTTAAATCTAAATGAGACAAAAATAGTGATTTAAAAAGATTTATTCTTGTTTTTAACGGTACCTGATAACGAACTAAATATAATGATTTGATTGCTGAAGCCATTTTACTGATAACCTTATTTAGTTGAAATTGGTATGTCAGTTCCCTATCAATTATTACTCCTAAATATCTGCATTTTTCAGGTGCTTCCAATCAGCGTCCCTTGAAATCGACAGTTTCAATGCTGGGCTGTTTTTTTCCTGAACACCATTAACTCTGTTTTTTCCTCATTCAAGGTTAACCTGTTTTCTTTCATATATTGATCTCTCTTGCTTAATGTCTCTTCAGCTTTTAGCTGCAAATTTGCTTCATTCTTTGCATGACATAGAATTGCTGTATCATCGTTAAACTTTAATATATCACAACTTGTTGATACAGCTTCACTGAAGTCGTTGACCTAAAGTATAAAAATTAAAAGCACTCAGACAGTTACCTGAGAAACACCGTGATTTATGACAACCCAATCTGATTTTGCTATCCCAACTTTTACACACTATTTTCTATCACAAAGGAAGGAGTTTAATAAGATTCTTGCATTCTCTCCAATTCCATACCTTTTAATTTTGTTCAAAAAAACATCTATAGATATTGATTTGAAAGCGTTCGCTAAGTCTAAAAAAAGTGTGACAACAATTTCGTTTTCGTCAACGCATTGGGGTATGTTTTCAGTTAATGAAATGATGGTATCGAGACAGGACTTTTGCTTTTGAATCCAAACTGATTTTTATTAATCGGACCACGAAGAGTTAGGTGGTTAGTTAGTTGTTCAAGTCGTGATTTGAGTCGACAGTTTTCTGGTTCTAGTCGGACTCATTTGTTATAAACAGGTGTAACGTTGGCTATTTTCAAAATATTAGGAAACGTGTGTTTGTTTATACATTCATTGACGACAAATTGTAAATGAGTTCCAATAGACATTTTACTATCTTTAAGCGCCCATGCTGGCATATAGCCCGGTCCGGGCAATTTAAGCTGAGGTAGATCATCGATAACATTATACAGCTGTTTTCTGGTGACTGGTCGGAAGCTAAATTCCGGTCCCTCAAATGTTAGGGAAGAATGATTTGGAGAAACGTCTCTTCTTTTGTTTAATCCGAGCCTCGCAAAACAGTTATTAGGATTATTGGCAACCTTTCTGTCATCCTTAAAAAAATGACTACCTTCCCCTAATTTGTCAATTTTTTCTATTTGCCCGATGGAATCGATCCTGTTTTCGGTGAAATTCCATTGATCTCTTGAAGTTGGTAGCTTGTGGAAAAAATTCTTTGTATAATTATCTGCAGCTTTTTCAGTTTTCTATGCACTGAATTGCGTTGAGAATTATAAATATTAAATATCTCTGGTTTTGGGTTTTTATTCCACGCATTAAAGTGACGGTGTTTTTCCGTTATGAGACCACGTAATTTCTTTGTCAACCATTGCTTTTGTTGTTTTTTGGTACTACTTTCTACCAACTTCAAGGGTGCATGACAACTCAGTATGTTTTCAAGCAAGTCGATAAATTTCAAAAACATTTTGTTAGGCTCATTTATCTGGTATGAAGGTGAGCAATCTTGCAGCGCAATGTCAAGAATTAAGATTGATCTTGAATATTTCTCGGTATTATCTATCAAAAACTGTCTTGCTTTATCACTGTGATATCTCTTTAATGATGACTGATATACTATTGTGATATGATCAACTCCAAGTGTCGACTCTAAAACATTGGCTTCAAAAAATTGAACCTTCGAGATAAAACAGTGATCAATTACAAATTTTGTTCACCATTTGTCCATGTTGCCTCCGTTTCATTAACGTAACAAAGCCCATTGTTTGCTGTGAAAATATCTAGTGACTGTCTACCTTTTCCGCCTAACAATTTTATATTGTAATCTCCGAAAAAAATAGATTATCCGTGTACGAATACACATTTGAGATTTCTACAGTCATTTCATCCAGAAAAGTTAAAAAGATTTACATTGGGGCAGTAAGCTACATTAATGAGTAGTTTTTGTGTTAAAGGCTTACCTATTTCAATCCATATTGACTCAAAAATCTTCTATTGATTGTGTTTAAACCATTTCTCATTTTTACAGTAAACTGTTTGGGAGCCCAATTACCTACCCCTCCGCCTCTCTGTACATTAGTTAAGGATGATCTTGGTTTGTGACCGAAGTGATGATTATTGCACAGATAAAACTCGGGAATGTCAGTTTTTTCGTTCACCCATGTTTCGGTATCAACTAGGAATGAAGTTTCATCAAGCTTTTTCAAAAAACGAGACAGTTGCTCATGTTTATTATTGAGGCTTCTACAATTCATAAACCAAAACTAGGGAAACTCCGATTTTCTTCCACACCCACCATTGTACTTTTCATCTGTTGTTATTTTATCCAAATTTGAAAGACCTGGGTATATTTCAAGGTCGCCACATTTTTATAGAATAAATACCATGGTTATCAGTAGACATTTTATGTTGATATTAAGTAGATGATTATAAGTAGATATTTTAATATTATTTCCACTTCAAAGCTCTTTGCAATAATGATTTAATGATCAATTTCTGGGAACCCATAAATTGAAAAAAATGAGATTGAATACCAGAGGGACTGCCATTCGATTTATTGTGGTTGAGAATATACTATTTTTTGTTCCGACCCCGTTTGTAGGGGGAACTATATACTCAAATGGGTTTTTTTTGTTCAAACAATTTTGGCCGATCATTATAATCGTCGTAGAGTAGTGTGAGGGGTATCATTAAAAAACACGCACAGCGTAGAATTTGAAACAAAAAAGTTCTTCTGAATTTCGTTTTTTGAGGAGTTATCGAGGCTCGAATTTTGTGCGAACACGGGATATTTGGCATGATTTTCTTCACCTTAGTGTAATTTTTCTTCAATTAAGATCTTTTTTTAAAAAAAATATTGATTAATATTGAGATTTCATGCCCCAAAATGTATTATTTTTGAGTTCCTAATAGAGGAAAGGCGATTAAAAACTAATTCTGGTCTCAGAGAAAAGTTTAGTTTCAAAAAAAATCGAATTCTAACTGAGAGCTCTTTTTTTAAAAAAAAATTTCTTATTTTTTTAGTTTTCTCAAGTCACCTAGAGACTTTTCATAACTTTTCATAACGAGGTTCCGTTGATATTAAATCTAATTTAGTGTCAAATGAAGCCCAATGAACAAAATAGGCGGTTTCATGGAATTGGTTGTGTTTTTTGGCTTCAACTCAGAGTTTTTTGTATTTTTTAATGAAATTTTGATTTTTTTCTGAGAATTTAATAAATTTTGAAGTCCAATTGCATAAACTCGTTGAATAAAAGTGCAATAGGTTCTGTAATGAGCATTGTTTGAACCTGTCCAGTGCTTTGAGTGGACAGCTAATGGCTCTTACTACTTTAAAAATGGTGTTTTGAATTTTTTTTAACATAAACAAAACATACACTTATTTTCGAGAACTGTTAGTCGGTCTCAATAAAAACAACAGCCGCTTCTTTTCAATTCCAACCAAAATTAATCTGGTTGGATAATTTGTTTTCTAACTATTGGTTATAAGTCTTCAACGCCACAAGAAAAAAAAATTTTTGTAATTTTCGTAAAATTGGGTCCTCTTGAAATCTTATCGCCTTATCCAGATATTGATGTCTCCCATTGGCTTAAAGAAGACGTTCAAGGGATCATGGATAAAGTTTTCAGAGAAAACTTATGGTTTAAATGGCTTCGACATTTTCTTCTTGCACTTTTCTACAGAACTTTTGGTTTTTCCTGTACTTGTTGTTGTTTCCGTAGTTATAATATTAGATTGTTTACATATGAATGAAAAGTATCCATGTCTTCCAATCGAGGTTTAATTGAGCGTATTTATTGACTTCCGTTGGAATTATTGAATTTAATGGCATTTAAATATTAAAAAAGGATTTGTCGAGAAGTTTTTTTAACATTAATCGATGTTAAACTTGTTTTCGTGAGCTGTAAGTCAGTCTAAGTAAAGATCGGACCCTCTTTCTTTCTACTTCGGCAAAAATTAATCTAATTAGCAGTTTTATGTTCAATTCTTGGTGTTATGACTTCGATGCAGGAGTTTTCATAATGTTTTTAAATGATTTTTCGGATTATTTTTCGCAATTTTGGTTCCTTTTGGAATCTTAACACATTATCATAATATTGATAATTGCATTGGCTTAGAGATGACGTTCAATGAAACATACATACCATACAGTTTTCAGAGAAAAGCTTATGCTTTAAATGGTTTCGACACCTTTTTGCCTTTTTCTACAAATATTTTGAATTTTGCCTAAATTTGTTGTTGTTGTTTTCATACTCAATGACTTATTGTTATGTCTTTTTGATGACTTATGGATGAAAACCATCCCTGCCGTCTCATTGCGTCATAACTTTGCGTATTCACTAGCTTCCGTTTACAGCTATTTGATTTAATGTCGTTGATACTATGGTTTTCAAAACTCTGGTGGTTTTAATGTATTTTTTCACTTTTGTTGATTTATTGGAGTGAAAATGATAAAAAGAAAAACCCCATTGCTAAAATTAATTGAAAGTAAAAACTTTTTTACTATAAAGTTCTTTTTTCAATTGCTTTGTCTTTGCCTGTTTCTTTTAGTCTTTAGGTAGCCGTAAAATGCTGACCGGTCTCATAAGCTTGTAATTGAGGATCGAATGAATTATTTTACCCGAGGCAGTCGGTTTATAGCAAAAAGACTTAATTTTTATGATTTTATACATTTTAAAGATTTTTAAGTATTTTTCGATTTTTTCAGTGTTTGTTCTTTTCGTCAACTTGTAACTTATTCTCATAATTAAGAGGTCCCACACATTTCCTTTCATTTTGAAAATTAACATTTTTATGATATTATCACGTAACGGATGTTTTGCTTGTAGGACAATTTTCGTTTTCACAGAAAGTTATGTGAGTGCTGTATTTGTGTTTCTTTTTCTCTTCCTTCATGAAAATGGCGTAATAACAAATCACAAGGATTTTCGAATGTGACAAGGATTTTCAAATTGAACTTATTTTTTCATTCAGTATAATTTCAGCTGAATTAGTATACAAAGAATTTGAAATAAAAATACATTGTATTCAGATAATAGCTAACAATTTTAAAAGCTTCACTAATTTTTGTTTTCGCAATATTTGTAATTTGTTGTTTGTAATTTTTTGAGCTTTTCTGCATCTTTAGTCCTTAGTCTAACTAAAAACAGGTCCTATCGGTTTCATTATGACTTTTTAGTAATTTATCCAGAATTATTTAGTTAAAAGCTATTGATTTTTAAGATTTTTGAAATTTATTGTTTTTAAAAATTTTGATTGATTTATGAATTTCGCCTCATTATTTCTTCTTTTCGTCGACTTGTTACCAAGTCTCATTAAGGAACATTTCCATCTGATGTACAGTTACAAAAATAATTTTGTGTAGTTAGGGTTTTGTCTGATTGTAATTTGACGTTGTTATTAGCTGCTTTTAGATTAGATTTAGATTTGAGTATTTGCCGTGAAAGTTTTGTTTTTGCTTTTTTGTTGTTGTCGATTTTTTTTCTCGTAGTCTTTTTAATGGCAGATCGCGTTGTAATGAGGCATAACATTACTTCATTCAATTATCAGTTTGGTTTTACAACTCAAACATCTTTTTTTGATTATATCTTTGTTAAAAATTAAGGTCAAAAGACAGTAAAGTCAAAAATATAGATGAGAGCGGGTCGGAACATCATGTGTGAACGCTCATTAACGAGCCTTTTTTATTTGGGATTTGAATTTATGTATCTGGAAAAGTGGTACGCCCAAACCATGAATAAAGTATGTTATATTTTTGCAATTTTGAGCAGATTGAGAGCGGACGAATCACTTTTGATAATTGCATCCAGCAAGAAAAAATTTTATACAATTTGAGTTTCAATATTGATAAACTTTTTGAAAGTCACTGTCGCATATTATCCTGAATCTGTTTCTCTCGTCTCAATTCTTTTTTATCAGAACTGCAAGTAATATGCACATTTTTCTACGGAACTATAGATAATGCCAAACTTTTTACATGGTTATCTATTTACGATTTTAATACAGTCTTGATAGCTTCCAATTGCCTTTAATTACCTTGAATTTGAATTTATGTATCTGGAAGAGTGGTACGGCCAAACCATGATTAAAGTATGTTATGTTTTTGCAATTTTCAGCAGATTGAGAGCTGACGAATCACTTTTGATAATTGCATCCATCTAGAGAAAATTCTATACAATTTGAGTTTCAATATTGACAAATTTTTTGAAAGTCACTGTCGCATATTATCCTGAACCTGTTTCTCTCGTCTCAATTCTTTTTATCAGAACTGCAAGCAACATGCGCATTTTTCTCGGGAACTATAGATAATGCCAAACATTTTTCATGGTTATCTATTTACTATTTTAATACAGTCTTGATAGCTTCCAATTGCCTTATTATATTTTTTTGTGCTTAAAATATGTATCGATATTTCGACAACATCAATTTTCTGTGTCTAATTATACTTATCTCAGAAAGTTGGATTTCAAATGTAAAATAGGTCAATCTTTTTGCAACGCTGTTCTTTTGGTATTTCTTCAATAAAATTGTTATACTGCTAGTTTGGACAGTCTATCTGAATTATTTCCCGGAGGTTGGTGGCTGAGCAAATCAGCGCTGAATTTGTCTAGAGACATTCTGTTTTCAGGATGGTCAAAACTCTATTCATGTCACAATTTGCACAGGCCTGTCTTGATTTCCGAGAAAATTATTTGCATGAAAAATAATATGTTTAGCTTAACTCCCGCCTACAAAGGGTTCTATATATGCGATTCGAACTTCTGCCTGGGTACTTGTAACGTTGAATTCGCGTAGTAAGTCGTAGCCACTAAGCTAAATGCGCTTTGTGACAATTGCCTACAAACTAGCTTATGTATAAATAGTGTGTTTTCTACTATAGTAATTACCGGTTCATAGCTACAAAAAATGACATTATTCTACTCAGACTTAATTTTGGGGTATAAGTAATTTTCAAACTGTACAGGATAAGTTTAGTTTGGGCGAACTCTATGACCTCAATATAATCATAATGACGAAAAATGCACATAAAGAAACTTAAAATATTCTGGAGATGCAATGTTTCAGAACTGAATTAAGTTCTTACGCTTGAAACGTCCTGGTTCAGCGCTGAAATGCCCTGAGACTCAATTCTGGATTAAAAGTTATCACAAAAATTATTCTGAAACTCTTTTTCAAATGCTTCAAGTTACTATTTACTAACCATTCCAAAAATTAATACAAAAATTACAGCATCTCGAAAAATATATGAGAAAAAAGACAGTTCTGCGTTTTTATTGAATAAATAGGTTGTAGTGTTCTTAAATAGGTAGATATACGTTTCCATTTCATTGAAAAAAAGAACATTTCAAAGAAAATGATTAATTCTTCATAATTTTTCCTCCAATTTGTTTCCGTTTAACACTTAAGTTACGTCATAATTCTGAAAGGCGATCCAGCTCAATTTTTTTCTTATACATTTATTTCCAAGCTACATAGAACTATTTTTTTAACCGTTGAAACGAATTGTGATAGATTGATAGCGTTTTGTCTCGTTCTCCATTTGAGATTTGAAAATGAATCCGATTTTCTCTGAATTAGAATTTTTGTTATTTTTTTAGGTAGCTTACGGTTTTTGACTTTGATACAAAGATCGTATCCTTTTTTGCGACTTTGAATGAACAGTGACTTTTTTAGCATTTTTGTCATATTGTTCAACGTGTACAGGAACCCAAAATGATTTATACTTTTTTGAGGAAAACGTACGTTCAAGAGCTTGAAATTCTATTTGTTTTTACCTCATTTTCTAAATCTTATGCTCAGCATGCAAACTTATGCAATCTTTGCATAAATAATAGTGATTTATATGAAAACTGGTTGTAAACTTTTCCGATGATTCTGTAACAGTCATTCCATTTACTAACTGCGCAGTCTTCTTCGTAATCTTTTACTCTAATTACTCTAAAGGAATTTCTCAGCAATAAAATAATTTTGTGGCAATATAATAATCGCAAGAGATCCTTTGAACAGTTGAAAAAAGTTCATTGAACTCAAATGAAACACTGGATTTTCCTCCGGTTTTACAATTTACGTAACCAAACTAAATGGAGGAGGCTAATCTTAATCATAATACGTTCAGAAGACTCTTGCTAAGCAGAAACAGGTGGCGAGCCATACCTAAATCTCAATGTGTGTATGGCTATTTTTTCATAAAGATATGCCTTATGATCATCACACAATCTTAATCTATGGGAACTGTTCCTAATACTTTCCGATGAATCGTACAAATAAAATCCTGACATATGGGAAAAACCATTTTTTAAATCATAACTATCCCTATTCTCATTAAATTTATTCGGCTACATACTACTTTAATACATGTACTCGGCTGTGATCTGAAGCAATGCATGTCAGACCATACCCGATGCTATGGAATCTATGTTTCTCTTGAGAAAGATTTGAGACACTTGGATCTCCAACTCTCAAGCATAGGTAACTCCTGGACTTTGAAACTGGATCGTTAAAATTATTTTGCTCCATGCTATTGTTCAATTGTTTCTGCAGTCGCAAGGGTTCTCATCCAAATTTCAACCTGCTCAGCTGATTCTAGTACACTCAAATTTGAGATCTGATGAGACGCTGAGTTCCTACAATTGGAAGTATCTTGTGGGATTTCTTTGAAATCTAGGTCCAGTGGTTCCAAATTGAGCTCGGCGTTATGTTCTCTTCAGCTCATATCAGCGGCTGTTTCTTGTCTCTGTGAAACCTGTTCAGCTTCAGCTTCTTGTTTATTTTGTTCACCTGGGCGAACTCTGTGACCTCAATATAATCATAATGACGAAAAATGCACATAAAGAAACTTAAAATATTCTGGAGATGCAATGTTTCAGAACTGAATTAAGTTCTTACGCTTGAAACGTCCTGGTTCAGCGCTGAAATGCCCTGAGACTCAATTCTGGATTAAAAGTTATCACAAAAATTATTCTGAAACTGTTTTTCAAATGCTAAATGTTACTATTTACTAACCATTCCAAAAATTAATACAAAAATTACAGCATCTCGAAAAATATATGATAAAAAAGACAGTTCTGCGTTTTTATTGAATAAATAGGTTGTAGTGTTCTTAAATAGGTAGATATACGTTTCCATTTCATTGAAAAAAAGAACATTTCAAAGAATATGATTAATTCTTCATAATTTTTCCTCCAATTTGTTTCCGTTTAACACTTAAGTTACGTCATAATTCTGAAAGGCGATCCAGCTCAATTTTGTTCTTATACATTTATTTCAAAGCTACATAGAACTATTTTTTTAACCGTTGAAACGAATTGTGATAGATTGATAGCGTTATGTCTCGTTCTCCATTTGAGATTTGAAAATGAATCCGATTTTCTCTGAATTAGAATTTTTGTTTCGTTTCTTAGGTAGCTTACGGTTTTTGACTTTGATACAAAGATCGTATCCTTTTTTGCGACTTTGAATGAACAGTGACTTTTTTAGCATTTTTGTCATATTGTTCAACGTGTACAGGAACCCAAAATGATTTATACTTTTTTGAGGAAAACGTACGTTCAGGAGCTTGAAATTCTATTTGTTTTTACCTCATTTTCTAAATCTTATGCTCAGCATGCAAACTTATGCAATCTTTGCATAAATAATAGTGATTTATATGAAAACTGGTTGTGAACTTTTCCGATGATTCTGTAACAGTCATTCCATTTACTAACTGCGCAGTCTTCTTCGTAATCTTTTACTCTAATTACTCTAAAGGAATTTCTCAGCAATATAATAATTTTGTGGCAATATAATAATCGCAAGAGATCCTTTGAACAGTTGAAAAAAGTTCATTGAACTCAAATGAAACACTGGATTTGCCTCCGGTTTTGTAACTTACGTAACCAAACTAAATGGAGGAGGCTAATCTTAATCTTAATACGTTCAGAAGACTCTTGCTAAGCAAAAACAGGTGGCGAGCCATACCTAAATCTCAATGTGTGTATGGCTATTTTTTCATAAAGATATGCATTATGATCATCACACAATCTTAATTTATGGGAACTGTTCTTAATACTTTCCGATGAATCGTACAAATAAAATCCTGACATATGGGAAAAATCATTTTTTAATCTTAACTATCCCTATTCTCATTAAATTTATTCGGCTACATACTACGTTAATACATGTACTCGGCTGTGATCTGAAGCAATGCATGTCAGACCATACCCGATGCTATGGAATCTATGTTTCTCTTGAGAAAGATTTGAGACACTTGGATCTCCAACTCTCAAGCATAGGTAACTCCTGGACTTTGAAACTGGATCGTTAAAATTATTTTGCTCCATGCTATTGTTCAATTGTTTCTGCAGTCGCAAGGGTTCTCATCCAAATTTCAACCTGCTCAGCTGATTCTAGTACACTCAAATTTGAGATCTGATGAGACGCTGAGTTCCTACAATTGGAAGTATCTTGTGGGATTTCTTTGAAATCTAGGTCCAGTGGTTCCAAATTGAGCTCGGCGTTATGTTCTCTTCTGCTCATATCAGCGGCTGTTTCTTGTCTCTGTGAAACCTGTTCAGCTTCAGCTTCTTGTTTATTTTGTTCACCTTCATCCTCAGCCAATTTTTTCTTCATGTCGCAGTCCGCTGTAGTTCAAGCTCATCGAGAAAATGCTGTCTTCACCTATTAATTTGATAGTAATTTCTATGCGTCGTGTTGAAGGAAGTGATGCAAAGGTTGACTCTTTTTGCTCACACATTTTGTTATCAACAAGTTCCCCCTTCATCTTGGACGATAACAATTCCCTTTCGCTTGTCTTATTGAATTTATCAACCTGCGTCCTTCACACATACATTCTTTTAAAAAGAGATCTCAGATTTGAGAAGCTGTAATTTTTATTCGAAATAATTGAGAATTGTCCAATTTTTTCTTCTAACTTTTCAGCTCTTGCCTGACCTTTATATGAGTATCGCTCAAAATTTTCTGGTGTTCTGTTCAACGCCAAGCTTGTGACTGATCGAAACCAACAGTTTTACTTCAATTTAAACTTCTGTTTGAGATCAAATATTGAAAGATGTGCAGTGCAGGACATTCTCTTTATTCCAAAGAATTTCAATTGAACTCATTCTAAACAGTTTTAGCCGTAAATTTTTTCTCAATTCCTTTTTCTTTAGCTGCATGCTGGAAAGAAAGTTCAACATTTATAAATAAATATTATTAATAAATAAAAGTTAACATCTCAGAGACTATATTGATCTCCAATTCTGAGTTAACATACCCGATAGACTCAATGTGCACTGAAACGCTTGAAGATCATTTGTGTTCATGAGGCAGTCTATAGAGGGATTTCCAGTCACATTGACTGTATGGATGGCTTTGCCAAAGAAACCAACTCCAGACCAGAGGACTTGAAGTGCACGTGAGGTCATATTAATAGCTGAAATTTTAAAATATCACAATTACATTTTGCAAAGTTCGAAAAGGTTTTGTCATATAGGAATCTGACTTCTAACTTAACAAGCTTCTGTCTTTATGACAGGTTGAGGCGTTAGTGATCAGAAAATCAAAAAAGATCAGGTTAGTAAAGCGTATTTTTAGTACACTGAAAATCTCAATAGTTAGCGTTTGTCTGAAATGTGATCATTGAGGAGCTGGCTATGCGAGTCAAATCATTTTTAAAAAAATAATTCAACAGGTTTAGGGTGCCTTCATGACTCACTCAAAAAAATTGGACAGTGGCAGCAGAGAAACTAATATGGCGCACACAAAACATCTGCAATGCAGTGATATTTGTTTAGCAGTGGTCATAAATGGCCCACACTGTAATAAATTAGCCGATGGAAAAAAAAAATTATACAAAAGAAATGTATATGTTTTTTTTCAAATCGAAATAACATTTTTTTACGAACTGTCAAATGAACTATAAATTAGTTTTTTAACACGATCAAATTAAAATGATTCTCTTCAAAAGACAGGTAAAGACGAGCAAGGTTTTAGAAACGAGCTAAATTCTGATAATAACAACAATATATGCATAGCTTTGATTACGGCTGATTTGTTTCTGTTGGAAACCAATATCAAGTGTTAACTCATGGTCAGTCGAAGTTCACGTCCGGGTTGTTTGAAAAGGGTTTGAACCAATTGTAGACTTTGTAAGGTATATATACCCGGGTCGAAGTCTTTGGGTAAATTTTTGTAAGAAATG
This sequence comes from Convolutriloba macropyga, assembly GCF_964194025.1. NCBI lineage: Eukaryota > Metazoa > Xenacoelomorpha > Acoela > Convolutidae > Convolutriloba > Convolutriloba macropyga. Next base: position 45,298,847 of record NC_134475.1, read on the forward strand.
GGGTTAATGCAATGAATTTTTGTAAGAAATGCGGTGATTGCGGTGAAAGCGGTGAAAAAAAAATATTTCACCGCATTTCACCATATTTTTTACAAAAATTCACCGCCAAATTCACCGCATTTCTTACAAATATTCACCGCATCGACTTTTGTGGCAAATTAATGTAAGAAATGCGATGAGAGCGGTGAATGCGGTGAGCAAAATTATTTCATCGCATTTCACCACATTTCTTGCAAAAATTCACCGCGAAATTCACCGCATTTCTTACAAACAATTCACCGCATATGATTTCCGAAGTTAACTTAATCTGATTTAAATTCACAAGAAGTTTCAGGGATGTAAGTGACAGTTGGAGCAGTGGACTAAGCAGTTGAAGACATTCAGTAGGTGAGAGGTTCGAACAACTGTAGGGATGATTCTTTTTTGTAACAATACTGAGAACGCGGTGAAAATAAATAATTCACCTCGATTCACCGCATTCACCGAATTCACCGCAAAAAGATGTAAGAAATACGCGGTGAAAACTATTTTTTTACCGCATTTCACCGAATTTCTTACAAAAATTCACCGCCAAACCTCGACCCGGGTTTGTATTGGTATCTGAAAATTTTGATACCAAAAATAAAGGCTGTTTTTAGGATTAACAAAGTTTTCAGGCTATAGGGCCCTTCTTAGTTCTCTGACTCATTCAGTTTGGTTATTAGGTAAATTCATCAAAAAATCAATGTTTCTAGGGAATAATTGTAATAATAATAAAAATTTTTGTAACACTAAAGTACTTTTGCTAATTTTGATTCAGTTTTCTGCCGTTTTAGCCACTGTTTGTCTGTTGAAAGGAACAACTTTACTGTAGGCTCCCAAGTTAGAATTTTTAGCTGGTGGCCAAGAGGAATTAGCTTCAAACAAATTATGTTCTTGAAAAAAAACATATAGAGCTGTGACGCAGTTTTCTGATATCAGCTTTTTTAAACCATAAAATAGTGTTATCAGTCAGCTTACGGAAACAGAGCAAGTTTTTGTTGTGTATTTCTCGCTCACGCACGCACTCACTTTCCCTTTTTTCTCTCTCTTTCTTTCTCTCTCTCTCTCTCTCTATTTCTTTCTTTCTGAGTATGCGTATACGTGTGTATACTTTTTATTTCAAAACAGTCAAAAATTTTCCATACGTGCTTTTTTGGTCAAAAACTTTGTTTTTAAGATATTAACTCGTAGTTTGTATTTTTTTCTATTTTTTTTTCATTTTCATTTTATTTTCTTTGCTACTATTTCACTTTGGGTTACAAAAAATTTTCTCCCGTTTTTATCTAAATTTTTTGTTTTGATTTATTTAAGAGCTCTTTTTTCTTAATGCATTAAAAAATTGGTTTTCAGAATACTGCGTTTGTCCTAATGGATTTGCTGTTAATTTTTAGTTCAAATTTTTGTTGTTTGAAGTTTGAACTAAGCACTTATTTTGTTTGTTTGGTTGCGGTTGTTTGAAAAAGCTCAGTCAAATACGTTTATGGTTGCAGATCACGATTCGTTTTGTTTTGTCGCTGATAAGTTTTGATACACTCATTTTTGATGAATTCCTATTTTCAGCACTTGACAAAATTTTTGCTAAATTGAAGCCAAGGACGTTCCTTTCAATTTGAATTTAAAGAAGTATTAACATGGGGGTAGGTCAAAGTTCATAGAAGCCATGCTCAATTCCTATTTTACGTTCATAGAGTTTTCTCAAAATGTTATTTTGTTTATGACAATATCATTAAGAAAATAGTGCCAAACTAACTAAATTTCTGAATCAATTTGATTTTTTTTTTATTTTCTTGAGCAATGAAATTTAAAAAGTTTTAAAAGCAGAAAGAAATTATTTGGCTGGTTTTCCGCAGACTATATAGGAAAATATTGAAACTATTAAATTTTAATCAACAAACGCAAAACCAAGCGACATTAGTAAATTTTTCAGAATTTTGATCAAAAATCACAAATGAAACATACTTAGTTAAATTTTCTAAAAAACAAAAAATAAAAAAAAACAAACATTTGAAATGTTTGTAACTGGGGCCCAAGTTTTGCTCTTCAAAAATACTGACTGAATATGTTCAAAGCTGTTCGAACGTTTACAAAATCAGAATTATGATTGGAAATTATCATGAAAAGCTTCAAAGAAAGTTAATACGCAACAGAAAAAGAATAAAAAGTATTGACCGAGGTGGCAACAGTACCAACAAATGGCTAAACTAATCCAATTTGAAGGCAAAAGAACTATTGAAAAAATATAGGTTGTGGATGGCATCATTTCAACAATTGTTGCCTAATGTTATATGATTAGTTGTTTTGACCCACTTTAGTGCGACTTTAGTGGGGGGACGAACTACCCACTCAACTGGGGTTTTTTTGTTCAAGATCGATATATTCATTGTACAGGATTGTGAGTGGTATCATTAGAAAGCTTTTCAAGTGTAGAAATTTAAATTAAAAAGATTTTATTTTTTTTTGCTTTTTTCCGAGGAGTTATGGAAATAGCGTTGATAGTTACGGTTAAAGTTTTGTGAAAGTTAGCCTAACTTCCGTTGTTTTGCTCACATTTTTTGTAATTTTTGATTAAATTTTGATCATTTTTTTGCTAAAATATGATAAAAATGTTAACAATAGTCTCATTAGATTTCAGTTTTTAGAAAGAAGAGAGCTGGTGATTTGCTTGACCCAACTCTTTTGGCAAAATTTAAACCTAATTTTTTTAAAGTTCAGTTTTTTTAATTGTAAAAAATGGCATCAACTAGCTCCATCTGACCCTTTGTCCAATTTGACCGGTGATGCAGACATAAAAGCCGGTCAAATAATCTTCTTCTACTCAGATAAGGACTAATTACATCTCCTCTTCTTGCGGAAGCTTTCAGGAAATAATATTTTTGCTGTTTTTCGGTAAATTATTCTAATATTTATAAAAGAAATCATAGTATCCTTTGAATATATTAAGGTTATAACTTGTCAAAAAAAAAACGAATCATTTAAGAACAATTGTGTTTCCAACAACTGCAGAGGGATAGCAAGGTCAGTTTTGGTTTAACTGTTGATTTTTGCAATGAAAAAAAGATTCGGATTGCGTTTGGGCACTTTCTTCTTTGATTATTTGCATTTTCATCCCATTTACAAGAAAGGCTTTATTCGTTTTTTGTTTCCCTTAATAGGAGGTCCCTTTGTGTTGCAATATGGTCCATTGAAAGAATATTGTGTTTTATGAGAAAATCTAAGGGTTTTTTATTGCTCTGACGAAGTGTTTTCGTTATTTTTTTAACAAATTCCTGAGTTTTGCCAGCATTGGATGTTCTTATTTTAGTCTTTTGATTGATACTAATAAAAGTCACATGAATAAATTGGTATCAAGGCAACTGTTAAACAAACTATCCGATTCTTTCTTTTGATACATCCATAAAAAGTATAATAAGTATAAGTCGATAAGTATACAAAATTCATCCTTTGTTTTCATATAAATACTATTTTGTTAAATTAGCTATTTCGGTAACATTTGGAGCTTTTGGTTTAATTGATGAAACAGTAAGAATAACATCATTGCTTGTTTAATAGTTTTATAGTTAGTCAGATAGTTATGGATTTTATAGTTAATCAGATAGTAATGGGGCGTATAGTAATGTGTATTTTTATTGTGAAACACTTTTACCTTTTCTTGTTTCTTATGTTAGTTACACACCACAATAATTTCTAATCAAACCTGAATTATCTACAGCTCGAGTTTACGTGCAAAGTGACGCCCAGAAACATGCAAATATAGCAGCGAAAGACATATAGTCTTCTCAACACCGTTTGCATTAAGTTATTCGCGAAATTTTGAGTTCCTCCTATGTTCAGTGATAATGTGCAATTTTTTACTTAGAATAACTAATAATGTACAATTGGCTTCCTAAGCAGTAGCAATTTGAACTGTTCATGTTCTAAGAATTTAAAAAAAATGTTTTTTTTAGAAAAAGGTTTTATGATTTCTCCGTTTTCCAACTTTTGTTCTATAACGTTTTCGCGTAATTTAATTAAAAGGAGAGATCGAGGCATTTTTAAAAGAATGATAATGATATCCTAATTGCAGTTTTTTTTTCAAAAAAATGGTTTCTTGGGGTTGACAATAGAAGTTTTCATAAATATTTTAATGATTGTGCGAAATTATCCTGTTTTTGAGGTTCTCTTTTCCTATCTTGTTCGATTATCACATTGAAACCCAATAATGAGAAGCTTCATGTTCCATTAATGACGTTAAAAAAAAGGCGCAACCGATTAAATTCAAAATTTTTAGTAAATAAGTTTTTGATTTTATAGGCTTCGACATTGTTTGCTCGCACAATTTGAATGACTTTTTGGTTATTTCTTGCGTTAGTTCTTTAGTAGTCGTTTGTCATTCTAGGTAATGGCAAGTTCCAATGGTATTGCATAAAAGTATAATTGAACCCATTGAATAATTTCAGTTCATAGCTAATTGCTTTCATGAGTTTGGGTTTGTGTTTTCAAAAAAGTGTAAACGTATTTTCAAAGTTTGCCCCTTTTTTCTGTGTTTTTGTTATTTATAGTCAAATAAAACAGGTCTCAAATCTTTCCTGGTGAAATACAATTCCTTTGGTTTAGCTTACTTTTTATCTGATGATTTTTCTACCTTTTCCTTAAGTTTTTTTCTTAAAATAGATAGACATTGAGTTTTAGTCGTAAGAAATGCTTTATGGATAAACGCACATTACCCAGCCTCTGTTGTCTTCAATTCTCAGAATATTTTAGTTAGGCTTCCAAAATAGCCGAATCCCTTTAATGTGATTTTCTATATCGAGCTATGGTTGCTCCCCCTTGGTATGTGATTATAGGGTAGGTAAAAATTATTAACCCAAATCTGACGATGCTGCTTTTTGAGGAAAAAGAGAAGTCTCGATCAGTGTTGAGTTGACAGAAGCTTTGCCATTACTGAAACTCACTGACCATATTTGTAACTTTCTCCCAAACTCAAGATCTTCGAAAGTGAGGGTAAAAACATTCATCGGATCATCGATCGTCATCTGTATTACTGAAGTCTCACTAAGAAGTTCGATTTGGTGAAGATATACGGTAACATTGTCTTTGATCTCTTCATAGATGTCCCACGTTAATTCTAAAAAACAACAGAATTTTATTACAAAATAAAACTATGTGGGAAATGGCTGCTTTTGGGATAAATTAGTCATTACTGACAAGATGGTGGCTCTACAACGGATGATAGTGACAATACTTATTGATTGCATTTCAATTTGAGCGGATTGAGCAGAATTGCATACCATAAAACGAACCATATATGGTCCATAAAGATTACCGTTTTATTGTTCCGACCCATCTTGAGGGTGGAGGAATTATATACTCAAATTGGCTTTTTTTTGTTCCGACAAATTTGACCGATAGATATATTCGTCGTACATAGTTGTGAGTGGTATCATTAAAAGCCCCTCCAGCGTAGAATATGGAATTTAAAAGATTTTACTGTATTTCGCATTTTACAGGAAGTTGTCGAGGTTTGAAATTTTGTGAAAAACAGACGGATTTCCGTTGTTTTTATTCACATTATCCGGAATTTCGCCTCAATTTTCGTCAATTTTGCTAAAATTTGTAAAATTTGTTGTGCGACAGGAAATCTCAAAGTGCGACAGGAAACTATAGGCATCTTTTCATTATAAAAAAAATGATAAAAAATCCAAATTACTTTGAAATTGCAGAAAAAAAAGTCATTCGTTTTGGCTGTAATTCAGAGTTGTCATGCGCGGATAGGATAAAAAATTATTATGCCAACTCTGACTTGAGCAAACATAGCCATAGAACGATGAGATCAGCTATGTCACTCCTTAGCTTTGGTTCATAAAGTTGCTTTAAATTTAAAGTCCAATTTTCAGTAATATTTTTTGCTTGATTATATTCTCTAAAAATGCTTTTAGTTCAACATCTTCTTCGTTTTACTGAACAATTGCCTTCAGAAGGGCCTTGGCTAAAAGAGAATTAAAAACCGTCACAGTCAACACTGAACATAGTACTATAGGGCATAATTTATTCCAACAAACCGAAGAAACAAAAATACGTCAATTTTTTGACATCTAGTGCGTACGGGCCTCAGTGGACCGCTGTTCATAACCATGCCTCTCATCCGTCGTCTGATGTAATTCGGAAACCGTGGGTCTCTAATCCTGGCGAAGCCATGACGCGCACGAATCTCACCAATTGGCCCGGCAGGGGCAACTAAAAAACGGGTATCCTAATTTTTCCGGTTTACTTGAACTCCTTTTCAAAGTTGCCTAAAGACCAATAAAAAGCTATTATTGTCACTTTCGGATCAGTACTTCAAAGTGCGACAGGAATGCCACAAGGAACTACTTCAATTTGCGTAGGAACATCCGTTGGGAGTGACCACGATTCAATTATATCAGAAATTTTTGAAGCCAATTCGAAAAAATTTTTATCTGCGGGAGATTTTAACGCTTCACATCAAGAGCTTAACTGCACATATAACACTGAAACAATGAAAAAGTACTTAACACGATTGATACCGGAACTTTCAAGCTTTTAAACAATGATTTTCTTACATATCAATCAGATCAGGAAACCTGTAAAAATATGCTTGATCTAAACTTCACCAATCAATCAGTCTTCGAAGTGTTTGCCACATTTTTTTGTTTCCGATGATTTCACCCAAGTTCAAAACATACGTATACGTTTGCAAAATCAAAACCGAACTAATTTGATGTCAGAAGCATTCAAACCAATGGTTATAGCAATCAATCCGAGATCAACTCAAGTGCAATTTGCCCGAGCTGTGAAGACAAAATCCCAACAACTGAAAATACTACGAATGGGAAAATTACCAAAGTCATTCAATTTTTCTGTCCATTCAGCAGATAAATCCTCCAGAGGGAGTCTAGTGTCAATTGTAAATCTGCAACAAGTATTCCAAAACCCAATACTGAACGCAAGAGATACAACGCCAAATCCAAGTTCAATCCAGGCTTTGTTACAGTTACAGTCAATAACTGCACCCAAGAAGATGAAACAAAAGAAGCAATTCTAAAGCATTAATGGAAAACCAGTAAAACTTACAAAGCTTATTAGAGTAGTAGCAGAATCAACAAATCATGCTTTAGCAACACAAAAACACGGTAAAAAGATTGGTTGGCTGATCTACAGATGTGAACCAAAATAATAGCCGCCACCAGAAAAACAATGCTTCAAGTGTCAGAACTTTAGACACTCTTCCAATGAGTGTAAAAACGAGCAGCGCTGACTACTTTATTCAAGCCGGCATACAATAAAACTATAGACTGAAACGAAAGAAAAAGCCAAATGCGCTAGGTGTGGTGGATTGAATGCATATTTGTACAAAGCTAGTTCCTTTTATCAAAACGCAGTCGTTGAAGCAACAGAGCGAAAACAAGATATCAAGTACCCAGCAGTAGCGATAAATTAACCTGAAGTGTTCCACCCAAATTCAACAATCTTAGCGAAAGACATAAGTCTTCTGGTTGCTGAAGTACACAACAAAGTCCAATCAACTTCAAAACAATGTGGTGAAAGGATAAAATCAATATTGTTAGTCTTAGTGCAAGTAGAGTTTTCGGTTATACATTTAGAAGGCCACAAAGTACATGAAAGCGTCAAAATTGCTAATACCAATTTCACGAAAGTTGCAACGCAACCAATTTCAACAAACAGACATTAATTCAGTCAATATGGACAAAATTAAAATCATGCAATGGAACTTCCGAGGCTTGTTTAACACAATACGACAAATTCTTTTTTTTTGAAGAAAAAAGTTTTGATTTGGTGTGCCCGAATGAACTCAACAGCTGGCATATGGAAATTCTCATTGATGATTACTTCGTAGTTACAGAAAGGGGAACGAGCAGGTCAGATAGTTCAAAGATTTTATCAAAGAAGTGAACGGCAAGAATTGAAGTCAAACCAAAAAAACATGATTGGAAAAACTAGGAAGTGATCTCAGCATGCTTTCTATGGCTGTTTTTGGTACTCCCTGAGTTATAGCTGTTTACGACTCACAACATTGCGATTTGAATCTCTCAGAAAAATTTGAAATCAAATCGAAAAACTTTTCTGTCTGCCGAGGTTTTAACGCTTCACATCAGGAGCTGACCTGCCCAAAAAACATTGAAAACGATGAAAAAAACTTGACACGAATTAAAACGGATTTTTTAAGCTTCTAAACAAAGATTTTCACACATATCCATCACACCAGGGAGAATGTAAACCTTCACTTCGTCGATCAATCATTCTTCAAAAATTTTGAATTTTTTTGTTTTTGATGACTTTGGTAGTGACCACAGCTCAAACAGCACAACCTTGAATATAATAATTCAGATTAGATTCGATCTAAAGGCAAAAATTAACAGAACTTAACAGAAAATGCCAACTGATTATAGAACAATAATATGAAACCTCTGTGCTCTATCCCCCAGACATCAAAAACCAGAAGAGCTGCATCTTTTTGATCAAGTACTTGTACAGATCAATCAATTATTGCAAAACATGTCGTAAGAAACTTTTCCCGTTGCACATGAAACTACTAGTTTTATCCCCGGAAAAAAAAAGAAAAAGGAAGAGACTTGAAAAGAACAAACTGAGAACCACACAAAAGTTTGAAAAAGGGTAAAATTTTCCTCCGAGGGGAAAAAGATATCCATGAAACGATCGGAGAAATCAGACTATCAAAATTAATCGCAAGTGCTCAAAATAAGGGTAGCAAAACCTCGAAGAGCAGTTAAAGCATTATGTGGTTATTCATTAAAACCAAATGAAACTGCAAACGGTTCCGGAGACTTTTATGAGCAACTCAGAGCAACAACAAACAATGAAAAATGCAAAATGTTCACAAATCTATTACAAGACACAAGGAAGTATCATAAAAACGAAATCTTGGAAATCAATGAGCACTTCGAGAAAATCAAAAAGGAGACAAAAATTGTTCCTCAAAACGAGAAAAAAGAACCAACTAACTACTTTGGTTATAAACCTAGACCAATATGATGAGATCCTGAAGAGAACAAACATATCAAGTATGGGACCAGACAAAAATAGCTATAACATTCTGAAAAGGTTACCTAAAAGCTTCGAATCATATATCTGTCTCCTGATAACTAGCTCTATAAACAATTCTTATACTCCAATTATGTGGAAGGAATCACAAGCACAATGTTACCGAAGCCAAACAAAAACAAAAAAGAGGCAAAAAATATCGATCAATCAGCTTAATTAATTGCGTTGCAACAAATTGTGCAACTACTGTAAAAAAAGTCCTAAGACACTGTGAACACAAATGGGTCTTCGGTGAAATGAAAAGCGTATAGAAAAAACCGCTGCGCAATTGATAACCTGCTCAAACTAACTCAGCACGTTACAGAAGCATTTAAGTGGTCAAAAATAATGGGACTTTTCTGCTTAGATCTCGAAAAAGCGTTTGATGCATTTTAAAGACTAGGATTTTGAAATAAACTACAAAAACTTAGTGTACTTAAACTTGTGGTATGATGGGTAAAAATTTCTCTCTCACAGAATTATCTTTGTGAAAATCAATATTTCGAAAAATAGCAAATTTTCAACACTAGCTGGAGTACCTCACGGAGCGTCACTGCGCCAATACTGTTCTTGGTTTATGTCAGCGGCATGCCTAAACTAGCTGCACAGAATTTGCAAATTGCTGATGTTCGCCCTTGTTTCAGGTCTCGCACCGGTAGAATGATACAAGAGAAACTTCAATAGTTACTAGACAAATTAATCAAATGATGCGAAAACCTGAAAATGAGAAAAATCCTAGAATAAAAATTACATGCTTTTCAAATCCCTCAAAGAAAGTCTAGATTTCTTCATCGATGGTAAACAAATTGAAGGTGCAAGCTCAATTAAATTTCTTGCTGCAACCTTTGCCTCACATCTAAAGTAGAACAAAACTGAGAAAGTTTGGTGGAAAAAGCGAGCAAAAGAATCTATTAATTATGACGGCTCAGTCAGATCAACATTGATGTCGAGTGCTTGTCGACTCTGTATAACTAATGGGTTCGACCTCTATTTCTGTCTGCCAATGCCTGATGAATTCAGCAATCTAAATCAATTGTCACAAATATTCAAATGACCCAAAATATAGCATTAAGAAATTGTATGAGAAAACCCCGCTGGGACATTGTCAAAAAAACACCATGAAGAAAATACCTGATGTAAAGGATATTCAGATCAGATTATCAAATGATTACTTGAAACTTGAAAAAAACAAGATAGAATCAATACTTGAAATCATCCAGAAAAGGAGACTGAGTCCAAAAAGCAGTTATCAAAGCACAATGGACCACCTATTGGCCCACGTAATATAGAACAGATCAGAAGTGGTCACGCAAGGAACTCAGATTAATTATTCTTTTTTATTATTGTTCTTTACATTTAATTCTGAAACGAATGCCATCTGTGCTAATGAAGTTATTTATTTCGTCTAATTTACAGTTCTTTTATTGTATATTTGGGGCCAAAGTCAAACTGACAACGAGTCCTGTCCTAATCTTGCAGCCAAACCAGCCGTTCACCTAATAAATCCCGGGCTTAGCCGTAAGTAAGAGGCGTAAAAACACAAGCAGATTACACAGCTATTGTCAAATTATCAATTCCAGAGTCTGAACGTCAAAATCTTTGAAAATAACCATCTTAATTGATTGGCTTCCGTTTTAACCAAGGCAACTTTCACATTCATTCTACTGAAGTCATTATCAAGTTAATCAATAGTTAATCAAATAACAGCATAATTTAGTGCTCTGCAATGTTTGGTTCAGTGACTTTTAGGTTTCGGTTAGCATAGCTCTTTTTATTGCTTTGTATTCTTCCTTTTTTACCTTAATTTATTTGTTTAATTGTTACAATTTTGTTTTTTATTTAGGTTCAATTATTAACTGTTGCAACTGCACTTCCTTGTACCTTCCCACTATTAATTTTAACGCGTCTTAACGCTTACCATCGCAAACATAATCACACTTCGTAGGACTATAGCAGTGAGTTGTAGCGCCGTGCTCTAATCGTATGAAAAAACGGGACGTAGTGTTTTGAGCCCCGCCAAGCGAGAAGACGTTCTTTTTTATCTTGCATTAACTATTACTTTTTAAAACACAAATACAAATCTCTGCTACTGAAAATCAACACGTAGCGCAGCGGTCTCTTCATGTGAACAAACCGCTGGCAGAATTTCAATCCCCGCAACGAGTGAAGCCCTACATAATACATTAATAGTAGATTAGTCAAACTTGTTTTCAAAATTTGGCGTGCATGCCTGTCGGCTTGGTTGACCGCCACCGTTGTTTTCAACATAATGTCAGGTTCTTGTTCTTTTTTTCTGAGCGCCTAAAATTTGAAGGTAATTCGGCCACATGCTAGATGATACCTCGATCATTGAAAAACGGTTTAGATGCAATGGAGCTCGTTGACTACTATAGCGCAGTTGATGACACTGATAACCATTAGTCACTCATATAAGAGACTTAGATGAGATTTTTCACATAGAAGGAAAAAGATCGAAATATTTTTCTTTCACGGGCCAATCAGGACATTATGTTTTGTTTTTCTCATGCAGCTTGTTTCTTGCAGGGGTTGTACTAAAGTTTTTATGATAGAAGCAGTACTAGAACTGTGATCGTTTTCCGTTGGAAGTTGTTTTGAAGAATTTTATTATCTTCAAGACCTAATGACTGGTAAAACTATTTCGGTACGGTATACCTTTTCTGTTAATACTATTCGCTGCACAATTAAAAAAGGTATAACCCAGTTTTATGTGCGCGACCGTAGACCGCTCTGATCAGACCATTTGGGTCGCACGTCGATTGCATGGGATACATGGTCTGGCAGACGCTTGAGTCACACGATGGTCTGGACAATGGTCGCACTACGGTCTGATCAGAGGGCAAAGTCGCACTATGGTCTGATCATAGGTCACACGGAAGTCTGGACAGTGGTCGCACTACCGTCTGATCAGAGGGCAAAGTTGCACTGTGGTCTGATCATAGGTCGCACGAAAGTGTGGACAGTGGTCGCACTACGGTCTGATCAGAGGGCAAAGTTGCACTATGGTCTGATCATAGGTCGCACGAAAGTCTGGACAATGGTCGCACTACGGTCTGATCAGAGGGCAAAGTCGCACTATGGTCTGATCATAGGTCGCTCGAAAGTCAGTTTTAAACGTTTCTAGCGCACGTTTGTCTGATCAGAGGACGTTTCTATAGCTGAAATAGGTTAAATACTGTCGGAAAAAATCTACAGTTGAACTAACGAAAAATTTTTGAGATTTTCCAGTTTGTTTTGTGTGTTTTCACCTCCTCCTTCTCTCAACTGGGCTGGGGACCGGCTACGGTGGAGTTAAACATAAATATAGGAGAATTGAGTCCGAGCAAACGGTAAAAATCCGCGCTCTAAGACTCGCTCCGAGTAAACCCAAACAAACAAAACAAAACAAATTATAAAATATAGCTAAACTTGTGTGGGAAAATTGTCTCAAGTTGATTGAAAGAACAAATTTTTGTGATTTTCCAGTTTTTTCTGGGTGTGTTTACGGTAAACGGTAAAAATCCGCGCTCTAAGACTCTCTCCGAGTAAAACCAAACAAACAAAACAAAACAAATTATAACATATAACTAAACTTATGTGCAAAAATTGTCTCCAGTTGATTGAAAGAACCAATTTTTGAGCTTTTCCAGTATGTTCTGAGTGTGTTTCCCTCCTCGTATCTTATCCGGGCTGGGGACCGGCTACAGTGGAGTTACAAACACAAATATAAGAGAATTGAGTCCGAGCAAACGGTAAAAATCCGCGCTCTAAGACTCTCTCCGAGTAAAACCAAACAAACAAAACAAAACAAATTTTAAAATATAGCTAAACTTGTGTGGGAAAATTGTCTCAAGTTGATTGAAAGAACAAATTTTTGAGATTTTCCAGTTTTTTCTGGGTGTGTTTACGGTAAACGGTAAAAATCCGCGCTCTAAGACTCTCTCCGAGTAAAACCAAACAAACAAAACAAAACAAATTATAACATATAACTAAACTTATGTGCGAAAATTGTCTCAAGTTGATTGAAAAAACCAATTTTTGAGCTTTTCCAGTATGTTCTGAGTGTGTTTCCCTCCTCGTATCTTATCCGGGCTGGGGACCGGCTACAGTGGTGTTACAAACACAAATATAAGAGAATTGAGTCCAAGCAAACGGTAAAAATCCGCGCTCTAAGACTCGCTCCAAGTAAAACCAAACAAACTAAACAAAACAAATTATAAAATATAGCTAAACTTGTGTGGGAAAATTGTCTCAAGTTGATTGAAAGAACCAATTCTCAAGATTTTCCAGTTTTTTCTGAGCGTGTTTCCCTCCTCGTTTACTGTTTATCATCCGGGCTGGGGACCGGCTATGGCGGAGTTACAAATAAACAACTACAGGAAATTTTAAGAGCGTAAGGTAAAAAAAAGCAAGCTCAAACTATATCTCCAAACACAACGAAGCATAATAAATCGCTAAATGACTATAAATGACTATGACTATAAAATTCGCAAAATTCCGTATGAAAACAATTTTTCCTTTACCAAGATTCCTTACCAAACTTTACCAAAAATTCTTTTTTCCTACACTCTACCTACACAGGGGATACTCTATACCGAATTTGGTTTGATTTGCACAACTCCTTGACCCGTTGAAAAAGACCTATTTTTAAAAAAACTTATTTGAAAGAATTGCAAATTTCCGAACAAAAAACTAACTTTTTTTCTACGCCAGCTATATCAAAAATTTTTTTGTTTTACACTCTACCTACACAGGGGATACTCTATACCGAGTTTGGTTTGATTTGCACAACTTCTTGACCCAATGAGAAATAACTGCAGTTAAAATTCGCTAATCGCGAAATTCGCCAAACTCCTTATGAAAACCCATTTTTTTCCTAGACAAGATATCCCAACACTTTTTTTCGTTTTGCACTCTACCTACACAGCGGATACTCTATACCGAGTTTGATTTGATTTGCGCAACTCCTTGACCCGATGAAAAAGACCTATTTTTAAAATACTTATTTGAAATAATCGCAAATTTCCGTACGAAAAACAAAGTTTTTTCCACGCCAGCCATAGCAAAAACTCTTGGAATTTTAGACTCTGCGTACACAGAAGATACTCCATTCTTCTTTTAGTTCGATTTATACAACTCCTTTTGGACCGGTTCAAAAAGAGCTATTTTCAAATATACTTATTCAAAACTATTCGGAAATAATATGAAATTTCCGTATGAAATAATAACTTTTATCCTACGCAAGCTATAGCAAAAATTTCTTTTGTCCTAAGTTCCACATACACAGGGGATACTCCACACCAGGTTTGGTTTGATTTGAATAATTTCTTGACCCAATGAAAAATACTATATTTAAAAATTTAATATTAGAATTAATCGCAAGTATCCGTATGAAACATTAAATTTTTTTTGCAGGCAAGCTATACCAAAAAAATTTTCTGTCCTACATTCCGCATACACAGATGATACTCCATACCGGGCTTGATTGGGTTTGAATAATTTCTTGATCCAATGGAAAATACTATATTTAAAAATTAAATATTAGAATTAATCGCAAATTTCCGTATGAATACTAACTTTTTTCGTAGGCAAGCTATAGCAAAAATTCCTTTTGTCCTACGTTTCACATACACAGGGTATACTCCATAACGGGTTTGGTTCGATTTGAATAACTTTATGACCCAATGGAAGACACTATGTTTAAAAATTAAATATTAGAATTAATCGCAAATTTCCACATGAAATATAAACTTTTTTCTTAGGCAAGTTAAACCAAAAATTCCTTTTGTCCTTCCTTACACATACACAGGGGATACTCCATGCCGGGTTTGCTTCGATTTGAATAATTTCTTGACCCAATGAAACATAATATATTTAAAAATTAAATATTAGAAGTAATGGCAAATTTCCACATGAAATATAAACTTTTTTCGTATGCAAGTTATACCAAAAATTCCTTTTGTCCTACCTTCCACATACACGGGGGATACTCCATCCCGGGTTCGGTTGGATTTGAATAATTTCTTGACCCAATGGAAAATACTATATTTAGAGTTTAAATATTAGAATTAATCGCAAATTTCCGTATGAAATACTAACTTTTTTCCTAAGCAAGCTATAGCAAAAATTGCTTTTGTCCTATCTTTCACATAATTAGGGGATACTCCATAACGGGTTTGGTTCGATTTGAATAATTTCTTGACCCAATGGAAAATACTATATTTAAAAATTAAATATTAGAATTAATCGCAAATTTCCGGATGAAATATTAACTTTTTGTAGGCAAGTCTTACCAAAAATTCTTTTTGTTTGATACTCTACCTACACAGGGGATACTCTATAACGAGTTTGGTTTCATTTGCACAGCTTCTTGACCCAATCAAAAATAACTGCAGTTAAAATTCGCTAATCCCGAAGTTCGCCAAACTCCTTATCAAAACCCATTTTTTTCCTAGACAAGATATAACAAAAATTCTTTTTGTTTTACACTCTAACTACACAGGATTTGGACAACTCCTTGACCCGATCAAAAAGAGCTATTTTTAAATATACTTATTCTAAATTATTCGGAAATAATAGGAAATTTCCGTACGAAATACTAACTTTTTTCCTAGGCAAGCTATTGCAAAATTTTTTTGTCCTACATTCCAAATACAGAGGGGATACTCCATACTGGGTTGGGTTCGATTTGGACAACTCCTTGACAAAATGAAAAATACTATTTTTAAAAATTAAATATTCGAAATAATCGCAATTTTCCGTATGAAATACTAACTTTTTTCCAAGGCAAGCTATTGCAAAAATTCTTTGCATTTTAGACTCTGCATACACAGGGGATACTCCGTAAAAAATTGGTTCGAATTGGACAACTTCATGACCCGATCAAAAACAGCTATTTCTAAATATAATTATCCTAAATTATTCGGAAATAACACGAAATTTCCGTATGCAATACTATCATTTTTCATAGGCCAGCTATAGCAAAAATTCTTTGCATTTTAGACTCTGCATACACAGGGGATACTCCATACTAAATTTGGTTCGATTTGGACAACTCCATGACACGATCAAAAACAGCTATTTCTAAATATACTTATCCTAAATTATTCGGAAATAATACGAAATTTCCGTATGAAATACTAACTTTTTTCCAAGGCAAGCTATAGCAAAAATTCTTTTTGTCCTACGTTCCACATACATAGGGGATGCTCCATACCAGGTTTGGTTTGATTTGAATAACTTCTTGACAAAAAGAAAAATACTATTTTTGAAAACTAAATATTAGAATTAATCGCAAACATCCGTATGAAACATTAAATTTTTTTGCAGGCAAGCTATACCAAAATTTTTTTTGTCCTACATTCTGCATACAAAGGGGATACTCCATACCAGCTTTGGTTTGATTTGAATAACTTCTTGACAAAAAGAAAAATACTATATTTAAAAATTAAATATTAGAATTAATCGCAAGTTTCCGTATGAAGTATTAACTTTTTCCGTTGGTAATTTATACCAAAATTCATTTTGTCCTTCATTTCACATAAACAGGGGATGCTCCATACCGGGTTTGATTCGATTTGAATAATTTCTTGACCCAATGAAAAATACTATATTTTAAAATTAAGTATTAGAATTAATCGCAAATTTCCGTATAAAATACTCATTTTTTCCTAAGCAAGCTATAGCAAAAATTCTTGGCATTTTAGACTTTGCATACACAGGGGATACTCCATGCTAAATTTGGTTCAATTTGGACATCTCCTTGGACCGATCAAAAACAGCTATTTCTAAATACACTTATTCTCAATTATTCGGAAATAATAGGAAATTTCCGTATGAAATACTAACTTTTTTCCTAGCCAAGCTATAGCAAAATACCTTTTGTCCTACGTTCCACATAAACAGTGGATACTCCATACCGGGTTTGGTTTGATTTGAATAATTTCTTGGCCCAATGAAAAATACTATATTTAAAAATTAAATTTTAAAATTAATCGCATATAACCGTATGAACCATCAAATTTTTTTGCAGGCAAGCTATTCCAAAAATTCTTTTTGTTATACATTCCGAATAAACATGGGATACTCCATACCGGGTTTGGTTTGATTTGAATAATTTCTCGACCCAATGAAAAATACTATTTTTAAAAATTAAATATTAGATTTAATCACAAATTTCCGTATGAAATATTAACTTTTTTCGTAGGCAAGCTATACCAACAATTCTTTCCGTCCTACATTTCACATACACAGGAAATGCTCCATACCGAGTTTGGTTCGATTTGAATTACTTTTTGACCCAATGAAAAATACTATATTTAAAAATATGTTTTAGAATTAATAGCAAATTTCTGTATGAAATACTAACCTTTTCCGTACACAAGCTATGCCAACAATTCCTTTTGTCCTACCTTTCACATACACACCGGACACTCCATACCGGGTTTGGTTTGATTTGAATAACTTCTTTACCCAATGGAAAATACAATATTTAAAAATTTTATACTCGAAATAATCGCAAATTTCCATATGAAAAACTAACTTTTTTCCTAGACACGCTATCACAAAATTTCTTTTCATTTTAGACTCTGCATACACAGGGGATACTCCATACTAAATTTGGTTCGATTTGGACCAATCCTTGGCCCGATCAAAAACAGCTATTTCTAAATATACTTATTCTAAATTTTTCGGATATAATAGGAAATTTCCGTATGAAATAATAACTTTTATCCTACGCAAGCTATAGCAAAAATTTCTTTTGTCCTACGTTCCACATACACAGGGGATACTCCATAACGGGTTTGGTTCGATTTGAATAATTTTATGACCCAATGGAAGATACTATGTTTAAAAATTAAATATTAGAATTAATCGCAAATTTCCACATGAAATATAAACTTTTTTCGTAGGCAAGTTAAACCAAAAATTCCTTTTGTCCATCCTTACACATACAGAGGGGATACTCCATGCCGGGTTTGCTTCGATTTGAATAATTTCTTGACCCAATGAAAAATACTATATTTAAAAATTTAATATTAGAATTAATCGCAAGTATCCGTATGAAACATTAAATTTTTTTTGCAGGCAAGCTATACCAAAAAACTTTTCTGTCCTACATTCCGCATACACAGAGGATACTCCATACCGGGCTTGATTGGGTTTGAATAATTTCTTGATCCAATGGAAAATACTATATTTAAAAATTAAATATTAGAATTAATCGCAAATTTCCGTATGAATACTAACTTTTTTCCTAGGCAAGTTATAGCAAAAATTCCTTTGTCCTACGTTTCACATACACAGGGGATACTCCATAACCGGTTTGGTTCGATTTGAATAATTTTATGACCCAATGGAAGATACTATGTTTAAAAATTAAATATTAGAATTAATCGCAAATTTCCACATGAAATATAAACTTTTTTCGTAGGCAAGTTAAACCAAAAATTCCTTTTGTCCTTCCCTACACATACAAAGGGGATACTCCATGCCGGGTTTGCTTCGATTTGAATAATTTCTTGACCCAATGAAAAATAATATATTTAAAAAGTAAATATTAGAATTAATGGCAAATTTCCACATGAAATATAAACTTTTTTCGTATGCAAGTTATACCAAAAATTCCTTTTGTCCTACCTTCCACATACACGGGGGATACTCCATCCCGGGTTTGGTTCGATTTGAATAATTTCTTGACCCAATGGAAAATACTATATTTAAAGTTTAAATATTCGAATTAATCGCAAATTTCCGTATGAAATACTAACTTTTTTCCTAAGCAAGCTATAGCAAAAATTCCTTTTGTCCTATCTTTCACATAATTAGGGGATACTCCATAACGGGTTTGGTTCGATTTGAATAATTTCTTGACCCAATGGAAAATACTATATTTAAAGTTTAAATATTAGAATTAATCGCAAATTTCCGTATGAAATACTAACTTTTTTCCTAAGCAAGCTATAGCAAAAATTCCTTTTGTCCTATCTTTCACATAATAGACAGGGGATACTCTATAACGAGTTTGGTTTGATTTGCACAGCTTCTTGACCCAATCAAAAATAACTGCAGTTAAAATTCGCTAATCGCGAAGTTCGCCAAACTCCTTATGAAAACCCATTTTTTTCCTAGACAAGATATAACAAAAATTCTTTTTGTTTTACACTCTAACTACACAGGATTTGGACAACTCCTTGACCCGATCAAAAAGAGCTATTTTTGAATATACTTATTCTAAATTATTCGGAAATAATAGGAAATTTCCGTACGAAATACTAACTTTTTCCTAGGCAAGCTATAGCAAAATTTTTTTTGTCCTACATTCCAAATACAGAGGGGATACTCCATACTGGGTTGGGTTCGATTTGGACAACTCCTTGACAAAAAGAAAAATACTATTTTTAAAAATTAAATATTCGAAATAATCGCAATTTTCCGTATGAAATACTAACTTTTTTCCAAGGCAAGCTATTGCAAAAATTCTTTGCATTTTAGACTCTGCATACACAGGGGATACTCCGTAAAAAATTGGTTCGAATTGGACAACTTCATGACCCGATCAAAAACAGCTATTTCTAAATATAATTATCCTAAATTATTCGGAAATAATACGAAATTTCCGTATGCAATACTATCATTTTTCATAGGCCAGCTAGAGCAAAAATTCTTTGCATTTTAGACTCTGCATACACAGGGGATACTCCATACTAAATTTGGTTCGATTTGGACAACTCCATGACACGATCAAAAACAGCTATTTCTAAATATACTTATCCTAAATTATTCGGAAATAATACGAAATTTCCGTATGAAATACTAACTTTTTTCCAAGGCAAGCTATAGCAAAAATTCTTTTTGTCCTACGTTCCACATACATAGGGGATACTCCATACCAGGTTTGGTTTGATTTGAATAACTTCTTGACAAAAAGAAAAATACTATTTTTGAAAACTAAATATTAGAATTAATCGCAAACATCCGTATGAAACATTAAATTTTTTTGCAGGCAAGCTATACCAAAAATTTTTTTGTCCTTTGTTCTGCATACAAAGGGGATACTCCACACCAGCTTTGGTTTGATTTGAATAACTTCTTGACAAAAAGAAAAATACTATATTTAAAAATTAAATTTTTAGAATTAATCGCAAGTTTCCGTATGAAGTATTAACTTTTTCCGTTGGTAATTTATACCAAAAATTCATTTTGTCCTTCATTTCACATAAACAGGGGATGCTCCATACCGGGTTTGATTCGATTTGAATAATTTCTTGACCCAATGAAAAATACTATATTTTAAAATTAAGTATTAGAATTAATCGCAAATTTCCGTATAAAATACTCATTTTTTCCTAAGCAAGCTATAACAAAAATTCTTGGCATTTTAGACTTTGCATACACAGGGGATACTCCATGCTAAATTTGGTTCAAATTGGACATCTCCTTGGACCGATCAAAAACAGCTATTTCTAAATACACTTATTCTAAATTATTCGGAAATAATAGGAAATTTCCGTATGCAATACTAACTTTTTTCCTAGCCAAGCTATAGCAAAATACCTTTTGTCCTACGTTCCACATAAACATTGGATACTCCATACCGGGTTTGGTTTGATTTGAATAATTTCTTGACCCAATGAAAAATACTATATTTAAAAATTAAATTTTAAAATTAATCGCATATAACCGTATGAACCATCAAATTTTTTTTTTGCAGGCAAGCTATTCCAAAAATTCTTTTTGTTATACATTTCGAATAAACATGGGATACTCCATACCGGGTTTGGTTTGATTTGAATAATTTCTCGACCCAATGAAAAATACTATATTTAAAAATTAAATATTAGATTTAATCACAAATTTCCGTATGAAATATTAATTTTTTTCGTAGGCAAGCTATACCAACAATTCTTTCCGTCCTACATTCCACATACACAGGAAATGCTCCATACCGAGTTTGGTTCGATTTGAATTACTTCTTGACCCAATGAAAAATACTATATTTAAAAATATGTTTTAGAATTAATATCAAATTTCTGTATGAAATACTAACCTTTTCCGTAGACAAGCTATGCCAACAATTCCTTTTGTCCTACATTTCACATACACACCGGACACTCCATACCGGGTTTGGTTTGATTTGAATAACTTCTTTACCCAATGGAAAATACAATATTTAAAAATTTTATACTCGAAATAATCGCAAATTTCCATATGAAAAACTAACTTTTTTCCTAGACACGCTATCACAAAATTTCTTTCCATTTTAGACTCTGCATACCCAGTGGATACTCCATACTATATTTGGTTCGATTTGGACCAATGCTTGGCCCGATCAAAAACAGCTATTTCTAAATATACTTATTCTAAATTTTTCGGATATAATAGGAAATTTCCGTATGAAATACTAACTTTTTTCCTAGGCAAGCTATAGCATAAATTCCTTTTGTATTACATTCCACATACACAGATGATACTCCATACCGGGTTTGGTTCGATTTGGATAACTCCTTGACCCAATGAAAAATACTATTTTTAAAAATTAAATATTCGAAATAATCGCAAATTTCCTTTTGAAAAGCTAACTTTTTTCCTAAGCAAATTATAATTACCTTCTCCTTCTCTCAACCGGGCTGGGGACCGGCTACGGCGGAGTTAATAGGAGAATTGAGGCCGAGCAAACGATAAAAATCCGCGCTCTAAGACTCTCTCCGTGTAAAACCAAACAAACAGAACAAAACAAATTACAACATATAGCTAAACTTATGTGGGAAAATTGTCTCAAGTTGATTGAAAGAACCAATTCTCAAGATTTTCCAGTTTTTTCTGAGCGTGTTTCCCTCCTCGTTTACCGTTTATCATCCGGGCTGGGGACCGGCTATGGCGGAGTTACAAACAAACAACTACAGGAAATTTTAAGAGCGTAAGGTAAAAAAAAAGCAAGCTCAAACTATATCTCCAAACACAACGAAGCATAATAAATCGCTAAATGACTATAAATGACTATGACTATAAAGTTCGCAAAAATCCGTATGAAGACCCAGCTTTTTTCCTAGGCAAGCTTTACCATAAATTCTTTTTTTCCTACACTCTACCTACACAGGGGATACTCTATACCGAGTTTGGTTTGATTTGCACAACTCCTTGTCCCGTTGAAAAAAAAACCTATTTTTAAAATTACTTATTTGAAAAAATTGCAATTTTTCGCACAAAAAACTAACTCTTATCTACGCAAGCTATATCAAAATTTCTTTTTGTTGTACACTCTACCTACACATGGGATACTCTATATCAATTTTGGTTTCATTTGCACAGCTTCTTGACCCAATCAAAAATAACTATAGTTAGAATTCGCTAATCGCGAAATTCGCAAAATTCCGTATGAAAACCCAGTTTTTTCCTAGACAAGATGTACCAAAAATTCTCTTTGTTTTACACTCTACCTACACAGGATTTGGACAACTCCTTGACCCGATCAAAAAGAGCTATTTTTAAATATACTTATTCAAAATTATTCGGAAATAATAGGAAATTTCCGTATGAAATACTAACTTTTTTCCTATAGCAAAAATTCCTTTTGTCCTGCGTTCCACACACACAGGGGATAATCTACTCCGGTTTTGGGTCGGTTTGAGTAATAGAATTCGGCTTAAATTCGGAAATAATAGGAAATTTCCGTATGAAATAATAACTTTTTTCCTATAGCAAAAATTCCTTTTATCCTGCATTCCACACACACAGGGAATAATCTATTCCGGGTTTGGGTCGGTTTGAATATTTTCTTGACCCAATGAAAAATACTATATTTAAAAATTAAATTTTAGAATTAATCGCAAATATCCGTATGAAATATTAACTTTTTTGTAGGCAAGCTATACCAAAAATTCTTTTTTCCTACATTCCGCATATACAGGGCATACTCCATACCGAGTTTGGTTCGATTTGAATAACTTCTTGACCCAATGAAAAATACTATATTTAAAAATTAAATATTAGAAATAATCACAAACTTCAGTATGAAATATTAACTTTTTTTTTGTAGGCAAGCTATACCAACCATTCCTTTTGTCCTACCTTCCACATACACAGGGGATACTCCATACCGGTTTGGTTCGATTAGAATTACTTCTTGACCCAATGAAAAATACTATATTTAAGAATTAAATTTTAGAATTAATCGCAAATATCCGTATGAAATATTAACTTTTTTCGTAGGCAAGCTATACCAACAATTCCTTTCGTCCTACATTCCACATACACAGGAAAAACTCCATACCGGGTTTGGTTCGATTTGAATTACTTCTTGACCCAATGAAAAAAACTTAATTTTAAGAATTAAATTTTAGATTTAATCGCAAATTTCCGTATGAAATACTAACTTTTTCCGGGGATACTCCATACTAAATTTGGTTCGATTTGGACAACTTCATGACACGATCAAAAACAGCTATTTCTAAATATACTTATCCTAAATTATTCGGAAATAATACGAAATTTCCGTATGAAATACTAACTTTTTTCCAAGGCAAGCTATAGCAAAAATTCTTTTTGTCCTACGTTCCACATACATAGGGGATACTCCATACCAGGTTTGGTTTGATTTGAATAACTTCTTGACAAAAAGAAAAATACTATTTTTGAAAACTAAATATTAGAATTAATCGCAAACATCCGTATGAAACATTAAATTTTTTTGCAGGCAAGCTATACCAAAAATTTTTTCGTCCTTTGTTCTGCATACAAAGGGGATACTCCACACCAGCTTTGGTTTGATTTGAATAACTTCTTGACAAAAAGAGAAATACTATATTTAAAAATTAAATTTTTAGAATTAATCGCAAGTTTCCGTATGAAGTATTAACTTTTTCCGTTGGTAATTTATACCAAAAATTCATTTTGTCCTTCATTTCACATAAACAGGGGATGCTCCATACCGGGTTTGATTCGATTTGAATAATTTCTTGACCCAATGAAAAATACTATATTTTAAAATTAAGTATTAGAATTAATCGCAAATTTCCGTATAAAATACTCATTTTTTCCTAAGCAAGCTATAGCAAAAATTCTTGGCATTTTAGACTTTGCATACACAGGGGATACTCCATGCTAAATTTGGTTCAAATTGGACATCTCCTTGGACCGATCAAAAACAGCTATTTCTAAATACACTTATTCTAAATTATTCGGAAATAATAGGAAATTTCCGTATGAAATACTAACTTTTTTCCTAGCCAAGCTATAGCAAAATACCTTTTGTCCTACGTTCCACATAAACAGTGGATACTCCATACCGGGTTTGGTTTGATTTGAATAATTTCTTGACCCAATGAAAAATACCATATTTAAAAATTAAATTTTAAAATTAATCGCATATAACCGTGTGAACCATCAAATTTTTTTGCAGGCAAGCTATTCCAAAAATTCTTTTTGTTATACATTCCGAATAAACATGGGATACTCCATACCGGGTTTGGTTTGATTTGAATAATTTCTCGACCCAATGAAAAATACTATATTTAAAAATTAAATATTAGATTTAATCACAAATTTCCGTATGAAATATTAACTTTTTTCGTAGGCAAGCTACACCAACAATTCTTTCCGTCCTACATTCCACATACACAGGAAATGCTCCATACCGAGTTTGGTTCGATTTGAATTACTTCTTGACCCAATGAAAAATACTATATTTAAAAATATGTTTTAGAATTAATATCAAATTTCTGTATGAAATACTAACCTTTTCCGTAGACAAGCTATGCCAACAATTCCTTTTGTCCTACATTTCACATACACACCGGACACTCCATACCGGGTTTGGTTTGATTTGAATAACTTCTTTACCCAATGGAAAATACAATATTTAAAAATTTTATACTCGAAATAATCGCAAATTTCCATATGAAAAACTAACTTTTTTCCTAGACACGCTATCACAAAATTTCTTTCCATTTTAGACTCTGCATACCCAGGGGATACTCCATACTAAATTTGGTTCGATTTGGACCAATGCTTGGCCCGATCAAAAACAGCTATTTCGAAATATACTTATTCTAAATTTTTCGGATATAATAGGAAATTTCCGTATGAAATACTAACTTTTTTCCTAGGCAAGCTATAGCATAAATTCCTTTTGTATTACATTCCACATACACAGATGATACTCCATACCGGGTTTGGTTCGATTTGGATAACTCCTTGACCCAATGAAAAATACTATTTTTAAAAATTAAATATTCGAAATAATCGCAAATTTCCTATTGAAAAGCTAACTTTTTTCCTAAGCAAATTATAATTACCTTCTCCTTCTCTCAACCGGGCTGGGGACCGGCTACGGCGGAGTTAATAGGAGAATTGAGGCCAAGCAAAAGGTAAAAATCCGCGCTCTAAGACTCTCTCCGTGTAAAACCAAACAAACAGAACAAAACAAATTATAACATATAGCTAAACTTATGTGGGAAAATTGTCTCAAGTTGATTGAAAGAACCAATTCTCAAGATTTTCCAGTTTTTTCTGAGCGTGTTTCCCTCCTCGTTTACCGTTTATCATCCGGGCTGGGGACCGGCTATGGCGGAGTTACAAACAAACAACTACAGGAAATTTTAAGAGCGTAAGGTAAAAAAAAAGCAAGCTCAAACTATATCTCCAAACACAACGAAGCATAATAAATCGCTAAATGACTATAAATGACTATGACTATAAAGTTCGCAAAAATCCGTATGAAGACCCAGCTTTTTTCCTAGGCAAGCTTTACCATAAATTCTTTTTTTCCTACACTCTACCTACACAGGGGATACTCTATACCGAGTTTGGTTTGATTTGCACAACTCCTTGTCCCGTTGAAAAAAACCTATTTTTAAAATTACTTATTTGAAAAAATTGCAATTTTTCGCACAAAAAACTAAGTCTTATCTACGCAAGCTATATCAAAATTTCTTTTTGTTGTACACTCTACCTACACATGGGATACTCTATATCAATTTTGGTTTCATTTGCACAGCTTCTTGACCCAATCAAAAATAACTATAGTTAGAATTCGCTAATCGCGAAATTCGCAAAATTCCGTATGAAAACCCAGTTTTTTCCTAGACAAGATGTACCAAAAATTCTCTTTGTTTTACACTCTACCTACACAGGATTTGGACAACTCCTTGACCCGATCAAAAAGAGCTATTTTTAAATATACTTATTCAAAATTATTCGGAAATAATAGGAAATTTCCGTATGAAATACTAACTTTTTTCCTATAGCAAAAATTCCTTTTGTCCTGCGTTCCACACACACAGGGGATAATCTACTCCGGTTTTGGGTCGGTTTGAGTAATAGAATTCGGCTTGAATTCGGAAATAATAGGAAATTTGCGTATGAAATACTAACTTTTTTCCTATAGCAAAAATTCCTTTTGTCCTGCATTCCACACACACAGGGAATAATCTATTCCGGGTTTGGGTCGGTTTGAATATTTTCTTGACCCAATGAAAAATACTATATTTAAAAATTAAATTTTAGAATTAATCGCAAATATCCGTATGAAATATTAACTTTTTTGTAGGCAAGCTATACCAAAAATTCTTTTTTCCTACATTCCGCATATACAGGGCATACTCCATACCGAGTTTGGTTCGATTTGAATAACTTCTTGACCCAATGAAAAATACTATATTTAAAAATTAAATATTAGAAATAATCACAAACTTCAGTATGAAATATTAACTTTTTTTTGTAGGCAAGCTATACCAACCATTCCTTTTGTCCTACCTTCCACATACACAGGGGATACTCCATACCGGTTTGGTTCGATTAGAATTACTTCTTGACCCAATGAAAAATACTATATTTAAGAATTAAATTTTAGAATTAATCGCAAATATCCGTATGAAATATTAACTTTTTTCGTAGGCAAGCTATACCAACAATTCCTTTCGTCCTACATTCCACATACACAGGAAAAACTCCATACCGGGTTTGGTTCGATTTGAATTACTTCTTGACCCAATGAAAAAAACTTAATTTTAAGAATTAAATTTTAGATTTAATCGCAAATTTCCGTATGAAATACTAACTTTTTCCGGGGATACTCCATACTAAATTTGGTTCGATTTGGACAACTCCATGACACGATCAAAAACAGCTATTTCTAAATATACTTATCCTAAATTATTCGGAAATAATACGAAATTTCCGTATGAAATACTAACTTTTTTCCAAGGCAAGCTATAGCAAAAATTCTTTTTGTCCTACGTTCCACATACATAGGGGATACTCCATACCAGGTTTGGTTTGATTTGAATAACTTCTTGACAAAAAGAAAAATACTATTTTTGAAAACTAAATATTAGAATTAATCGCAAACATCCGTATGAAACATTAAATTTTTTTGCAGGCAAGCTATACCAAAAATTTTTTTGTCCTTTGTTCTGCATACAAAGGGGATACTCCACACCAGCTTTGGTTTGATTTGAATAACTTCTTGACAAAAAGAGAAATACTATATTTAAAAATTAAATTTTTAGAATTAATCGCAAGTTTCCGTATGAAGTATTAACTTTTTCCGTTGGTAATTTATACCAAAAATTCATTTTGTCCTTCATTTCACATAAACAGGGGATGCTCCATACCGGGTTTGATTCGATTTGAATAATTTCTTGACCCAATGAAAAATACTATATTTTAAAATTAAGTATTAGAATTAATCGCAAATTTCCGTATAAAATACTCATTTTTTCCTAAGCAAGCTATAGCAAAAATTCTTGGCATTTTAGACTTTGCATACACAGGGGATACTCCATGCTAAATTCGGTTCAAATTGGACATCTCCTTGGACCGATCAAAAACAGCTATTTCTAAATACACTTATTCTAAATTATTCGGAAATAATAGGAAATTTCCGTATGAAATACTAACTTTTTTCCTAGCCAAGCTATAGCAAAATACCTTTTGTCCTACGTTCCACATAAACAGTGGATACTCCATACCGGGTTTGGTTTGATTTGAATAATTTCTTGACCCAATGAAAAATACTATATTTAAAAATTAAATTTTAAAATTAATCGCATATAACCGTATGAACCATCAAATTTTTTTGCAGGCAAGCTATTCCAAAAATTCTTTTTGTTATACATTCCGAATAAACATGGGATACTCCATGCCGGGTTTGGTTTGATTTGAATAATTTCTCGACCCAATGAAAAATACTATATTTAAAAATTAAATATTAGATTTAATCACAAATTTCCGTATGAAATATTAACTTTTTTCGTAGGCAAGCTATACCAACAATTCTTTCCGTCCTACATTCCACATACACAGGAAATGCTCCATACCGAGTTTGGTTCGATTTGAATTACTTCTTGACCCAATGAAAAATACTATATTTAAAAATATGTTTTAGAATTAATATCAAATTTCTGTATGAAATACTAACCTTTTCCGTAGACAAGCTATGCCAACAATTCCTTTTGTCCTACATTTCACATACACACCGGACACTCCATACCGGGTTTGGTTTGATTTGAATAACTTCTTTACCCAATGGAAAATACAATATTTAAAAATTTTATACTCGAAATAATCGCAAATTTCCATATGAAAAACTAACTTTTTTCCTAGACACGCTATCACAAAATTTCTTTCCATTTTAGACTCTGCATACCCAGGGGATACTCCATACTAAATTTGGTTCGATTTGGACCAATGCTTGGCCCGATCAAAAACAGCTATTTCGAAATATACTTATTCTAAATTTTTCGGATATAATAGGAAATTTCCGTATGAAATACTAACTTTTTTCCTAGGCAAGCTATAGCATAAATTCCTTTTGTATTACATTCCACATACACAGATGATACTCCATACCGGGTTTGGTTCGATTTGGATAACTCCTTGACCCAATGAAAAATACTATTTTTAAAAATTAAATATTCGAAATAATCGCAAATTTCCTTTTGAAAAGCTAACTTTTTTCCTAAGCAAATTATAATTACCTTCTCCTTCTCTCAACCGGGCTGGGGACCGGCTACGGTGGAGTTAATAGGAGAATTGAGGCCGAGCAAACGGTAAAAATCCACGCTCTAAGACTCTCTCCGTGTAAAACCAAACAAACAGAACAAAACAAATTATAACATATAGCTAAACTTATGTGGGAAAATTGTCTCAAGTTGATTGAAAGAACCAATTCTCAAGATTTTCCAGTTTTTTCTGAGCGTGTTTCCCTCCTCGTTTACCGTTTATCATCCGGGCTGGGGACCGGCTATGGCGGAGTTACAAACAAACAACTACAGGAAATTTTAAGAGCGTAAGGTAAAAAAAAAGCAAGCTCAAACTATATCTCCAAACACAACGAAGCATAATAAATCGCTAAATGACTATAAATGACTATGACTATAAAGTTCGCAAAAATCCGTATGAAGACCCAGCTTTTTTCCTAGGCAAGCTTTACCATAAATTCTTTTTTTCCTACACTCTACCTACACAGGGGATACTCTATACCGAGTTTGGTTTGATTTGCACAACTCCTTGTCCCGTTGAAAAAAACCTATTTTTAAAATTACTTATTTGAAAAAATTGCAATTTTTCGCACAAAAAACTAACTCTTATCTACGCAAGCTATATCAAAATTTCTTTTTGTTGTACACTCTACCTACACATGGGATACTCTATATCAATTTTGGTTTCATTTGCACAGCTTCTTGACCCAATCAAAAATAACTATAGTTAGAATTCGCTAATCGCGAAATTCGCAAAATTCCGTATGAAAACCCAGTTTTTTCCTAGACAAGATGTACCAAAAATTCTCTTTGTTTTACACTCTACCTACACAGGATTTGGACATCTCCTTGGACCGATCAAAAACAGCTATTTCTAAATACACTTATTCTAAATTATTCGGAAATAATAGGAAATTTCCGTATGAAATACTAACTTTTTTCCTAGCCAAGCTATAGCAAAATACCTTTTGTCCTACGTTCCACATAAACAGTGGATACTCCATACCGGGTTTGGTTTGATTTGAATAATTTCTTGACCCAATGAAAAATACTATATTTAAAAATTAAATTTTAAAATTAATCGCATATAACCGTATGAACCATCAAATTTTTTTGCAGGCAAGCTATTCCAAAAATTCTTTTTGTTATACATTCCGAATAAACATGGGATACTCCATACCGGGTTTGGTTTGATTTGAATAATTTCTCGACCCAATGAAAAATACTATATTTAAAAATTAAATATTAGATTTAATCACAAATTTCCGTATGAAATATTAACTTTTTTCGTAGGCACGCTATACCAACAATTCTTTCCGTCCTACATTCCACATACACAGGAAATGCTCCATACCGAGTTTGGTTCGATTTGAATTACTTCTTGACCCAATGAAAAATACTATATTTAAAAATATGTTTTAGAATTAATATCAAATTTCTGTATGAAATACTAACCTTTTCCGTAGACAAGCTATGCCAACAATTCCTTTTGTCCTACATTTCACATACACACCGGACACTCCATACCGGGTTTGGTTTGATTTGAATAACTTCTTTACCCAATGGAAAATACAATATTTAAAAATTTTATACTCGAAATAATCGCAAATTTCCATATGAAAAACTAACTTTTTTCCTAGACACGCTATCACAAAATTTCTTTCCATTTTAGACTCTGCATACCCAGGGGATACTCCATACTAAATTTGGTTCGATTTGGACCAATGCTTGGCCCGATCAAAAACAGCTATTTCGAAATATACTTATTCTAAATTTTTCGGATATAATAGGAAATTTCCGTATGAAATACTAACTTTTTTCCTAGGCAAGCTATAGCATAAATTCCTTTTGTATTACATTCCACATACACAGATGATACTCCATACCGGGTTTGGTTCGATTTGGATAACTCCTTGACCCAATGAAAAATACTATTTTTAAAAATTAAATATTCGAAATAATCGCAAATTTCCTTTTGAAAAGCTAACTTTTTTCCTAAGCAAATTATAATTACCTTCTCCTTCTCTCAACCGGGCTGGGGACCGGCTACGGTGGAGTTAATAGGAGAATTGAGGCCGAGCAAACGGTAAAAATCCGCGCTCTAAGACTCTCTCCGTGTAAAACCAAACAAACAGAACAAAACAAATTATAACATATAGCTAAACTTATGTGGGAAAATTGTCTCAAGTTGATTGAAAGAACCAATTCTCAAGATTTTCCAGTTTTTTCTGAGCGTGTTTCCCTCCTCGTTTACCGTTTATCATCCGGGCTGGGGACCGGCTATGGCGGAGTTACAAACAAACAACTACAGGAAATTTTAAGAGCGTAAGGTAAAAAAAAAAGCAAGCTCAAACTATATCTCCAAACACAACGAAGCATAATAAATCGCTAAATGACTATAAATGACTATGACTATAAAGTTCGCAAAAATCCGTATGAAGACCCAGCTTTTTTCCTAGGCAAGCTTTACCATAAATTCTTTTTTTCCTACACTCTACCTACACAGGGGATACTCTATACCGAGTTTGGTTTGATTTGCACAACTCCTTGTCCCGTTGAAAAAAACCTATTTTTAAAATTACTTATTTGAAAAAATTGCAATTTTTCGCACAAAAAACTAACTCTTATCTACGCAAGCTATATCAAAATTTCTTTTTGTTGTACACTCTACCTACACATGGGATACTCTATATCAATTTTGGTTTCATTTGCACAGCTTCTTGACCCAATCAAAAATAACTATAGTTAGAATTCGCTAATCGCGAAATTCGCAAAATTCCGTATGAAAACCCAGTTTTTTCCTAGACAAGATGTACCAAAAATTCTCTTTGTTTTACACTCTACCTACACAGGATTTGGACAACTCCTTGACCCGATCAAAAAGAGCTATTTTTAAATATACTTATTCAAAATTATTCGGAAATAATAGGAAATTTCCGTATGAAATACTAACTTTTTTCCTATAGCAAAAATTCCTTTTGTCCTGCGTTCCACACACACAGGGGATAATCTACTCGGGTTTTGGGTCGGTTTGAGTAATAGAATTCGGCTTGAATTCGGAAATAATAGGAAATTTCCGTATGAAATACTAACTTTTTTCCTATAGCAAAAATTCTTTTTGTCCTGCATTCCACACACACAGGGAATAATCTATTCCGGGTTTGGGTCGGTTTGAATATTTTCTTGACCCAATGAAAAATACTATATTTAAAAATTAAATTTTAGAATTAATCGCAAATATCCGTATGAAATATTAACTTTTTTGTAGGCAAGCTATACCAAAAATTCTCTTTTCCTACATTCCGCATATACAGGGCATACTCCATACCGAGTTTGGTTCGATTTTAATAACTTCTTGACCCAATGAAAAATACTATATTTAAAAATTAAATATTAGAAATAATCACAAACTTCAGTATGAAATATTAACTTTTTTTTGTAGGCAAGCTATACCAACCATTCCTTTTGTCCTACCTTCCACATACACAGGGGATATTCCATACCGGTTTGGTTCGATTAGAATTACTTCTTGACCCAATGAAAAATACTATATTTAAGAATTAAATTTTAGAATTAATCGCAAATATCCGTATGAAATATTAACTTTTTTCGTAGGCAAGCTATACCAACAATTCCTTTCGTCCTACATTCCACATACACAGGAAAAACTCCATACCGGGTTTGGTTCGATTTGAATTACTTCTTGACCCAATGAAAAAAACTTAATTTTAAGAATTAAATTTTAGATTTAATCGCAAATTTCCGTATGAAATACTAACTTTTTCCGTAGGCGAGCTATGACAACAATTTGTTTTGACCTACATTCCACATAAACAGCGGATACTCCATACCGGGTTTGGTTTGATTTGAATACCCTCTTTACCCGATGGAAAATACAATATTTAAAAATTACATACTCGAAATAATTGCAAATTTCCATATGAAAAACTAACTTTTTTTTCCTAGGCACGCTATATCAAAAAATCTTTTCATTTTAGACTCTGCATACACGGGGGATACTCCGTACTAAACTTGGTTTGATTTGGACAACTCCTCGGCCAGATCAAAAGTAGCTATTTCTAAATATACTTATTCTAAATTATTCGGAAATAATAGGAAATTTCTGTATGAAATACAAACTTTTTTCCTAGGCAAGCTATAGCAAAAATTCCTTTCGTCCTACATTCCACATACACAGGAAAAACTCCATTCCGGGTTTGGTTCGATTTGAATTACTTCTTGACCCAATGAAAAAAACTTAATTTTAAAAATTAAATTTTAGATTTAATCGCAAATTTCCGTATAAAAAACTAACTTTTTCCGTAGGCAAGCTACGACAACAATTTGTTTTGTCCTACATTCCACATAAACAGCGGATACTCCATACCGGGTTTGGTTCGATTTGAATACCTTCTTTACCCGATGGAAAATACAATATTTAAAAATTGCATACTCGAAATAATTGCAAATTTCCATATGAAAAACTAACTTTTTTTCCTAGGCACGCTATAACAAAAAATCTTTTCATTTTAGACTTTGCATACACGGGGGATACTCCGTACTAAATTTGGTTTGATTTGGACAACTCCTTGGCCAGATCAAAAGCAGCTATTTCTAAATATACTTATTCTAAATTATTCGGAAATAATAGGAAATTTCTGTATGAAATATAAACTTTTTTCCTAGGCAAGCTATAGCAAAAATTCCTTTTGTCCTACGTTCCACATACACAGTGGATACTCCATACCGGGTTTGGTTCAATTTGGACAACTTTTGACCCAATGAAAAATACTATTTTTAATAATTAAATATTCGAAATAATCGCAAATGTCCGTATGAAATACTAACTTTTAGACATTTTAGACTCTGCATACACAGGGGATACTCCGTAAAAAATTGGTTCGAATTGGACAACTCCTTGACTTGAACAGAAAGACCTAATTTTAAAATTCGTTTTTCGCGAAATTCGCAAACTGCCATATGAAACACCAATTTTTTTCCTAGGCAAGCTATAGAAAAAATTCATTTCGTACTACACTCTACCTACACGTGGGAAATTCTATGCCGAGTTTGGTTTGATTTGGACAACTCTATGGCCCAATCAAATAAACAAAATAATCGCAAATTTCCGCAGGAATAATCAACTTCTTTCCTAGTCAAGCTATAGCAGAAATTCTTGGCAGTTTAGGCTCTACGTACACCGGGGATACTCCATACTAATAAAATCTTGGCATTGGCAGAAATCCAAGACGTAAAAGGGTAACAAAAATAAACTAAAGTAAGTTTAAACACGTAGAACAATTGTGATATCAAGACATACACGTTTCAATTATGCTCACGAAGTCGCAATAAACATAACAAATACACAGTTTCCTTGAAATCAAGATAAAACAAATTAGTTTGAACAGACGCGAGCAGTACTTTCACTGTAACATAGGAATCTTTTTCAGGAAAACCAAAAGGAACTTGCACCTCATAATCACTTTTGATTAATTTAATTTTCATGAGAATCTCAAGTTTTCGCAATAGACAACATTGCACACTGTCTTCGAAAAAGAATCTGATTTTGCCGACAAAAGTTTCTTATTCGATTTTAGCTGCAATACACTTGTCCATCCCACAACCACGACCATAGGCACAAGAAAACAACATAAAATGCTGGAGATATCGACAAGGTAATTTAGAGCCCGGGTTTTCGTTTCTGAACTTTAGCGTCTCTGAGCTCTCAACAAAACCTTCAACATTGTCGAAGGCTTTATGCTGCTGGAAATTTTTTAAAGTTCCAACCAAGCAATCATTCTCAACTTTCACTTTGGCAACAAACTTTGATCTAATAAAACTCTCGACCATCAATTGTCATTGATTTTCTGTTCAGGTCAAAGGAGCTATGAGTATTCTGTTAGCTGATTGAAACATGAACGCTGATGTTGTGAAGAGTCGTCCAATAAACTTAACTTGCCATGCTAAGTGTCGCAGCAAGTGAAAATTAATTGAGTCCATTCTTTCTGATTTTTCACCCACACTCAGTCAGAATTCATTCAGTAATCGGTTGCAGAACTCAACAATCGCGGACGACTCATAGAATTCTCGAACCGAAAACGCTAACATTTTGATATCAATCTCATCCGTTCTTCTTTCCTCGCCAAACAGAAAAGGTGGCAAAACGACAGGAGCTAAATATAACAAGACAGCTTTTACTTTTTTTGCTTTCCAGGACGACAACACATCAAAAGAACGAACTGTCTTCTTTAGCTCTTTGGGTAACTTGAGTCCTATCGGCAATTCTTTCAACTCATTCTTGTGCTCAGTCCTCATCTTATCATAAAAATTGCAAAAATGTCCTTTCAAACTCCTAGAAACAGCAGATGCGTAGGATCGACAGGTGAGGTAAGTGGTTGATCTGGGATGACGACAAAAACTTTGCTGCATCCCTTCACACCCTGAGTCCTAGCTTCACAGTCCGATTTCTTTCCTTTTTCTAGCCTAATTTGTTCAATACTTCCATTAAAGAGTGCCTGAAGATCGATCTTATGTGATTCATCAAATCTCATCATGAAAGCTTCGTTATGTGGATAGTGCTGTGCCCCACCAATATAAACTCCCCGCTGAGTGCACAAGGTACAACCGTAATACGCATTGCACTGTTTCTTTTTTAATACCTTAGATTTTCAAATTCGGTCAAAAACAAGAAGTATCGGATTCTGTCTAACTACTATGTCATTGCCTTTGGATTTGACAATATCTCTACCGGAAAATTGCCTTTCGATATGATCAAGGAAAGAATCAAAACCAGGAAAACTTGGACCAACAAACAAAGCCGCAATAACTGTGTTTTTAAAAGCTTGTCTTTTTTAGTGGAAGATCTGCAACAGCAATAAAAAGGGGCCAAGCGGAAGTTGCGGATGACTTGCAAACATTGGCACCATCAGTGTTTAAAATTAGTCTAACTGACAGCTGGGTATGGGAAATTTGCAATTTCGCCATGATAACATCAATTAATTCTATTTTGGTTTCAGCGTACATTATGATTTCATCTAAAGATTTTTCTCCAATTTGAATGAGGAGAGCACAAAAATTCAGCCACATAATCTCTCCATTTTCTACAATTTGTTTTTTTTACTCGTATATTGCGTAAAACTGAGACAACTTTGTATTGACTGTCCAAGGAGAGATACTCTGACCTCCAAACAAAATTTGGTCTCTTTTCAGAAGATCACCCAGCAGGGAATCAGGTGCAATTTGCTCAGCAGCTATAGCAAGAAGAGAAGATGCAAGATTATTCGGTGATACTTCTTCGACTTCTTTCAGACGCCTAGCACTATAATTCGAGCAAAGTACAGAGTCGGTTTCTTCTTGACCAAATTGAATATCCGATTTGACACTGCAGACATCACTGCGATAAGGACTAAGCGCGCGCGAAGCTAGAGAGACACTACTGCAAGCATCATCCAAGAACAAAAACTCGTCCAGTGAAATATTGGAAACTGATTGGTCGTCCGAGGGAAGAACAACAGAGTACTCAAGCTCGATACAGCTTTCTACTGATGTAACACTTATTGCGTTTGATCCCTCATCATAAAAATTAAACAGATTTGACAAAGGACCCTTCGGTAAATCGACAGGTGTAATTTTTATTCGGGGCTTCATTTTTCTACGTCGCTTCGCCTCAAGTACTGGCAACGGAATTTCAACAGGTTCTTCTTCAATACTTCCACCATGACATTCTGTGTGACCACAAAGACAGTTAACGTTATTCTTTCCCAAAAAGTGCTGGTTGTGAAAGCAAAGCAGTTCTTCTCCATCATGAATTTTCTTGAGAGCTCGTAATCAAACGCATTCATGCCCTTTAAACCCTCTGGTCATTTAGAAATCGCAGTTAGCTTTGCATGAGTGATTAGTCCACCGCGCAACACCAACTAATAACTTCTCACCATCCATCAAAGACCACTCATCCACTTCACGGCCTTTAGATTTTTTTGTAAGAAGTCCAACTTTAGCATCAATTTTCCTGGTTTAATTGTCTTTCCACCTCAATTCACTAATTCATATCCACCAAAACTGTCTAGTTCTAAGCAAAAGCCGGCACTATGAGCTTCGGAATAAATGTTGTTCATGTCGGTAAACAGCTTCTGATGCAAACGATCTTGTCCTAACTGCTCTAAAAATCTCTGTTCAAAAAGAGGCGTTGTCATAGCGTGGAGTTCTTGGCCTCCCGGTTCAATAAACTTAATTGAAACAAACCACTCAACCTGTCAAAACTTTTCAAATGGATCGATCAGAACTGAAAACAAAAACCAGAGCTCAATGAAAGTTTCTGCGAATCTTTCAAAAAAGACATGAACACAAAGCAAACGAAAGATTAACTCAATTTTCAGGTTCTAACTTTCAGAAACTCGGAGAAAATTTAATTATAACAAACATAAGACCAATCATCCCATCAATCAGAGGTGTATACCGCACTTAAAGCTAAATACGAACTTTCTGCAACAATAGATAAGAAAAAATAAGTAACTTCAAATCTTCTGCACAATAGTAAAGGCAAGCAAAAACATGAAAAACAACAGTGCTGGTAAGTTTCAACATTAATCTGTCTAACTGACTGCATTTTAACTAAGGAATTGAAAAACCAATGGGATGTGTATTCTCAGGCGTTGCAACCGGGTGGGGTCCTTGATTTCTGCTCAAAACGCTTTGCATCTCCAGTCCCGCCTGATTTGCAGCCCTTTTCGCTTTTTTGAAAGCAAGACAAGAGGTCAAGGGGTACTTCTGTAAAACGACCTGTGAAAAGAAAAGAGTAACGCAAAAATCCTCCTTGGTCACAAGCAGTAAACAAAAAATCTAATGGTAGAACAGTGCTTGAGGAACTTCATATCATGAATCAACCTTGTTAGAGCTTTTTTTCTGTTTAATTAATTTTACCAATTGGTTGAATTTTACTAAAGTTATTTTATAAACATAAACAACTAAATCAGACAAGTACCCTTGAAGACTTCAGTTGCGTCTATATCAGCCTCCTTCCTCACTGGCGGGGTTTCGCTTTCAATCATGTCACTAAACAAGTACATTGTCTCCAAATAGACATTTCCTCAGGTTGCGCCCAAGCACTGATGGGTACGAGTTTGCCTGCAGCTCTTCCATTAGATTTTTCCCCTCAAAAGTACATCTGAAGTTGGGTAGCTCTTCTTCAATTCAGGGTCTTTGTCGACACTTTGAAAACCATTTTTCTGCAGAATTGCAAATTTTTTGAGGTCACCAACCTAGCAAAAAAGCTTTTAAAAAAGAAAAACAATCGTTAAGGAAAACTAGGTGATATTAACCAAATCATCAAACTCTCTTATCAGCTTTCGCCTGTTCTTGTCAGCTTTCCTCTTAGATTTTTGGACAAATTTTGTAGCAAGCTTCATTATTTTTGCATGCCCTTCAACAAAGTCCACAAAATCGTTGCAAATATTGCATTCAACCTGCAAGAAAAACAAATCAAAATACTTCGTTGCTCCTTGAAAACCAGGGATAACCAATTACATTTTAAAATTTATTTCTACAGGAAAAACATTTAACTCGTCAAATTCATCACCAGCTCCTACGTCGTCTGCTGATATCGACGGCAATAAAGCCGTTTTTGATGCGAACTCGTTCCTTGCGGCTCTCTGCTCAACACTGGTGGGTTTTCAGAAATTCCAGTGCCACCAATTGCCGAAATACGCAAATATACCGTCTGGCTAGAGATGCCAAAACGCGACTGACTCTGCGTTGTATTTTCAGATTCATTTTCAGTAGCTCTTTGTCTTGCGTTCGCGATGACACAGGAGTAGTAACCTCACTAACAACATCCACAAAAAACACAGGTTGCTCACCCCGATTCAAGCGATTCGCAGTTATAGCTTTATGCTCCCCAATTTGCTTAGATGGCCCTTTCCCAGATATATAGCCCTGCGGATACCGTTCTTGTGAATAATCGACACCCATTCGCCGTGCTTAAGATAGAGTTTATCGTCCGCAGTCACACCAATCGGCCATATCGGTCCATCAATAGAAGTTGAAATGACTGATTTTCGTAATAAAAAAGCCACCTCATGTCCCGATTCTGTTCCCTTATTTGCCGCACTACTCTTGTTTCTCGATCGGTTTCAAAACCTTTTTGCTTGACGGCCCTTTAACCAGATTTTCTTGATTGAGACATCCTTTCTCTGGAAAAATTAACGACTGATGAAGCTTCAAACAAAATCAATAAACAACCAAAATGAAGACCGTAAAAGAGATTTCTTCAAAGTTTGCAGATTAAAGAACATTCCAGTCAATTTCAAGTTTTCACCGAAACAAGATACGCTTGTACTTTAACTACCGCTGTATAATAAATTTCCCTCTTAGAAAAAACAGCAAACAAAATTAATTTAATTTTCCGAAATTAGGGCACATTGACCATCGCAAATATCGAAAGAGACGGATATAAAAATAAATGCTCTGAAAAAATTTTGTGGCCAATTTTCAAGCGACATGGTTACGTCGTTTCAAGAAAACGCATCTGCATAATAACAATCTCATCTAACTACTTCAAAACTGAATGTATCAAAATTAAACAAAAGTAAAACACAAAGCCAATCATGTAAGCTGATAAAAGTAGTTCCCATTTAAAATAAAAAACGCATCAAAAAAATAACTGCAGAAAATAACTATCAATTCATACGCTAATTGCTCAAAGTTCTATGCATGAGAGCTATCGAACTTCGGCTGGTTCGCTCATATAATGTTGATTTCTGCTGTTCACCATTCTCATTGGGCTGGTCAACAGAACCAGGCGTCGCTTCGGAAGCCAATACGACTGGGGCATTTGCGACCACATTCTCAAAATCCACATAAAGCTCGTAATCCAAACCATTGGAAAGACGAATTAATGTTTGCATTCTATGCTCTGCAATTTGTCCAGAAGGTCCTTTGTCTAAGAAAATTGCGTTCCTAACAACATTTCTGTGAATAATTGTCACCGGGATTTAGTGAGAGCTTGTAACCTTCCGTGATACTCAATGGCCAGAATGCACTGTTTAAGTCAGTAACTACCAATGCATCAGCGTAGTATAATAACAACTTCGTGTCACGCAAATTTTCTGAACGCGAGTCAGCCTGAGGCTCAACGGTTTCGCTTGATTGAGCCATGTTTTCTCTGAAACCAAACATAAACTAATAGAAATTGATAGCGTGGTGCATAGTTGATAAAGACAGCTTAGAGAACAGGAAAACAATTAAGAGATTGCAATAAATTTAAAAGCTTTTTAGAGACAGACAACTACTTCAAATGTAGTTTTAAGGTTTCAACCAATATGATTCACAATTAAATAACTTAAATCCACACTTATATAAAATCTATTCAAATTTGGAAATTTTTAGAATAAGTTCAGAGTAAAATATACTACAAAAATATCAAACTAATCTTTACAACGGAACTCAAAATTGGGAAAATCACATTTATCAAATTTACGACCCAAAAATTGCAGTCCAAAAGATTAACATCGGACCAATTCCGAGAATAAAATTAAAAACAAACACTGAAGCTCATCATTTTTTAAAACAATGAATTTAAATTTAAAAAGGGCGATCTTCATACAGGTTTTTCAGGTGAATTTATAGGACGGCAAAATGTGCACTTCATTTCTCTTTCCTCTTATAGCTTTCCTTCTTCATTTGCTTCGCTTCAGAGCTGCACTTCCCCTTTTTTTAATTCTCTGTCGAGTGTTTAAGCCGCTTTTGTTAGCTGAGCGTCTGGCCTGCTTCTTGGCGTCAGGGAATCTGTCTAGAGCAAACTTCAGTTCAACTGCACCAAAGTAATTTTGATACAATTTACCATAATAGTATTTACAAAAAATTGAAATAATTGAACTTCAAACCGCACTGGTTTGGGAATTAAATGATTGAACTCAACGTTTGAACAATGAACAATTTGATAATGAGATTTGAATAAGGGGAAGAAAATGATTAAGATATTTAAAACTCACGAAAAAAGTCAGCTTTTTATCAACAGCTGCGCAGTTTCTTCCAGATTAAACGCTTCTTGCTGGCAAGATCATGTCGTAGGCCAATCCGTTGACTCCTCATATCCAACTTCTCAAAACCATTTCGTAGACATAGTGTGAATGTCCGGCATACACGTGATCTAAGTTCTTGCTGTTTGAACCAAACTGTAGAGGATGCTTTAATTCAAACTGGTTCACCAAAAGAGATTACTGTAAGTCATCTATGTCTTCTCCGTCTTCATTGGCAGCTGCCACGGTCGCATTTTCAATGTTTTCAAAATCCTCTACCAGAGCATCATTCACCTGTTAATGAAAACCTACCGCTTTAGCAAACCTTCAAAGAGTTTCACAAAAAATGAACTCTTACAATCTTGGATAGCTTTCTTTTCAACAGACCCAACTCTTCCATGGCCTCACTGGATTGACGTTGCATGTTCTCAATCACGTCGTTCACGGTCTTCTTACTTATCAGCATAGCCTCAGCTATTTCTTGGTGTTTTGCGCAGCACTAAAATTTTGAACAGCTGAAGAAAATCCGAAGATTTTTTCATAAAAAGGTACCCTAGGTATCATTGTCAACAAATATAATAAATGATAATGATGGCGGTCTAAGTACACTAATTTATATTTATGAACAAAAAATTGAATTAGAAAGAGCTCGAAAACATACCATGACATTCTCGCAGTGTTCGGGTTCCTTTGATTTTTTTCTTTCTCCACTGCTTGAGAGGCATTTCAGCATTTTCAGCACATCCATCATCATTATCGCAAGATACTTAAACTTTGTTTCAGTTCCTCTAGTTCCTTTGTGAAATCCCCAGTTCCTTGTTTAACAATCTTGTAACAGCTTACTTTGTCATCTTATGAGAGCGAAACCTGATGCCCTGTTGTTTTCGAAATTTTGTCCACATAGCTCTTGTTGCCCCACATTCCGAGTTTTCAAAAATTATTCGGACATCATCTTGCTCAACAGTGAGTACAAGCCAGTGGAATTGATGTTCTATTACAAACGACCTGAAGAGAAAATAACCCTGAACAAAATGAAAAGTGGTCCTAGCCATAATAACCAACCAAAAGTAATTATAATAATTAATCTTAAATTTCCGTATGAAAACCTAACTTTTTTCAACGGCAAGTTATAGCAAAATGTTGACATTTTGACTTTGCATACACAGTGGATACTCCATAATAAATTTGGTTCAAATTGGACAACTCCTTGAGCCGATGCAAAAGACCTATTTTTAATCTTCGTTATTTGGGAAATTCGCAAACTTCTTCTTCTTGAAAACTTTTTCCTAGGCAAAAAAACTATAACAAAAATTTATTCTATTTTACACTCTAACTATACAGGGGATACTCTATACCGAGTTTGGTTCGATTTGGACAACTCCTTGACCCGATGAAAAAGACCTAATTTTAAAATTCGTTACTCGCGAAATTCGCAATTTTACGTATGAAATACAGAATTTTTTCGTAGGGAATTTATAGCAAAATTTGGGGCAATGTAGACTCTACATACACAGGGGATACTCTAAGCCTAGTTTGG
This sequence comes from Convolutriloba macropyga, assembly GCF_964194025.1. Taxonomy (NCBI): domain Eukaryota; kingdom Metazoa; phylum Xenacoelomorpha; order Acoela; family Convolutidae; genus Convolutriloba; species Convolutriloba macropyga. The sequence continues at coordinate 45,341,455 of NC_134475.1, forward strand.
TTTGATTTGGACAACTCCATGACCCGTTGAAAAAGACCTATTTGAAAAACTCCTCATTCAAAACTTTTCGGAAATAAAAGGAAATTTCCTTATGAAATACTTACTTTTTCCTAGGCAAGCTATAGCAAAAATTCTTTTTGTCCTACTTTCCACATACACATGGGATACTCCATGCCGGGTTTTGTTCGATTTTGACAACTCCTTTACCCAAGGAAAAATACTATATTTAAAAACTAAATATTCGAAATAGTCGCAAATTTCCGTATGAAAAGCTAACTTTTTTCCTAGACAAGCTATAGCAAATCGATCCAAAGTGGGAATGGAGTATACCTTGGTTACCTAGAGTGTAAAACAAAAAAAATGTCTGCTATAGCTTGTCGAGGAAAAAAGTTAGCTTTTCATACGGAAATTTGCGATTAAATCGCATAAATTGCGATTGCAATTCATTCGAAATAATCTCAAATTTCCGTATCAAAAGTTAACTTTTTTCCTAGACCAGCTATAGCAGACATTTTTTTGTTTTACCCTCTTTGTACCCGTGGTTTAATCCGTACCCAATTTGGTTTGATTTGAACAACTCCTTGACCCGATGAAAAATAATATATTTAAAAACTAAACATTGGAAATAATCGCAAATTTCCGTATGAAAAGTTAACTTTTTTTCTAGACAGTTTATAGCAAGAATTCGTTTTGTTTCATACTCTAGATACCCTTGGTATACTCCATACCCACTTTGGTTTGATTTGAACATCTCCTTGACCCGATGAAAAATACTATATTTAAAAATTAAACATTGGAAGTAATCGCAAATTTTTGTATGAAAAGTTATCTTTTTCCTAGACAAGCTAGAGCAAAAATTTTTTTGTTTTACACTCCAGTTACCCATGGTATACTCCATACCCAGTTTGGTTTGATTTGAACAACTCCTGGACCCGATAAAAAAGACCTATTTTTAAAATTGAGTATTCGAACTAATCTCAAATTTCCGTATGGAAAGTGAAAAGCAGCTAACTTTTGTCCTAGACAAGCTATAGCAAAATCTTTCCGTTTTCCACTCTACGAACCGTGGTATACTCCATACCCAGTTTGGTTTCATTTGAACAACTCCTTTACCCGATGAAAAAGACCTATTTTTAAAATTAAGTATTCGAACTAATCGCAAGTTTCCGCATGAAAAGTGAAAAGCAGCTAACTTTTGTCCTAGACAAGCTATAGCAAATATTTTTTCTTTTTACACTCTAGGAACCGTGGTATACTCCATACCCAGTTTGGTTTGATTTGAACAACTCCTTGACCCGATGAAAAAGACCTATTTTTAAAATTAAGTATTCGAACTAATCGCAAATTTCCGTATGAAAAGTGAAAAGCAGCTAACTTTTGTCCTAGACAAGCTATAGCAAAATCTTTCCGTTTTCCACTCTACGAACCGTGGTATACTCCATACCCAGTTTGGTTGGATTTGAACAACTCCTTGACCCGATGAAAAAGACCTATTTTTAAAATTAAGTATTCGAACTAATCGCAAATTTCCGTATGAAAAGTGAAAAGCAGCTAACTTTTGTCCTAGACAAGCTATAGCAAAATCTTTCCGTTTTCCACTCTACGAACCGTGGTATACTCCATACCCAGTTTGGTTTGATTTGAACAACTCCTTGACCCGATGAAAATACTACATTTAAAAATTAAAAATTGGAAATAATCGCAAATTTCCGTATCAAAAACTAATTTTTTCCGAAACAAGCTATAGCAAAAAGTGTTTTACACTCTAGGTATCCAAGGTGTACTCCATACCCAATTTTCTTCGATTTGAACAACTCCTTGACCCGATAAAAAAGAACTATTTTTAAAATTAATTATTCGAAATAATCCGATGAAAAGCTAACTTTTTTCCTAGACAAGCCATAGCAAAAAATTCTTTTCGTTTTACACTCTTGGTACCCGTGGTTGAATCCATACCCAGTTTGGTTTGATTTGAACAACTCCTTGACCCGATGAAAAATACAATAAATAAAAGTTAAACATTGGAAATAATCGCAAATTTCCGAATGAAAAGTTAACTTTTTTTCCTAGACAGTTTATAGCAAAAATTCTTTTTGTTTTACACACTAGGTACCCTTGATATACTCCATACCCACTTTGGTTTGATTTGAACATCTCCTTGACCGATGAAAATTACTATATTTAAAAATTAAACATTGGAAATAATCGCAAATTTCCGTATGAAAAGTTGAATTTTTTCCTAGACAAGCTAGAGCAAAAATTCTTTTTGTTTTACACTCCAGTTACCCATGTTATACTCCATACCCAGTTTGATTTGATGTGAGCAACTCCTTGACCCGATGAAAATGACCTATTTTTAAAAATAATTATTCGAAATAATCGCAAATTTCCGTATGAAAAGCTAACTTTTTTCTAGACAAGCTAAAGCAAAAACTATTTTTGTTTCACACTCCAGTTACCCATGGTATACTCCATACCCAATTTGATTTGATGTGAGCAACTCCTTGACCCGATGAAAAGTGCTATATTCAAAAATTAAATATTGGAAATAGTCGCAATTTTCCGTATGAAAAGCTTACTTTTTTCCTAGAGAAGATATAGCAAAAAATTCTCTTTATTTTACACTCTAGTTACCCATGGTATACTCCATACCCAGTTTGATTTGATGTGAGCAACTCCTTGACCCGATGAAAAGTGCTATATTCAAAAATTAAATATTGGAAATAGTCGCAAATTTCCGTATGAAAAGCTTACTTTTTTCCTAGAGAAGCTATAGCAAAAAATTCTCTTTGTTTTACACTCTAGTTACCTGTGGTATACTCCATACCCAGTTTGATTTGATGTGAGCAACTCCTTGACCCGATGAAAAATACCATTTTTTGAAAAAAATATATTCTAATTAATCGCAAATTTCCGTATGAAAAGCTTACTTTTTTCCTAGAGAAGCTATAGCAAAAAATTCTCTTTGTTTTACACTCTAGTTACCCGTGGTATACTCCATACCCAGTTTGATCTGATGTGAGCAACTCCTTGACCCGATGAAAAATACCTATTTTTGAAAAAAATATATTCGAATTAATCGCAAATTTCCGTATGAAAAGCTAACTTTTTTTCTAGACATGCTAAAGCAAAAACTATTTTTGGTTTTACACTCCAGTTACCCATGGTATACTCAATACCCAGTTTGATTTGATTCGATCAACTCTTTTTTAGCCGATGAAAAAGACCTATTTTTAAAAATCGTTTATCGTGAAATTCGAAGTTAACCATTGTTTAAATAAAGTTTGCAATTTAAACATGGCAGTTTTCTGAAAGCCTTTTTGTAATCTTGGGATATACCCTGCAGGCAAAAAGAAAATATCCATGTGGATTTGAAAATAGCAAAGATTAAATAAACATCATAAATATACAACATAAACGCCAATGTGGCCAAAACGGTTACTTTAGGAAGTACAAATTGGTTAACAGCTCAATCTAATAGCTCAAGAGAACAACAATTTTGCTAAAATACAACAATTCAAAAACAGCAATTTAAACACATCAATTCAAAAACAACAATTCAAAAACAAAGCACCATTTAAAATTCAAGAATTTGGAAATCATCGCTAGCAACGACAGCGAAGCTTCTTCCCCCAACATGTAAGAACAGGTCTTCTTCGAAAAAATGGCGCCTTGGTTTTTTCGGTAATCACACCGCATTTATAATCCTTTGTGCGCCAGATTTTAAATAGCTTCGTTCCATGATTCTTGCCTTGTTCAATTTCACGAATTGCCCTCGTACAATGTCCAACACCAAAGAAATTGATCCAACCGTTATAAGATCTGCTAAGCTTCTGATTTGGACTCAACTTTCCAAGTTTTACACTTTCAACAACAACGAACAGCTTCGCAACAGTGTCCATAACGTGTTCTGGTTCAACATTTTTTTGCATCAAAGTCAAAAAACTTGAAAGACAACGGTAGCAGTTTCTCGATCTTTCTTCTCGCCCGCCATAACTTTGCTCTCTCCTCCTTCTCTTCCTTCACCAACCTAAACTTCTCTACTCTCGTCACTTTCCTTTCACCACCGGGTCGATCCATCTCGTTCACGAAAACACAGCTCCCAATAGCTTGGCCGGCTTCAATTTTATCCATCTGATCTAAAAAGGGAATTATTTCCTGATTCCAACGATGTATTGCACGTGTTTGTTCCCTATATACACATCTACGGGCCCAAATACGAGCCCCAGTGCAATATATGAGCCCACCAAAGTTCTGCACACCCGTTTTTACAATTCATACCTCTCTACGCTGTTAGATAAAGAATTGTCACCATCACCGAACACCTATTCTACTTATTTCCTTCTCGACGAACTTTCCGACTCGTTCTACTTCCTTTGGAACTTTCGATATGATGCCACGTTCATCTTTATACACGCTTACCTAAAGGAGGTAAGGACTCATTCGATGAGCTTCTCTCTGCTGTCGCTGCACCTCACAGCGTTCGCATGAGCATGTCACGTGACAGGAAGGACGTTGTGAGCAAAAATTTCACTGCCTCATCTCAGTTAGCCGCTATTAAGATGAAGTAAAATAAAAAGTGGTAAATGTGGTAAAAATTTCCGAGAAGCTCTCTAGCTACTGGGCAGTGTATAGAGATAGATGAAAAAATGGCAACTGAGAGGCTGGTGGGGGGAGGAGGGGGTGGTGGTGGGCGCTGGTTGGGACATGTGTCAGAAAAAGGCTTATAGCTCGAAAACTACCGAACCAAATTTAAAAAATGAATGTGTTTCGGAATCAACATGAACTGATGCTTCGATCTAGGGTTGAAAAAAAGTTAAAAAATTACAGGAATGAAAACTCGATTTCTCGATTTTTGAGAATTTGGCTGAAATTCGCTTATTTTCTGCAAAATTTGGAAAATCGAAAAATTAAGCAGGGAAACTAAATCAAAATTTTTCTACCTTTATCCATTCGTAAAGAGTATTAAATGAGCAAGAGAATGATATAACATACGCTTAAAATCGATCACTAAGAAAAAAGTTACTAAACTAAACAACTTTGAAAATATGAAAAATTTGCAAAAATCGACCCCGAGTTCGGTCTCTACATTGCTCTCACATCTCCTTGTTTGGCATTACTTTAAAAGATAATTATATGGTCGTCGCAAGCGTTAGTTCTTGTTTCTTATGACACCAAAAACTTGTATGTTTTGCGCAAATAGTCAAAGTTCGACAAAAATTACCAGTTTTTTCCTCTAAATTGATAGTTCAATTGAAATTTTTGAAACAAGTCAAACGAATGAAAACTGAAATATATATATATATATATATATATATATATATATTCTAAAAGTACAGTATAACGGTAATCAAATAGGCTATCATGTACTTTCAAACTCGTCTTTTCTGAAAAGATTTTAACGCAGGTTTTTTGTGACGTTATATAATCTTTTCATCTAAATCAACAATTCTTGATTTCTACGAAAAAATTTTTCGTAGAAATCAAGTAATTAGCATCTGTTTCAACAAAAACTATAAAAGTAGATTGTCACGGCTACCAAATGAGCTATCATAAACAGTTCAACTCAACTTTTTCAAAAAGATTTTAAGTATATTTTTTTGTGAAGTTAGTAGTAATATAGTGAGCTACACTCCCCGGGGTGGGTGAGGTCCCCAATGTATTAAGATAGGGTATAGCGTATTTTCCTGGATTTGGGCCCTCCCTAACGTATTAAGATAGGGAATGAATTAGCATGTATTAAGATTAGGTATAGCGGGGTTAATGTATTAAGATAGGGTATAGCCGCCATGTATTAGTTATAGCCGGCGACATGTATTAAGATTATGCGCCGACATGTATTAAGATTAGTAATAGCCGCCGACATGTATTAAGATTAGTAATAGCCGCCGACATGTATTAAGATTAGTAATAGCCGCCGACATGTATTAAGATTAGTAATAGCCGCCGACATGTATTAAGATTAGTAATAGCCGCCGACATGTATTGAGATTAGTTATAGCCGCGGACATGTATTGATTAGGTGCCGCCATGTATTAAGATAGGGTATAGGTTTTGTGTATGTATTTGTGCATGTACATTTTCTAGTAGTATAGTCGGTGCAAATGTGGGGGGTAGGTTCGGAGACGCTCCTGATAGGCTGAAATTTTGAGGGGAAAATATCAATGTTTGTGTAGTTATTAAGTGATTACGTGAGAACAATAGAATTGGCTGGGTAATTAATTAATTTGTGTATGTATTTGTGCATGTACATTTTCTAGTAGTATAGTCGGTGCAAATGTGGGGGGTAGGTTCGGAGACGCTCCTGATAGGCTGAAATTTTGAGGGGAAAATATCAATGTTTGTGTAGTTATTAAGTGATTACGTGAGAACAATAGAATTGGCGTGGGTAATTAATTGCTGTAATTATGTGTGGGGTAATTATGTGACAGGTTGAATTTTGTTTACAAATTTTATGTTATTAAATTGTGAAATTAATTGGTGGGGGTTTTCAATTACCCTTGTTATCTGAGGGGTAATTATGTGACATGTTGAATTTTTGTTTACTAATTTTAGGTCAATTGCAAAAATTGTTCCCCTAATTGTTTGAATCAATTGTGTAACAAATGTCTTTTGCGCGCTCATTAATTGGAAAAAGTCAAGATAGCAAGAGGTAGTTTTGATCTACCGTCCTCTGGGTTATGGGCCCAGCGCGCTCCCACTGCGCCATCTTGCTAATTACATGCATATATGCATTATTTTTTGTACATTATTTGAAAAAAGATGTTAAATAAAAGAAAAAAATGAATTAAAATAGTATAAAATGACAGACACAGTACAAATTATGAGCATCAAAATACAAAATTACTCAATCATTTACAATAAATTGTATAAAATTCAATGAACATCAAGGTACACTTAGCCGAGTGGTTAATAAAGTTCGATAAAAAAAGTTTAGAAAACTCACGAGAAACAGTTACGAAAAACATATACTATCGACTTTATTAACTTCAGCTTACTAAATACCAAAATGAACACTACTACATATAGTTACTTATAAAATTTAACACGTGTACATCATGAATATTGTTCAAGTTGGTTTGGAAAAACTTAAATAGTTGAAATGCTGCAAAAATTGCGTAGAATCCACACAAATTTTGCATCTTCTGAAGTGGTCGATGTATTATTTTTTGGTACTTTTTACCTAAAAATTTGTAATGTGTTACTGATCGAGCCAGAGAATCCGCATAATAGTAACTTCTGTTGAGTCGAGCAATCAATATCCAATGTTCACCGACTTTTTTACTCGAAGCAGTGTTAATGATTGCAAAGCTGAATTTGGGTAAATTTGGAATGAAATCTGCTGGAAACGATCCAATGTATTTGAATTTTAGCTCAGGAATGCGTTCAATAATTTGTTGAAGAGATTGATTATCCATGACAAATAATCTTCTGTTTCAATTCGCAAGCTCCGTTTGAACAGGGATTTCTCACATTACAATCAAGTTGAAATGATTCGTTCTTTTCAATAAAGCAACAATCTTTAGATTGGGGAATTTTACGTATCAGACCTCCTGTAGATTCACTTACTCTGTCTTCACTATTACCTGTGACATCGGGATGAAAGATAATAATGATGATTAAAAGTCCCAGGAATACTGCACAAATAAGGTATACATATAAGTTTGGAGTAGGTCTACCCCAATTTTCATCCATTCCCTATCTTGATATTATAGTGTGGAAAGGGTTGCAACTGGGCGATGAAAGTACATATCCAATAAATGTTCCAACGCAGAAGGCAATAATATAAAAACCATAAAAAATTGAGAAGAAAATTAAAAAATCTTGATTAATGCAGAGTTCTTCAGACATTCTTAGCAACTGTTCCAAACTGATCAATTTTAACTGTTGAGATTCGTTCTCCGAGAACAATTAACTCGGTAACATTGGTTAGCGGACGTTCAAAGAACATTTCTAAACGAAGACTTTCCCCACTGAGTTCAGGATAATGAACATTTTCAACAGCATCTTGAAGTGATGTGAGATCGAATACAAGCACATAATGATCTGTGAAGAAATCATTCGGTAACGCAGGAATTTCTTCGTTGAAGTTCATTGCCTTCATTGTTGTAACATAAGCTCTACAATTGTTGGTTGTATCAATTGAGACAACAGCTCTCCCCCCTCGAACAATTCTCAGCTCCCGCAGTCCAAACTTTCGATAATGAAAAGGATTTTCTTGAAAATGTCCGGTGAATGCTGAATTAGTGTTCATTGCTATTGCAATTCGTCTGATTGGGGCATTATTGAAAACATTTTCCTGAATAAATTGATTTTGTCCAGAAGGAATAATAAATGTTCGCGCAATTGTCTCCATAAAATTATAGCAAGCTGGTTGATGTGTTAGTTGATACTTGATTGTCTGGTGATAGACCTCATTAACGACAACACGTCTCGTAAAAAGTGAACAGTCAAGAACTCTAAGGGAAACATGTGGATTGTAGGAAATCATGTAAAAATTTGGTCTCGCTCGAATCAATTTGAGTCTAATTTTTGTATTTGGAAGTAATAATTTTTCACATTGAAATAAGTCGATTGCAAGTTTACCATATAAGGTAACCCCATCTTTCAACAAAAGCTCTTCTTCCCTATCTATGAACGGACTTTTTTCATAATCACTAGGATCTTTCTCAAATTCGTATCCATGACACGCCAAAATTCCTTCATTATTCATTGTAGAAGCATTGAATTCATTGGATATCAGAGCTTTGTGGCCATAGAGTCCGTTAGAGTTGTACACTTGTTGATTGTTTAAATACACTTCGCAGTTGGAGAAAAGAGAGTGTAACAAGTTGTTGACATGAGTCAAATATTGTAAATCATCATCAGTGAAAGTCATACCCATATCTGGTTTTCCATGCTCCTCTTTTTTCATGAAATCGTCAAATAATCTTCCCTTTTGTAACCCAACTTTAATTTGTAAACGAATATCTCTCATATCGAGATAAATACTTCTATCTGTTTCAAATTCAAATTCAATGCTGCTTTCATCCAATGAAGTGCTGGGATAAACTTCTTGAATATGGGATGATTCAATTGGTTCCAAAACCGGAATTTTGTCAAAAATCTCCAAGCAAGAATTTGTAAAGTGTCCATAACGGAAATTACTGTCATTTGTTGATCTGGTATTCATTTTAGTTTGGTAAAAATATCCCTCCTAGTTCGACGACGTCGACTGATTTTTGGCGAGCGTTTTCGAATAATACGTCGTTTTCTAGGTTTTCCTCCTCCTAGTTGTTTACGTAAAGTTTTCTTTCCAACATCTGTGGCTGCAGATTTGAACTTTTTCCTTCCAGCTAATACATTTCCGATTTCTGGCGCAGCTAATTCAATCAAGTCAGCACCAACTTTTTTAGCTGCTGGTACAACATATCGTCTCAAAAAAGGAATTGCAGTTCTCCCAATTGTTTGTGCTAAAGCTCCAAATCCTCTTCCCCTTTGTCTTGAATAACCACGAAAATACGGTAAATCACTGTCTGCAACCATTTTTTGTAAACTTAATTTTAAAAATGATTGTCTGAAGCTCTTCTGAACATCAATACAGCTCTTGTTACACCTACTGAATTGAAGGGAACTTTTTCACCGTATGAGTCGCGGAGCTCAAGTTTAATGCTCAGGAAAGAATTTTTAAGAATTTTTTTAAATTGTAGATTTGGGAAGTTTTGATAATTCATATATTGTCCATTAGATATTATGTCTCCATTCTTAATTTTAGAAATAAACGGAATACATCTCAAAAGCGCGGCTTTTGTATCACCTACAATATTGTATTCAACAATATCGCTGTATATCATGAGAGTATGAATTCGAACAATATCATAGGGAAATTTAGGAAAATGTGGTCCAGCACCACTCATAAAAACACCCATTCCGTAAACAGCTTCCTCACACCCAAATACGTGACAGAGATCAGTACTGAAGATAACTAGTAACGAGTTTTCATTAGGAAGGCTTAGGGATATTCTCTGTGTAATTCTGTTGACTTTTAATTTGATTGGGGTTTTCTCATACTTTTCTCTTTCCTGAATTTGTTTGTTCATTTCGTTCACAATATCAGATATTGATGGATATAGTCCTGCATCAATTGTATAATAATCGGAAGGTTTTGTATCTGGAGTTGCAGCATCTAGATAGAAAAATTTTCCATCTGTAATATTCTGGTACAAAGATGGATATGATAGTTCGGTTATTGCCACCTCCCATTCTCCTTCAAGGTTAATCTGTTCGGGAAGGAAATTGGTAAAAGAACTCAATGTATTATTTGGATAACAATCAAAGGATGCGTTGGAAACCAGCTCTACCGTAAAAGAGTTCATCACTAAATGATACACTTTGAGAGCTCTTGTTCATAAAATTTTCCTAGTATTTCATCACCCTGCTCTCCCTTGAGGTTGTATGTTGGAGGTTTGTACGTAGCAATCTTAACAATTTCAAAGATTTCACTCGTGAACTGTGACGTGTATCCTTTTCTAAAAGGAATATCGTATTTCGAAATTCGTACTTTATCCCCTACTTTAAACCGAGGTTTTTTGGTATTGTCTGATCGGATTTTTGTAAAAAATTGATAAAAAGTCTTTGTTTTTTACCTCTTTTGGAGCTTTACCTGTAGATCTATTTACTCTACTATTCATTGTATTTAGGAAAGATCCCATTTTTACAAGGTACTTATGCCCGTTTTCTTCCATGAAGCGATAAATAATGTTTTTCAAAGATCTGATAGCTCTCTCAGCTACGGCAGCTTTTGTTTCACTTCTCGTTGAATAAATTTTAATTTTCTTTTCTCCACAAAATTTCCGAAATTCGCCACCAAACTCTGTTCCTTGATCAACCAATACTTTTTGTGGGATGTTGTTTTTTCGTAGCATTTTTTTGAAAGCTGCTACAGCATCTGTAGAATACTTTGATTTCATTGGTTGAACACGGACAAAACGAGAAAATACATCAACGCAGATTAATAGATACTTTACTCCGTTATTAAACTCTGACAATTTGTCCATAAAAGCTAAATCAGGACACCAAATTTCATTTATCCGCTTTGCAAATGCAGGTAATCGTCTAAAATGTCGATTTGCTTGACGGTATTTTGTATAGGAATTTTTAGTGTGGAGAAAGGAAATAACCTTGCCTCTTGATAAACCGCTCGCTTTTTGAAGATTTCTAACCGATCCAAATGCAGCTTTTCCTTCTTTGTATAATCGTTGAAGTTTCGCTTTTTCAGATTTTGAAAGGGATCCAACTCCCTCTGTCTTTGCTTTTGGCATCCTTGTTTACAATTTTGCTCGGACTTATCCCTGTAGCATCAAGTATTGTGTAATATATATCAGGAAATGCAATATTTTTTCTCTTCAATGCGTAAATAAAATCGGTAAATGCTACATTTGTATCTCTTCCATCCAGTAAAATGGAGTCACTGAGGGACAGCTTGATTCGAGGACATTTGAGTATTTGATCTACAACTGACTCGTTTTTGAATGATTTTGTGTTAGTGGTGATGTCCTTGTGAAGAGAATCTAAATTTTGTGGAACGAAGTTAACTTTTTCCTCACTCTCGTCCAATTTATACACATGTAATTTGAATTTTTGTTCGTGAAGCTGTTGAGGAATCAAAACAAACTGTTCCATTTCAAGAAAGACGGTTAATGATAGACGGAGTTAGAATTGATATAAGTTCTATTCCTTTCCTTGAACTTAAAATTGCTCTCCTTTTATTTATTCAAGTTCTTTTTAGAATAAGCTGATGAATTTCGTCTTGATACTTTTTACGTCTCGTTTTTGAATATCTTGCAGTTCTCCTCTGAGCATGTTTACGATGCACTCGTTTAGGAACTGAATAAATTCTTTCGGACAATTTTTTAGGTAAGTTCTTTTGAAGTTCCGGGAATAACTTTGGAACGTTGTCAGAGTAGAGAGATGTTGTGTGCTCATCACTCAAAAATGTGGTCTGCTGTTTATGTTGTGGAAGGAAAAAAATTGAAGGAATCGATCCACTATTTGTACAAAATCGAAGAGAGTCGACTGTTTTGGGAGTTAAATCAATAAGTAAATGACCATAAGGAATAGAAGTTGCTTTGGTATACCAATCTTTTAATTGTGAACCTAATCCCAACTGTTGGCTCAGAGTGTTTATTTGCAGTACATCTCTAGGAGATTTGAACAAGACGATATGAGTATTTTGTAACTCTATATCTCTTCCTAATCTACTCTGATGAAATAAATTGTGTTTGATGTATATTGTGCTGAGTCCTTTATGTCTTCCAGCTGTTGCAATTTTAACGAAATCTTTAGAGCTGGAAATCTCCTCACAAGAGTCGTCAAAAATTAACAGATACTTTGTTCCGTTATTTGGGAGGTTTTGAATAAACTCAAAGTCAACTCCTTCTATGAACTCAATATTTTTAACATCTTTAGACATTAAACCATAAAGAGATTGATAATGTTGATAGAAGTAGTAAATTTTGTCGAACTCTGGTTGAAAAGTTCCAATTGTTAACCATTCATGTATAAGATGAGATTTCCCAGATCCGCTTGGACCAACCAATGAAATAAAAATTCGTTCTTTTGTGGAAATTATCTTGTTCATAATTTAGGTGAAGGTAAAATATAACCAACTGTACTAGAAAGGATTGCAATCCAAACTGTTGTTTCTTCACACGTTGTAGCCAATGTTATTCGTACTATACAACAGACCAGAATTACGAGTATAACAAAAAATTGGGACAGAAAAACGACTAGAGACCTATTACAAGTCTGTCCAAAACATTTCCATGATTGTCGTTCCTGATTATTATCATCAAAGACAAAATTACCCAAATTTAATCCTTTATCTGTATGCTCAGTCATTTAAACGTAATCATTGAGACGATAGAGAAAATGTTTCAACTGAATTGTGATGTAAATAAATAAAAAAATGAGATAAGCTTCTAAACATAAAAAAGAAACAAACAACAGCGACAGCCAAAACACTGTCTCTTCACAGGAATTAATAACAGAAAGCATAAAAAAGGAGAATAAATTCAAAATTAAGAAAAACGACAGAATTGAAATGAAGAATAACTGTGTAACGCTAGGACAAAATTTGTTCAATTAAGAACCCAAGTTCCATAAGCATAAGCTTTCTTCTCTGCACAGTGCAATGTTTTCTTGTGTCGGTAGGGGTAGTTACAACATTCCCAGATTGTATCTTCGTTGGAAATCAACTTAGAAGCTTTTGGACATCCAAAATCGTCCAAATTTTCCACATCCTTACACAAATAATTGGATAGGATTTTACATTTCTCCAATCCTTTGGCAAAGTATTCGGTTGTAGGAGAACAATGTTGATGAATTATGTTTGGAAGATCTGAGTAATCAACTTTTCCATTATTCCAGTTTATTCCATGTAAATTCTTTGTGTTCCACTTTGCTTGAAATGTTGGCTTGTAGTCATTCGGTGGGAGGAATGTATATCCTAACACAATTCCGTCCTTGAAAATTCCCAGCTCCTTGACAACTGTTCCCTCCAAGCACTCAATATCAAACACAACGAGAGTCATCCTCTTTTTAGCTGAGATAATTGACAAATGATTAACAATCTAGTATTTTAAAAATATGAGGATGACAAACTTTGATGTAGAGACAAAAGAATAATCCAGTTATATGACCTAGAAGACAGGAGCTGGGTAATTGCGGCAGCACGTAACAATAACCTGGTCCTTCGTCTGTTGTTGTTTTCACAGCTCCAGCAGAATCATGTAAGATTGCATGTAGACGAAAAATTTTTGATCTAGCTAAGAAAAAGTCCAAAAGAGAGTTTCCATATCCAATTCTTCCTCCGTGAGGAAACTTTTGATCAATTTCGTCCAAATCGACATTTCGGTCCCAAATTTTACACGCTGCGAGAAAACAGTTTTTACGTTTTTCGTTCGTAGGGAACATTGAAAGTATGCTTCCGTAACAATTGAAAATGTTTACCAGAGTAACAATATTCATTAACTCTGAGTTGTTTCGTCCAAAATAATGCAAGTCTTTTTGTAATTTTCTATATAGGAAAGAAGTGTTGGTAGATGATCTACTAGATTTTTATACTCCTCTTTTTTCAAATCAATCTTTGTAAGAAAACTCCACTGATATCCGTTCCAGCGATGTTGAGAAATGGAAATTTCTTGTTTGTCAGAACGATATGTTAGAGTTGTTCTGCGCAGCCCATTATGAATAACCCACTTGAATTCAGAAATTTGGGACTCTACGTCTAAATTATCCAAATTGGGAAAATTTTGCGCTTCAAGAATTGTATATGAATACCTTTTAAGCTCGTGATGTAACCTGACGTAAAAAAACTTTTGATTTATCTCTGAGACTTAAGAAAATGTTTCTAGAGCATCCAATATCCCAACTCATTCTAAGAAGAAAAAAGTTTCAAATGAAAAAATGTTCACTGAAAGTCAAATACATATAATCACCAAATATTCATCATTAAATATAAAAAACATCATAATATTGCGCAGCAGTAGTTATTGAAATGTACATTGTTCAATATTAGAGAAGTCTTTAAGATTTTCAATGAGTTCCTTGAATTCTTCCATTTTATAGCTGACGTATGTCACTTGCTTGAACTCATTGCTCTCTTTGCGACAAAATAGTCAGATCTGGACATAAACTGAAGCTGGATTGTCCTGAACGTACTGTATAAAGGTAACGTAGAGTCTTCGATTTTTTCCAATGCTGATCTTTCTTGTTTTGTGACATTGTTGCAGCACGTCTTCCATTTTTGGGTTCTTCTCAAATTGAGCTGGATTTTCTCGAATTTCCCAGTCTCCATTCAGCAGATCGTTCTTCAGAAGACAAAATTTCTTGAATTCGTAATCTCCAATTCTCAGTTGTTGGTACTTTTCAAATGTTCCACATTTATCTTTTTTAAAGACTTGAAAAGTTGGTTACGAGTAATTTTGTCCATTTCTAAATATTTGGGACACAGTAAATCTCCCAAATCTGTTTGGATGAGAACCAAAGTCAATATAAAATGGGACGGAATCAGTACCCAATTTAGGTTGTGAATCTGTAAACATTGATGGAGCGCTCGAGTAACAAGGAGATACTTTGGAGAGAGACATTTACGTAACTTGAGTAAGCTGCGAGAAGTTGATTAAATGATTTGCTTAAAAAATTAAGGGCCTCTACAACGCAGAATTTCCTTTTATGCTAATGACATCATTGTTTTCGCACAATTTCCTAAAAAGGAAGAGAAAAATGTGTCTATTTAGAATTCTTCCTTAAAAGGATTTCTAATCAGAAATTTTCAATAAAGAAAACTTTTGAATCATTATAGAAAAAGAGTCTTTGTGTTTAGCACGTCTGTGTTGCATTAGAGAGAAGTAGTGACGAAAATATTTTGAACAAGTAAAACATCGAAATTTATTAATCCGCTGTTTCTTGAATTGATTCATAGTTCAAATGAGATTTTAAATTGCACATAACAATTTCATTGGTTTCCTTATTTGGAATTTGAATTTCTTTATAATTTATAAGCTGATTTCCTTATTTGGAATTTGGTTTTATTTATAATAAATAAATTAGTTTCCTTATTTGGAATTTAAGTTCAAATAAGGAAATCAATTTCTTTAGAACTAAATAATATTACAGAATGGCAGCAGTTATGTGTCAGGTTTTACCACACTTTTACAAAAAATTCTGTGAAAAGGCGTTGTTTATATCTGTATCTGTCAAAGATTATAGACCATATATTCTTACAAGTGAATATGTTGTTGCTTCACACAACAGTTTCTGTCCCCTGAAAACCTGTCGATATCACATTGTTCTCATTTCTTTCTCCATCGGAGACTTGCTTCAAAAACTGGAAGATCTCTCCTATTTATATCAGACAGTTGATTGTTTATATACATTATATAAACATCAATTTTTTGGCAATATTTTGGAAGAATCGGGACTTGTCTTTACTCAGTTAGACAGAGCAGTACAACACAATTATGAGAACAAATATGTTGAGAAGTTACCTAGTGTGTCTAAAAAAAGATTGAGTAGAAAGAAGTTCAAGAGACATCTACTGCGCGCTGAACAAAGAAATGTAAGCACACAAACAATGGGATCTTCTTTTCTGGACAGAATTCAATCTCTTAAAAACTCAAAATATGAGGGTGAATTGATAAAAATTGTTGACTGTTTGTTAGACGGCCATGGCTTAATTGATAATTCTCTGTTATATCTTGAAATTAGAAAGTAATAAATTTGTAATTGCATCACAATTATTTACATAGTATCAGTTTTATGTTTGGTTTAAAAATCAAGAAAATTCAATTTCTCTTTTCTTACAATCTTTTTCTTAAATGTTTAAATTGATACCTCTAATCTGTTAAATGTCAAGTTTTGTAACAAATTATTCTTTTAAAAGTCGAGTTTTCTCACAAAAATTTTTGTTAACTGTTGGGTTTTGGAACAATTTATTTTAATAAAAGTCGAGTTTTCTCAACGAAATTTTTGTTAAATGTCGAGTTTTCATTCAATCTTTTTGTTTAAATATCAAAAAACAGTTTCCAATTGGATACAATAAAGCGCAAATTTTTTCCTGATTTTCACCAGTTTACGGTATAATTTAACGCAAAAAAGGAAGAGATTTTTAATTTGTAAAATGACAAGTTTTCTTTTTCTATAACAACTTAAAAATCGAGTTTTCATACAGGTTTTTTTCTTAGAAATCAAATTTCTGCTCAGTTTTTTTTCTTCATTATCAAATTTTTGATCAAAAACTTTTGTTAAATGTCGAGTTTTGATAATGCTATTTCCGTTAAATATCAAGTTTTGTAACGAAGTTTCAAAATTCAAAATTTTGTTTGATTATATCCTTGTGAACTGGTTTAGAAAAGAAAGCTCACATGAGAAAAATTATATTATAAAGAATGTTTAAATACATCACCAGGAAAATGTATAAATCAACATACAACTTTTCCGTTAAGAACGATTACAAATGAAGCTGCAAAATTGTACCAACTCGAATCTATTCAAACAGAGTTCTCACAACATACTCTGGTAAGTTTTGAATCTCATTCCCAAAAGGACTAGAACGTTCAAATATTACTGGAGGATCAGTTGGTTGAACGCTGATTGAAGTTGTTGAATTTTCATCAGTCAGCAAAATTGGATTGTGCGCCGTTCCATCCTCTATGGAAGGTGTTGTCATTGATGGAGTAGTCGACATATCAGTAGAACCATAGTACTGTGCCGGATCAAAGTTCTGCTGTTCATTTGCTGTCCAAGTGCTAGTATCAACACTTAGCTCGCTCCCATCAAAGCTTGACACAGTTTGAAGCAAATTCCCTGACTCCTCCACTGAACTCAAAACTTGATTTACATCCGGGCTAGAGAACCAAGAGATGGGAATTTGCCCTTCTTCCCAAGGGAAAGTATATTGAATGTTGCCAGCGACGTAGGTAGGTGGAAATTCTGTCCCAGCAACGTGGGGATAGTGGTGCCCACTAATAACAGCAACCTCGTGTCCCATCGCTTGAGTTCCAAGCTGATTCTCCGTAATTGGAACCTGACCCTGATGATAGGTGTCGAACTGTTGTCGCTGGTGTTCAATAATATGCCACACAGTGATGGGTAAAGTCATTACAGTCTCATATAATCCGTTTGATAAGTCTTTAATACTTATCCGAGGAGTCTCCTCAGTGAAGGAAAATGAGTACAGAAGACTGTTGTTTTGCACAGTAAACTCCATTTTGTTCAGATGAGTTGATAGAAGTGGATTTTTTAGAAACAAAAGCAGTTTGTAAATGAACGTATTGAAAACTGTCAAGTAGAGAGTAAGTTAGAAAACAACAAATTTCACTTTATAGTAGGATAAAAAGAATATCTAAGTTAGAAACAGATAAACGTTACAACTGAAGTAAGATCTGTAGATAAGAAGAATGTGAATGTAGGAACTCAATTGTATAAAGTTTTGAAGAATAGTTAGCAGGACGATGAGGAACAGAGGTGAAATTAATTTTGAGGAATAGAAAGAGAATGATGAAGTCTAACTTTGTCGCTCCTATTTATAGTGAATTCCGTCCAATAAGAACAAAGTAACCAAAGAAGGAAATATTTTGTAGAAAAACTGACGTTAGTAACCGAAACAGGAAATGGAAATCATTTAATGTATCCAAATATGGAAGAAGTTGTTATAAAATGATGCTCGTATACGAAGCAGGAACATCAATGCGTGAATAGAAACCAAATATGGTTTTTGAATAATACATGTATCACATGATACGACTACTTGTTTACTAAATAAGGATAGCTCATTGGGAACGAAGTGACATAATTTACCAAAAATGTTAAGCTCTGATAAATTTGTTCAACTTCGTTAAATTTTAAATCAATCTCGGAAAGTATTCCATTTTTGGAACAGAACTTTTGTATATATATATTTGGGAGCCGAATTCCAAATCGAATTTTTACTCCTTCAGAATTGTAATCTGTATAATAATGAAAAAACAACGCGCTTTGTACAGATGAAGTGATTGCTATGGGGTCAGGAATTGGAATACAGTTCGCTTGTGCTAGATTTCTGTACTGTTCTAAAATTTCGGGAACAGAATTCAAAATAAATAAAATTTCGTACTTGTTAATGTGTAGCTCTGACGATAAATCAAATGATTGTTTCGTTATAAAATCATCATATTTGAATTTTTTAATGGAAAATGTTGCATATTCGAATCCTTTACTAAATCGGATTATTCTGTCATTCTGAACGCAAATGTCCAAGAAATTGTAGAAAAAATAGGAATCAACATCAATCTCGTCAACTTTGTAAGCATCGGCAATTCCTTCTTTCCTCTTATATATTTTTTCCAACAACTGTAAATGATTTTTGATTAACATTTTTCGCAAATGAGCAAAATTTCACGCAATACTCTGTTTATGTAAAAGAAAATTAAAATTAAGAAACAATTACACAAAATAAAATCGTTAATCTTCAGAATAATTTCATTAACACGGGATTTCGATTGGTTGAGAGGTTCCAAGACAATAACGTTAAGTTGTAAAGTAAATATTTGTTCGTGAAGTATGGATGAATATTTGTTTTCGACATCTTTAACATTGTTGTAAAAGCACATTCATGTGCTAATTTCAATTTTCAATAGGACTATATTTGTTTGCAAGCACCGAATTCTGTCAATTGCGGATAGACACAAATTTGAATCACAGAGTTTGTTAAGATTGGAACAATTTGTTTGAATTTGTTGTGAGTCTGTTTTTGGATTATGGCTGGATGAAATATGAAAACTTATATAAAATGTAAAAGAAATGATTAAGAAGATATATAAGAATGATTTGCTATTTTTGAGTTTACTCCAAGGAATGAATTCACATATTTAAAAAGAGTGTTCTTAATTATTAAAGGTATTTGTAAATGGAAGAATCTGATTGGTTTATTCATTATGTTCTAGAATGTTCGGTTATGACAACAAGCTTCTTAAAATGGAAATGATAACTTTCCATATATGGAGTGATGCGTCATAGCTGCGTTCCCTAAATGTACAAAAATAATTTCTTTCATTCTCACTTTGTTATTGTCACAATTAGTTGCTCGTCACAATACCCGAATTTGTTTCATCTTGTACCAAAACAATGCCTTCTCTCGATAGAAATCTCCCAGTGAAATGCACAAAGTGCAACAAAATGGTGGTGAAGAAGAATATGGCAAGACACAAGCAGTCTTGTGATAGTGGGACTCTATTTTGTCCCAAATGTCCACATTTCAGTACAAAGAAGAAAGAAGACATGAATTACCACATTGCTAAGCATCACGCTCCTAAGGATACAAAGCTAAGCACTATGTGTACTGTATGCTTGGAGGAGTTTCCGAGTTTCTATTCTCTTCAACAACACAAGAGGAGAAAGCATGGAACTTCAACAAAAGCTGGAACAAAATCGAGTGAAAAGCTTAAAGAAGTTCTAGAATCAGAGGAGCTGGAAAAGGACAACGAGCAGCTACAACAAGAACTTAGTACTTGCCAGCACTTTTTTGACGATACTGAGATGGAAAATGGAAGACATCAAGTGTTCAACTTCAAGTTGTCCAAGCTCGATCCTCATGAAATTAATAAAAAGTTGAAAGAAGTATTCGAAAAACTCAACTGTGCAGCCAAAGTCAACTTAGCTCTAGGATTTATATTAAGAAATGTGGATACGGACGAGTATCGATACTTCTACGCTCACGAGAACAACACTTTCTTCGAGAAATCTCATCTACTCTGTTCCAAAGGAGACTTAGTCTCTCTTCAGGACAGGATTGAAAAGATGGATTTAGTGGAGACGTGTGCTCAGGAGCGGGAGAATACAAAATGGCGATTTGCTCTGACTACAAATGTAACAATATTTTGCGCTCTCCTAAAATCCATTCCAATGGGATGTATCGATGCTGTTCTTCCTGAACAGTTACTCAGACGACCAGATGTGAATTGTCTCGTATCGAATGGCTATGGTGAGACTTACAAAGATTATCTTTGCTTATTCCGAGCTATAGCTGTTCACTTATATGGATCATCGGAGCTTGAGACCAATGCAAAAAATTTGTTTAGTGCATTCCTCCACGAATCTGGACAAGACGCAATCAATTTCAGAGGGGTATCGATCGATCATCTTGTATTTGTTGAAAATGCGATAAAGCACAACATATTTATGTACGATATTGACATTGTAGATGGAGATTTTGTTGGTGAACTTGCGAGGAGAAGTATTGAAATGTATGAGAAAAATATTAATTTAATACGTTACAACAACCACATATGCTATGTAGATGATATCAACAGATTCTTTAAACGATTCCGTTGTCCCAGTTGCGATACGTTCATTCAGAAAGCGGGAAATTTCAACCGCCATGTTAAAACGTGTAAAGATAGAGTACAGCATATTTACCCAAAGAGTGTGTATACATTGCGCGAGACCTTATTTGATAAGCTTGACGGATTTGGAATTTCCTACAACGAAGATCAAAAATTGTTCAAGAACTTGGCTATTTTTGACTTTGAATCGATATGTGTACCCTCCGACCAATTAAAAGATACAAACACAACCACTTGGATTGGAAAGCATGAACCAATCTCTGTCTCTATTTCCTCCAATTTAATTGATGAACCTGTCTTCCTATGCGATAAAGATCCGAAAGCTCTCATTATATCTTTTGTTGAAGCTATTGAAGACTTAGCAAACAAAAGTAAAACTGAAATGCGGACAAAGTTTTCCTCTATTGAAGCAGTAATCAGAGCACGAGTTAACGCAATTGGCGAAAATTTAATTAAAAGAAAGGATCAAAACGCTTCAACATTTGAGTGTGAAGATGAACGTACCGAAGAAGATGATGAAGCTGATATGTCTACGCAATTTCTCCAAATGCAGAAAAACCAGCTTTTGGACTTACAGCAGCACTTTGAGCGTTATGTGAACACTTTACCTGTGTTCGGATTCAATAGTGGAAAATATGATTTAAATCTCATTAAGTCCTATCTCCTACCCTATCTTATTCATGAGCGCGACATTCAACCTACTGTTATTAAAAAAGCAAATCACTTTGTTTCTCTTAAGTTTGGTGATGTACAATTTCTCGTTATCCTCAACTTTCTCGGTGGAGCTACATCACTTGATTCTTTCCTTAAAGCATACAAGACAAATGAGACCAAAGGATTCTTCCCCTATGAGTGGTTTGACTCTCCCGAAAAGCTCGATGCAACTTTTCTCCCTCCTTACGACCGTTTCTTTAGCAAACTGAGAAACTATAATCCACTGGAGAAGGAATTTACTGATTTCACTAAATTGCTTAACAGTGGATTTTCTCAACAAGAGTCATTAAAAAAGTTGAGGTTGAAAAATGTTCCTCCATCTGGAATTGACAATTACAATTACCTGAAAGGGGTCTGGGAGCAAGAAAAAATGGCTACATTCAGAGATTTTGTCAAGTGGTACAACAACAAGGATGTTGTTCCAACACTGGAGGCAATGCAAAAAATGATGGAGTTTTATCACAACAGGGGTATCGATATGTTAAAACTTGGATGTACACTTCCGAACTTGGCTAATATCTGTCTTCACAAGTCAACAAACCACAAGTTTTTTCCATTTGTTGAAGCTGACAAAGATTTACATAACAAAATACGTGAGGATATGACTGGTGGTCCATCTATTGTTTTTACTAGAAAAGCAGTAGTTGATCAGACCTTCATACGAAACTCTGAAAACCTTTGCAAGTCTATCGTAGGTATTGACGCTAGCCAACTCTATCCCTTTTCAATGTGTCAAGAAATGCCCACTGGACTTTACACTCGATGGGAATTTGATACAGATTCTCAAAAATTCAGGGCTCGAACAAACAGATCTCGAACATTTGAGAACATGGTTATGTCATATCTTCAATCACAACGTGCCGAATGTAAAATTGAGAGCTACTACACAACCGGAAAACAGAAGAAGATTGATTGTTTTAGCGTAGACGGATTTTGCACACATTGTAATACGGTGTTTGAAGCCATGGGTTGTTACTTTCATTTCTGTCCTTGTCAGGAAGCTAAAGCAAGTCTCTCGGAAGAGGAAACACAGAGAGGGATTAGAAAAAGAGAACATGATGAATTGAGAAGAGATTACTTAAAAAGTAAAGGATATAAGATTGTTGAAATCTGGGAGTGTAAATGGTGGGAAAGTGTTAAAGAAGAAGAAAATGTCAGAAATCACGTGAGAAAGAACTTTCCTTTCAAATTACCTCTGAAGCAAGAGTCTTTACTAGCTAAAATAAGAGATGGGGAGATGTTTGGATACGTACAATGTGATTTGGAAGTTCCCACAGGTTTGAAGTACAAGTTTTCGAATTTCCCGCCTATTTTTAAAAATTTCAACGTTAGTCGAGCTGATATTGGGGATTATATGAGAGATTACGCTGTCGAAAACAACTTACTGAAGCAACCTCAGCGAATGCTAATTTCAAGTTTCAATCTGGAAAATGGAACAATTATTACTCCCCTACCAAATTTCTACATCAGTCTCGGTCTGAAATGTACAAGAATTTATAGATTTGTACAGTACAGGCCGCGCAAATGTTTCAACACCTTTGTACAGTCAGTGGTAGACGCTAGAAGAGTTGGAGATGAAAATCCTGATTCCAGCGTTGTTGCTGAGACTATGAAATTATTGGGTAATAGCTCTTACGGTTATCAGATTATGGACAGAAGCAAACATACAGAAACCAAATATTTGAACGATGAGAAGACGCACAAAGCAATCAATGGGAAAATGTTTAAGCGGTTGAACAATGTCTCAAAAGAGCTTTACGAAGTTGAGCTAGCAAAATCAAAAATTGAACACCGCGAACCTATAATAGTTGGACTCTTCATACTTCAGTACGCTAAATTACGTATGTTGGAGCTCTACTATAACTTCTTTGACAGATTTTGCGACGTGGATAAATTCGAGGAGTTAGAGATGGATACAGATTCCCTCTATTTAGCCTTAGCTCATGAGAATTTGTATGATTGTTTTCGACCTGCTAAAAAACAAGAATGGGAAGCATTGAGAAAGCAGGACTGTAACGACTCTTTCCAAGCAGATGCTATTCAAAATTTCTTCCCTAGAACATGTTGTTCTAAGCATAAGAAGCATGATAAACGGGAACCAGGACTTTTCAAGGAAGAATTCAGATGTACGGAAATGATTTGTCTTTGTAGCAAAACTTATTGTTGCTACGATGCACAGTCTGACAAATACAAGTTCAGCAGTAAAGGTCTCAATAAAAGAACACTAGAAGAGAACGGAGATGGACCGATGGAGAAATATCGACGTGTGATGGATGAAATTATCAATCTTACTTCAACAAATAGAGGGTTCAGAACAATAAACCATTGTGTTGCTACGTATGAGCAGACAAAGAAGGGACTGTCCTATTTCTACCCTAAGCGCATTGTTCAGTCTGACGGTATTCATACAGCACCACTCAACATATAACTTAAATGCTTTTACTATAGCACAATTCTTTAGTATTCTCTATTACATTTATACTGTGTCTGTAATTTTATACAATTTTAATTCATTTTTTTTCTATCATTGAATTTTTTCCAATTAATGAGCGCGCAAAAGACATTTGTTACACAATTGATTCAAACAATTAGGGGAACAATCTTTGCAATTGACCTAAAATTTGTAAACAAAAATTCAACATGTCACATAATTACCCCTCAGATAACTAGGGTAATTGAAAACCCCCACCAATTAATTTCACAATTTAATAACATAAAATTTGTAAACAAAATTCAACCTGTCACATAATTACCCCTCACATAATTACAGCAATTAATTACCCACGCCAATTCTATTGTTCTCACGTAATCACTTAATAACTACACAAACATTGATATTTTCCCCTCAAAATTTCAGCCTATCAGGAGCGTCTCCGAACCTACCCCCCACATTTGCACCGACTATACTACTAGAAAATGTACATGCACAAATACATACACAAAACCTATACCCTATCTTAATACATGGCGGCACCTAATCAATACATGTCCGCGGCTATAACTAATCTCAATACATGTCGGCGGCTATTACTAATCTTAATACATGTCGGCGGCTATTACTAATCTTAATACATGTCGGCGGCTATTACTAATCTTAATACATGTCGGCGGCTATTACTAATCTTAATACATGTCGGCGGCTATTACTAATCTTAATACATGTCGGCGGCTATTACTAATCTTAATACATGTCGGCGCATAATCTTAATACATGTCGCCGGCTATAACTAATACATGGCGGCTATACCCTATCTTAATACATTAACCCCGCTATACCTAATCTTAATACATGCTAATTCATTCCCTATCTTAATACGTTAGGGAGGGCCCAAATCCCGGAAAATACGCTATACCCTATCTTAATACATGGGGGACCTCACCCACCCCGGGGAGTGTAGCTCACTATATTACTACTGAAGTTCAACAATTATTTCTCCTAATTCATCAATTCTCTGGAAACTTCTTATTGATATCAGTAGATTGGACTCTGTTAATACCCAAACTCTGAACATTCAATGTCATGGCTACTAATTGAGCCACCATACACATCTTAACTCATTTTATCAAAAAATTAACAACCAAAGTTTTTCGTGAAGCACCTAATTCACCTAATTTTTCACCTAAGTTTTCACCTAATTCACTTAAGTTTTTCACCTAATTCAACAATTCTTTGAAAATTTCTTATAAATATCGAAGGATTGGCATCTGTTACTACGCAAAAACTGAGAGTAAATTGCTGTGGTTACCAAATGGTATATTATACACATTTTAACTCGTTTTGTTCAAAAAGTTTTTGACAAATGATATTAATAAAGCTTGACTTTTTCTTCACCTAATTCAACATTTCTTTAATAGTATCTTATTGAAGTCAAAAGATTTGCATCTGTAACTACAGACTCTGAAAAAAAATGTTTTCTTGGCTACCAATTGAGCTATCATACACATTTTAACTCGTCGTATTCAAAATGTTATCGACAAAAGTTTTTAAAAAGTTTTGACAATTTCTTCAACTAATTCAACAGTACTTTTTTGTGGCTACCAAATGAGCTATCATACTCATTTTAACTTGTCTTGTTCGAAAAATAATGACAAAGATTTTTCATGAAGTTCGACAATTTTTTCACATTATTAAACAATTCTTTGAAAATTTCTCATAGCAGTAAAAAAAATTGGCATCTGGTACTAGAGAAGTTCTAATAGTACATTGTCGTGGCTACTAAATGAGCTATCATACCCATTTTAACTCGTCCTTTCAAAAAGTTTTTAACTAACGTTTTCATGAAGTTCGACACTTTCTCCACCTAAATTAACATTTCTTTGAAAATTTCCTGTACAAGTCAAAAGGTTGGCATCTATTTCTACACAAACATTAAACTTGTGAACTCAAAAAAAAAATGTGAAAAAAATTGGGCTGAAAATTCAATATTATCAAATTACGTCGCTCGAAAGCTCTGACCAAGGTCTGTTCAATGGGCTAAACAGGACGGAAAAAAGATAAGCTAACACCGTGAAATATGACTTTAAAGCTAAATTGCAAAACTAAAACCAAATTCAACCAAGTCCATATACACAGCGTGATCAATTTTTTCGGCACACATGTATTAAGATCAGGAGAGTAAGTGAGTGCAAAAAAAACTGACACACTCAAACGCTGACATACACGTCCTAAGCTTTGCGTCATGCTTTTAAGTGATTTAGTTTTGCTTTGTTCAAATTTTGTCTGCAATGATTGTTCTGTCAAAGTTTTCTTCAACAAATTTTGTTTTCAAAAGTTAAAGTCAATTTTTGTGAGTTACGTCAGGTACAAAACAAAGCAAAGAAGCCTAGTGGCGTAAAAAACAGGTAGATTAAGATGGAAGCCGAAAGAGAATAGATGCAATGGAGTGTTTCCTTTTGTGCCCTAGTTTAACGGGTGCTCAAAATTTTCACCTCTAAGAATAATCTGCATATCAACGTCTTTATTATGTAATGCCAATTTTTTGTCGCACAAAGGTTGCACAAAATTTGTTCGCAAGAAAATCGCATGAATTTTTAGGTCGCTCGCAAGTCGCAACATTTTTGTGTCGCACAATAGTTGCACAAATTTTCTGTATCGCACTATGATTGCGCCAATTCTTGGGTCGCACTATGGTCTAATGGTCGCACTACGGTCTGATCAGAGCACTTTGGGTCGCACGATGGTCTGATCAGATGTCTTTTGGGTCGCACTGTGGTCGCACGATTTCTGAGGTCGCATTTGGGCCTGATCAGAGGGCTTTGTGTCGCACGGTGGTCTGATCAGAGGGCAAAGTCTGGAAAATGGTCTGATCAGAGCAGTCTAGGGTCGCGCACCTAAACCTATGAAATAGAGAAACCTCTGATTATTTATAGGCAACACAAAAGATTTTGACATAACATGAGTTCATATAAAGTTCTGGAAATTGTCAAAAGAAGATGTTAATTGCCGAAAAACTAGTAATCGACATCAAATCTCTACAGTACATAGTTTTTGTTTAATACAAAATTTTGCCAAATACAAAATAATATTGGTCATGAACAAGTCAAAACCTCAGATAGGGCTGCCTATTAATAGAATGGATGTACCTTAATAAGCCATCTTTCCTTAAATTTACTTAGGTTGGAATCATGAACATTGCCATTTTTTTGTTTTCAAGTGAATTCCGAGAGACTCGGGCAGCTTAAAAATAAATTTTGAGGATTAAATTTTCAAAAAAAGCTGTAATTTGTGGAATTCTGTAACCAGAAACGTTATTTTTTGGCGAATCCGCGTCTCTTTGAGACTTTACATGAATAGTCATATTGAATTTAGCATTCAATTTATCTAACGCTAGTAGTATTTATATAGCGCACTAGGAAAAGGGGGTTATCATGCCATGGGGATAATAGGGAATAAATCCCATGCATGATAATAGGGTATAGAACTGCATGGGGATAATATGAGATGATCGTTAACCATGGGATAATGGGGTATACATGCGGATACTCTGAGCGGGTGAATACATGTATAGCCACCACTTGTTTCTATTCTTTCTAATTTGACCGTCTGTTTAGTGAACTTAGGCTAAAGCAAGTTTCGTATAGGTTGAAGTGTTATTAAAATCTGAATCAATGCCTTGCAAATTGAAAGCAGCAAACCGAACAAAATTGGAGTTTTTCTCCTAATGGCATGATATTTGTAGACTCTGATGTGCCTTCTGCACGAAGGCAAAACGTACGTTAGGTTTGGGGAGGGTGAAAAGGGGTGGTGTTTTATGGCCAATCCTTGCAACTTCCACTTTGACAACATCATCAGTGCGGTGATGTGTCTGTTCGAAGTAATCACACTAAGCAGCTGGTACGAGATCAGAGATGCTATCAAGAAAAAGACGAGCGAGGTCACAACTCATCGCTGACTCATTTCATCCTAATTATAGTTTCTCATTCACTCAAAGACAATTTATTATCAAGCAATATTCATGCATCAAGTTAAAGTCTGCTAAGTTTACTGAACAACAAACCTATACACCTGAAGCCATTTTTTGGCTATTTCTCACGAAACATGTTCGATCATGCGCGCAAATGGAAAGTTCTCGATAAATATTACCTGTATGAGATGATTGTTGCCTGAACAGGTAATAAACTTACCTTACCTCCATTTTTTATGAAGCGAGGATTAATTTCTTCGTTTTTAAGCAGTATTTACACAAACTTTTATATTATAGGGAAATGTGTATGTAAGCACAGTCAGGGAACGAACAACTAAGGGGTTTTTTATATTGAGGACAAAAGAGTGGAAATCCCATGATTATAATAGAATAATGGTTTTTGCATGGGGATAATATGTTGTAGGGGTTTCATGTAGGGGCGCTACTTCAAAAAATCTGGAAAATGGAAATTAAATTCGATTTATTGCATGGATAGTTGTGCCATACGGATAAAGCGTTTAGAAGGGAATATTTGCAAGCATGTAAAAGAACGAAGATTTGAATCAAGATAGAAGGCATCAGATATGCATGTGGATGATAGACTATCAATATTTTGGCATGAGGATAATAGAGCATAGATTTCGTTGAGGTTAACAGAGTAAAACATTGCATGGTATTTATTGGGTTCAAATATGTCTTTCGGATAGTAGGATATAGGTTTGAATAACTGCAAAATAGGCTAAGATTTGAAAAAAATGATAGGATTCAGAGATGCTTTTGAGTAATAGGACAAAGATTTGTCCTGGTTAGTATGAGGTATTACTTGGAATATCTGCGAGAATTTATCTATTGGAAATAAATTTAAGATATGCAGGCGCGTAAAAAAATGATGATTAGAATCAAGACTGACGGAACTAGTATTCCATGGAGACGAAAAAGTGTAGATTCTATTACCTGCACACGGCTAAAAAAAGTAGAGATTTGAATCAAAACAATAGCGTGTATTACCACATGGTAATTATAGAGTAAATTTCTGTCATGAGGATTGTAGCGTATAGAATGGGTTATCTGCAAACGGGAAAAGAGCGTGAAGATTTTAATAAGGATACTAGGGTATTTTTTGAGTGGGGCAAAAGATTGGTTTTAGCATGATATTGATGTATAGATTTTATTATCTGCAAGCATGCAATATAAGTAACCTTTCGGATCGCTTTGGTAGAGTACAGTTTTGCATGGAGGGAACAAGGGTATAGTTTTGCCATCCGAGTAATATAGAAGTTCAAGATATTTTTTCAAGAAAAAACTACAGGTACTGGTAAACACTAATTCAAAGCTATTTTAAAAGATACCAGTTATAGTGTCATGAAGTAAATATGACTCATCAAAGAACAATTGTAGATCATTTTTTTCTTTTTAATGTTTCATTCATAGAGAAAAATTTCTTAAGAAAAAGTTGTTTACTGAGAGATTTCTAACACAAGTTATTTTAAGGATAACAAGTCAAAAACTTAGATAGGGCTGCCTATTAATAGAATGGATGTACCTTAATAAGCCATCTTTCCTTAAATTTACTTAGGTTGGAATCATGAACATTGCCATTTTTTTGTTTTCAAGTGAATTCCGAGAGACTCGGGCAGCTTAAAAATAAATTTTGAGGATTAAATTTTCAAAAAAAGCTGTAATTTGTGGAATTCTGTAACCAGAAACGTTATTTTTTGGCGAATCCGCGTCTCTTTGAGACGTTACATGAATATTCATATTGAATTTAGCATTCAATTTATCTAACGCTAGTAGTATTTATATAGCGCACTAGGAAAAGGGGGTTATCATGCCATGGGGATAATAGGGAATAAATCCCATGCATGATAATAGGGTATAGAACTGCATGGGGATAATATGAGATGATCGTTAACCATGGGATAATGGGGTATACATGCGGATACTCTGAGCGGGTGAATACATGTATAGCCACCACTTGTTTCTATTCTTTCTAATTTGACCGTCTGTTTAGTGAACTTAGGCTAAAGCAAGTTTCGTATAGGTTGAAGTGTTATTAAAATCTGAATCAATGCCTTGCAAATTGAAAGCAGCAAACCGAACAAAATTGGAGTTTTTCTCCTAATGGCATGATATTTGTAGACTCTGGTGTGCCTTCTGCATGAAGGCAAAATGTATGATGGGTTTAGGGAGGGCGAAAACGGGGTGGTGTTTTATAGCCAATCCTTGCAACTTCAACATTGACAACATCATCAGTGCGATGATGTGTCTGTTTGAAGTGCTCACACTAAAAAACTGGTATGAGATCAGAGATGCCATCAGGAAACAAACGGGCGAGGAAACTACTCATCACTAACTCATTTCATCCTAATTTTAGTATCTCATTCAATCGAAGACAATTTACTATCAAATAGTTTTCATGCATCATTTTAAGGTCTGCTAATTTTATTTAATAACAAACTTATACACTTGAAGCCAATTTTTGGCTGTTTTCCCTCAAACATGTTCGATCATGAGCTCAAATGGAACGTTCTCGATAAATATTACCTGTATGAGATGATTGTTGCCTGAACAGGTAATAAACTTACCTTATCTCCATTTTGAAGAAGCGAGGATTAATTTCTTCGTTTTTAAGCAGTATTTACACAAATTTTATACTGTAGAGAAATGTGTAAGTAAGCGCAGTCAGGGAACAAACAACTAAGGGGTTTTATTGGGAAATTGGAAATTGGAAATTGAATTCCATTTATTGAATGGAGATAATAGGGTATAGTTGTGCCATACGGATAAAGCTTTTAGGAGGGAATATTTGCAAGCGGGTAAAAGAAGGAAGATTTGAATCAGGATAGAAGGCATCAAAAATGCATGTGGATGAGAGAGTAATCAAATTTCGGCATGGAGATAATTGAGCTTGGGTTTCGACAGCTGCAAACGTGTTAAAGAGTGAAGATTTCAATGTAGTTAACAGAGTAAAACGGAGCATGGTATTTATTGGGCTCATATATGCCTTTCGGATAGTCGGATATAGGATTGAATACCTGCAAGATAGGTTTGGATTTGAAAAAAAGATAGGAATCAGAAATGCTTTTGGGTAAAAGGACAAAAATTTGTCATTGTTAAATTTGATTATCTGCGAGAATTTATATAAATAAAATCGACTGAAGATCTGCAGGAGCGTAGAGAGTGAAGATTAGAATCAAAGACTGATGGGACTAGTATTCCATGGATACGAAAAGGTGTAGATTCTCTTATCTGCACACGGGTAAAAAAAGTGCAGATTTGAATGAAAATAATAGCGTGTAGTATCACATGGTAATTATATAGTAAATTTCTTTCATGAGGGTGGCAGCGTATAGAATGGTTTATCTGCAAACGGGGAAAGAGCGCGAAGATTTTAAAGGATACTAGGGAATTTCAATGAGTTGGGATAAAAGATAGGTTTTATCTTGATATGGGTGTATACATTTTATTAGCTGCAAGCATGTAATATAAGTGACCCTTTGAATTATTTTGGTATAGTATAGTTTTGCATGGAAGGAAATAGGGTATAGTTTTGCCATCCGAGTAATATGAAAGTGCGAGATAACTTTTTAATAAAGACTTCAGGTACTGGTGAACAATAATTCAAAGTTATTTTAAAATATACTAATTTTAGTGGCATGAAGTATATATGATTCATCGAAGGACTGTTGCTGAACAATTATTTCTTTTAAATGTTCCATTCATAGCAATAAATTTCATAAAAGTTGTTTACTTAGTGAATTGTAACACAAAATTACTTAAAAAATGACCATTTTTTTATACAAAATACATATGAGTCACTAAAGGTCAATTGTACATCATCTTTTCCTCCTGATGTACAAGTCCCAAAAAAATTTCCTTGAAAAGTTGCTCCAATAGTGAAAACTAAAACGAAAATATTTAAAAAATTGTCCATTTTATCCATACAAAAATATATGAGTCACCAAAGGTCAAGTGTATAAAATATCTTTCATCCTAATGTACAAGTTATTGAGAAAAATGTCTTCGGTAAAAGTTGATTAATTAGTAAAAACTAACACAAAACTACCCTATCAAAATTTTAAAAATTGCTCATGTAAAGTATATGTGAATCATAAAGTCATTTGTACATCAATTTTTTCCTCTTAAGGTACAAAATACCGAAAAAAATTCTCAAGTAGAAGATGCTCCAATAGTGAAAACTAAGACAAAATTACCTTAAAAACATCATTTTTGCTAACATAAAGTATCTATGGGTCATCAAAGGTCAAGGCTACATCATTTTTTTCCTAACGTACAACTCATAGCGAAGAACTTCTTTATGAAGAATTGTTTAATTTTTGAAAACTAACAAAAAACTGACAAAAATTTTAACACTTTTGCTCCCAAAGACTACTATTGAGTCATCAAAGGTCATTTGTTCATCATTTTTTTCATCCTAATGTACAAGTTATAGAGAAAAATATCTTATGTAAAAGTTCTTTAATTATTAAAAGTTAATACAAAATTACTAAAAAAATGTAAGACTTTTTGCTCATATAAAGTACATATGAGTCATCAAAGACAATTTGTACATCAATTTTTCCTCATAAGATACAAGTCACAGCAAAAAAATTATCGGGAAAAAGTTGCTCTATTAGAAAAAACTAACACAATACAATTTTGAAAAACATTATTTTTGCTCACACAAAGTATCTATGAGTCATCAAGTGTCAATGTTATATCATTTTTCCCCTCCTAATTTACAACTCATAGAGTAAAATTTCTTAGGTAAAAGTTGTTTTATTAGTGAAAACTAACACAAAACTTCTAAAAAATTTAAGGCTTGTGCTCTCATAAAGTATAGATGAGTCATCATCTTAAGTAAATTTGTTTAATTAGTAAAAACTAACATGAAATTAATAAAAAAGTGTAAGACTTTATGCTCACTTAGGGTATATATGAGTCATCAAAGGTCATTTGTACATCAAATTTTTTCCTCCTAATTTAAAAGTTACAGAGCAGAAATGCTCAAGGAGAAGTTGCTCGATAGGTAAAAAAGAACACAAAACTACTTCAAAAACATCATTTTTGCTCACATAAACTATAATCTAGAGTCAACAAAGGTCAAAGTTACATCACTTTTTCCCTCCTAATGTACAACTCATAGAGTAAAATTTCTCAAGTAAAAGTTGTTTAACTAGTGAAAACTAACGCAAAAATACTAAAAAGGCTTTTGTTCACATAAAGTTTATAAGCGTCATCAAAGGTCATTTGTACCTCATTTTTTTATCCTAATGTAAAAGTTATTGAGAAAAACGGTAGAGTTTTTTTAATAGTTAAAACTAAGAGAAAAGTAATTAAAAATCTAAGACTTTTTCCTCACATAAAGTATATATGAGTCATCAAAGGTCATTTGTACATCAGTTTCTCCTCTTAATGTACAAATTGTAGAGAAAAATTTCGTAGAAACAAACACAAAATTACAAAAAAACAGTAAAATTTTTGCTCTCATGAAATATGAGTCATCGAAGGTCAATTGTACATCATTTTTCCCTCCTAATATACATGTCACAGAGAAAAGCTTCTTAAGCAAAATATGTATTATGAGTGACAATTAACAATAAGCCACAGTAGTGAAAATTATACTAGCTTTAAATTATACCAGTTCGTGGCATAATAGGTAAATGAATCATGAAAGATCTTTTGTACTTCTTCTTTGTTTCCTCTTGATGTGTGAGTTTCAGTGAAAAATTTATAAAGTAAGAAACTATTTCATTGATGAAAATTAAGAAAAAGTTTTTTAAATCTCATTAAATTTGTTTATATAAATTTTGTATGAGTCGTCAAACATTGATGCTCGTTATTTTAGTCTTCTTAAAATACAAGTGACGGAGAAAAGTTCATCAATTAAAAGCTTTTTCGTAAGTTAAAACTAACACAAAACTACTTAAAAAAGTATTCAAACTATATATGAGACTCATTTTTTCCTCCTAGAATACCAATCTCAGAAAAAAATTTTCAGAAAGAAATTTTTCAGGAAAAATTCTGATCAATAATTCTGAATTAATAATTCTGATCATTAATTCTGATCAATAATTCTGAGCAAAAATTCTCAAATTAGTCTCAGTTTTGATCACGTAAATTGTAAATGAGTTATTAAAAAACAACTGTAATTCTTTTCTTTCTCTCTTTTATTGTGCCGGAGATTAGTTTTTTTTGGAAAAAATTGCTTCATCAGTGAAAACCAACACAGAAATACTTTAAAATCTATTGGTGTCGTTCATGTAAATCATTTATGCAACATGAAAATGCATAATTTTAAGTCAATTTTAATCCGCTTAAAATCAAGACTGAGAGAATTTTTTCATAGTTAGAAGTTGTTCCATATGTTAAATTTAATTCAAAAATACTTCGAAAGGTACAAAATGAGGTCATGTAAATTATACATTAGTCACCATTACTGAAACAAAATCATTTATTATATTGCAATGTTTAGGTAGTCCAGTGTGTGTTAGCCAATGAAAAATTTTTTTGATCTTACAAAAACGCATGATGCATCAGGGCTCAGAATTACACTTTCTCAGATCTCTTTACAAAAAAACTCAATTTTGTGCTCATTTTCGAGAAACAGGGGGTCGAATTTTTATAGTTTCATATCTATCAAGGTACAAGTGTTCCACCAAGATAGACCCAATGATACTTTCTTATAGGCAAAATCATAAGCAGAAACAATCAAAAGCGCTTCAATTCAAGCTCGTACACAATTTTTGAGTCCTCAAAAGTTAATTCCATATCGCAAGATGTCTCTATATTTGATAATTTTTGTATAAATTTTCTCATTTAATATTGAGCAGACGGAGAATCAACTGCACAAATAAAAAATTGTTTTTTTTTCGTTATAGGTCTGACTCAGCAGCAATTTTTTTAAAAGCTTTTTATTATAGATATTCACATAGACAAGTTATACGAAATTTTTCTCTTTTCTAAACATTATCCAAAAAGCTTACGGAACATTACTTCGAGACACAAACTTTTATGCTAAGTTTCACCAACATTGTCTGCAAGCGCAGATCCCAAACAATTTAAGATTAGAAGTAATTGTAAATTTGTTTTTGAAGAGTGGGAATCAACACAAAACTGTGTAAGTGATTACTATGTATGTTTTGGAGATAAGAGATGTACATCTTACTCATGGCTAAAAATGAACTTCTGTATGGGTAGCTGGAAGACACCAACATTCAAGAGCTTTCATAAAACGTTCTGTCTTTTTATCCAGTTACGGTAGACAAAGTATTCGTTTTCGAGTGTGTTAATTTTTCTATTTCTTAACGTAATCTCAACAAATCAAAGTAACGCTCTTGCAACAGAAGTTTTTTTTCGTTGAAAAACGTAGCAACGAACCATGCATTTTCTGAGAGTTCCATCTGGTAGTTTTTTTTTGCATGCAGAGTTCATTTTTTAGCCATGAGTAAGAGGTACATCTTTTAATTCTAAAACATACAGTCATATTATTCACTGACACAGTTTTGTGTTGATTCCGACTCTTCAAAAACAAATTCGTTTTCGAGTGTGTTAATTTTTGTATTTCTTAACGTAATTTCAACAAATCAAAGTAACGCTCTGGCAACAAAAACAGAATTTTTTTTCGTTGCAAAACGTAGCAACGAACCATGCATTTTCTGAGAGTTCCATCTGGTAGTTTTTTTTGAATGCAGAGTTCACTTTTCAGCCATGAGTAAGAGGTACATCTCTTAATTCCAAAACATACAGTCATAGTAATCACTGAGACAGTTTTGTGTTGATTCCCACTCTTCAAAAACAAATTTACAATTACTTCTATTCTTAAATTGTTTGCGATCTGCGCTTGTAGACAAGGTTGGTGAAACTTAGCATAAAGTTTGTGTCTTGAAGTAATGTTCGTAAGCTTTTTGGATAATGTTTGGAAAAGAGAAAAAATCAAAAATTTGACCAATTTTAGTTACTTGTGTCAACTTCTTCTGCTTCAATTTTGTATAACTTGTCTATGTGAATATCCATAATACAAAGCTTTTTAACAAAAATTGCTGCTGTGGCAGACCTATAACGAAAAAAACAACTCTTCTTTTTTGCGATTGATTCTCATTGTTCTCAACCTTAAATGAGAAACTTTTTGATAAAAATTTGCAACTAAAGAGACACCTTGCGATATGCAATTAATTTTGATAACTCAAAAATTGTGCACGAGCTTGAAATTTTGGGTAGAATAATTTGAAAAAATATTTGCCGTACTATTGTAAAATATGTGATCTGAGAAAATGTAATTCTGAACCCTGATGAATTATAGATTTTGTAAGATCAAAAAATTATTTTCATTGGGTAACATTCACTGGACTACATAAACATTGCAATATAATAAATGATTTTGTTTCAGTAGTGGTGACTAATGTATAATTTACATGACCTCATTTTAAACCTTTCGATGTACATTTGAATTAATTTTAA
The DNA here is from genome assembly GCF_964194025.1 of Convolutriloba macropyga. Classification (NCBI taxonomy): domain Eukaryota; kingdom Metazoa; phylum Xenacoelomorpha; order Acoela; family Convolutidae; genus Convolutriloba; species Convolutriloba macropyga. The sequence continues at coordinate 45,377,894 of NC_134475.1, forward strand.
CATATGGAACAACTTCTCCCAGTGCTCGAACCCACGACATCCACGCTAAGTCTACGCAAGATCTTGGATTTCCACGATACCAATTCCAAGTCCACGCAAGATCTTGGATTCTTCAAGAACCACACGAGGGTTTCCAGGATCTTGGCAGGATTTTGCTTGGTTTTCCAAGTTTTACTTTTTTTTACTAATGCTTCATTTTTATCCCAAAATTACTCAGAAAGACAAAATTTTGGTTCGATTACCCTGGATAACAGTCAAAACTTAGAAAAAAAACATTTTTTTTTTCGAGCCCACAGCAGCATTTCCAAGATCTTGACAGGATCTTGACAAGATTTTGCGTGGTTTCTCAAGATTTCGACTTCTCTTATTTTTGTCGAAACGGTGCCTTACCAGTGCCAACCTAACTCAGCGAAGACAGTTTTTGTTTGATTTTTTTGGCGATAACAAAAAAATGCTTTAAGGTTGAAAAAAAATTATGATTGAGTTCATGTCTCTCCAACATGTTTGAAACCTACGAAGGAAAATTGACCTAATAACCTAGATGCCTTAGATTTCTGATTGGCAGGCTTCCAATGTATACATTTCCTCAATTTGTCAGGAGGACAATAGTTTTCAGGAATGATAATTAAATTCCTGAATACCAAATTTACACGATTTTGTCCATGATGGAGGTGATATAGTAGAGTTGTCAAGTCTATGCTTCAGATAAAGTAATAAATTTTTCCCATTCATTGATGAGTATCTCTATAATAATTTTTAGACACGTCTCTATCTTTTTCAATGGGTATCGTAGCAAAACGTACCCGTCCATGAGCGATTTTTTTTTTATTTGAAACACAACTTCTCTTTTCGAAACGTCTTTATATACAAGGAGAAGATTGTTTTCTTTTCTAGATAGACCAGAAACAATTTATCCGTTCCTCACAGAGCATGCAAGCTGTTGATGCATGTAGTGTAATGTGTTTGTCCTGAAAATTTGTTGTCGAACGGTTATTTAAGGTTGATTCCTGAATAACATGTCTATCTTCAAATTTTATTGATTGTGGTGTTTTTTTCTTAAATGAAACCAATTTTCTGCGTCCAAAATTTCTCTGGGTCTTGGTATTATGCGGATTAAAATTGAGTTAAAATTACGCAATTTCATGTTGCATATGTAGTATATATGACCGACACCAATACATTTTAAAGTATTTTTGTGTTGGTTTTCACTGATGAAGCAATTTTTTCCGAAAAAACTGATCTCCGGCACAATAAAAGGAAAAAAACTTACAGTTAATTTTTAATGACTCATATACAATTCACGTGATCAAAACTGAGACTAATTTGAGAATTTTTGCTTGATTGATTAGTTTTTCCTGAAATATTTTCTCTGAAATTTTTTCTCTGAGATTGGTATTTTAGGAGGAAAAATTGAGTCTCATATACAGTTTGAATACATTTTGAAGTAGTTTTGTGTTAGTTTTAACTGCAGAAAAATCTTTTAATTAATGAACTTTTATGCGTCACTTGTATCTTAAGAAGAGTAAAATGACGAGCATCAATGTTTGACGACTCATACAAACTTTATATCAACAAAAATAAATCAAAATTAAAATTAATTTTTCTTAATTTTCATCCATGAAATAGTTTCTTGCTTTATAAAGTTTTCACTGAAACTCACTCATCAAGAGGAAAGAAGGAAGAATCACAAAACACCTTTTATGATTCATTTACATTTTATGCCACAAACTAGTATAATTTAAAGCAATCTTCTGTTAATTTTCACTAATGAATTAATTTTTTTACTTGAAAAAGTTTTTTCTGGGTCTTGTTCCTTATGATGAAAAAACTGATGTTCAAATGAACCTCGATGACTCATGTATACATTGTATTGATAAAATTTAATGTATTTTTTGGTAGATTCCTTTTATAAAACACATTTACAGGAGGGAAGTGTACTGTAAGTGAACTTTTCACTGGGAAGTGTAATGTAAGAAAAAATTTATGACGGTTATATTGATGCTTATGACCGAAAGTAAAATTTATTAAAAAATTTTAGTGTCTAATATTACTAATGAAGGACTTTTTACTTTTTTCGGGGACCTGTACTATAGAAGCAAAAAAATGCACAGTTGAACCCTGACGCCTATACTTTGTATATACTTTGTATGAGAAAATGTGACAAATTGTCAAGTATTTTTAGGTTAGTTTTAGCTTTTGAAACAACCTTTATTGATGAAATTTTAAATTGACTAATTGAAGAAATTCTGTGAATTGTACATTAAAAGAAAGAAAAATGATGTATAAATGATCGTATGTACCTAAATTTTACTTCATGTGAACAGGTATGAAGCCTTTTCAGTATTCAATTTAATTTTAACATATTAAACAGCCTTTACTTGGGAAATTTTCCGCAAGGACTCGTACATTACGAGTACAAATGACCTTTGATAACTAATATTTACTTTTTGTGAGCAAAACTGAAATGTTTATAAAACTAGTTTTGTGTTAATTTTCAATATTTAAACAACTTTAAAAAAGGCTTCATTCTCTGGGAGTTGTACATTAAGGTGAAAAAATTGACGTACATTTGACCTTTGTGGACTCATGTATACATTTTGTAAGCAAACTAGAATTTTTTCCAAGTAGTTTTGTGTTATTTTTCACTAATAAAACATCTTTATTTAAGACATTATTTCGCTATAAGAAGTACATTAAGAGGGAAAATGTGATGTACAATTGACCTTTGATGTCTCATAGATTATAGTTTATGTGAGCAAAAATGATGTTTTTTAAAGTAGTTTTGTGTTCTTTTTCACCTATGGAGCAACTTCTCATTGAGAATTTTTTCTCTGTAACTTTAAAATTGAGAGGAAAAAATTGATGTACAATTGACATTTGATGACTTATATATATTTTATGTGAGGAAAAGTCTTACCTTTTTGAGCAGTTTTGTGTTAGTTTTGACTAATTAAACAATTTTTACCTAAAAAAAACTTTCTCTATGACTTGTGCGATAAGAGGGAAAAGAAAAAATAATGTACAATTCAATATTGATTACTCATATATCCTTTAAGTGGGCAACATGTGGGCTCAAGAAACTTTTCTCTGTCACTTGTACATTAGGAGCGGAAAAAGATATACAATTGACCTTTGATGACACATATTTTCTGTGAGCAAAAATTTTTCTTTTTGATGTAATTTTATGTTCGTTTTTATTAATTAAACAAATTTTGTTGGGGAATTTTTCTCTATGATTTGTAAATTAAGATAAGAAAATTATGTACAAATGACTTTTGATGACTCATATATATACTTTATGTCCATTCTTAGATTAGACATGAAGTCATAGATTCTTAAGTAATTTTCTGTTAGTTTTTACTAATTAAATAACTCTTCCTAAGAAATTTTTCTCTACAACTTTTACTTTAGGATGAAAAAAATGATTTACAAATGACCTTGCTGACTCATGTTAGTTTTTACTAAATAAACACCTTTTACATAAGATATTCGTCTCTATATTTTGTACATTAGGATGAAAAAATGATGTACAAATGACCTTTGATGACTCATCTATACTTTATGAGAGCAAAATCTTAAACTTTTTAGAAGTTTCGTGTTAGTTTTCACTAATTGAACAATTTTTATATAAGAAATTTTACTCTATGAGTTGTACATTAGGAGGGAAAAAATGATGTAACCTTCACCTTTGAATACTCATAGATACTTTATGTTAGCGAAAATGATGTTTTCTAAAGTATTTTGTGTTAGTGTTCACTATTGGAGCAACTTTTACTCGAGATATTTTTTTCTTTTACTTGTACATTAACAGGAAAAAATGATGTACAAATGACTTTATGATTCCCATATACTTTTTATGGGCAATATTTAAAACTTTTATAGAGTAGTTTTGTGTTAGTTTTTACTAATTAAACAACTTTTACCGAAGACATTTTTCTCTATAAATTGTACATTAGGATGAAAGATATTTTATACACTTGACCTTTGGTGACTCATATATTTTTGTATGGATAAAATGGACAATTTTTTAAATATTTTCGTTTTAGTTTTCACTATTGGAGCAACTTTTCAAAGAAATTTTTTTGGGACTTGTACATCAGGAGGAAAAAATGAAGTAAAATTGGCCTTTGGTGACTCATATGTATTTTGTTGGAAAAAAGTACAACTTTTAAAATAACTTGTGTTAGAATTCACTCAGTACACAACTTTTTCTTAAGAAATTTTTCTCTATGAATGAAACATTAAAAAGAAAAAAATGATCTACAATTGTTCTTTGATGAATCATATTTACTTCATGACACTATAACTGGTATCTTTTAAAATAGCTTTGAATTAGTGTTTACCAGTACCTGTAGTTTTTTCTTGAAAAAATATCTGGAACTTCTATATTACTCGGATGGCAAAACTATACCCTTGTTCCCTCCATGCAAAACTGTACTCTACCAAAGCGATCCGAAAGGTTACTTATATTGCATGCTTGCAGATAATAAAATCTATACACCAATATCATGCTAAAACCAATCTTTTGCCCCACTCAAAAAATACCCTAGTATCCTTATTAAAATCTTCACGCTCTTTTCCCGTTTGCAGATAACCCATTCTATACGCTACAATCCTCATGACAGAAATTTACTCTATAATTACCATGTGGTAATACACGCTATTGTTTTGATTCAAATCTCTACTTTTTTTAGCCGTGTGCAGGTAATAGAATCTACACTTTTTCGTCTCCATGGAATACTAGTTCCGTCAGTCTTGATTCTAATCATCATTTTTTTACGCGCCTGCATATCTTAAATTTATTTCCAATAGATAAATTCTCGCAGATATTCCAAGTAATACCTCATACTAACCAGGACAAATCTTTGTCCTATTACTCAAAAGCATCTCTGAATCCTATCATTTTTTTCAAATCTTAGCCTATTTTGCAGTTATTCAAACCTATATCCTACTATCCGAAAGACATATTTGAACCCAATAAATACCATGCAATGTTTTACTCTGTTAACCTCAACGAAATCTATGCTCTATTATCCTCATGCCAAAATATTGATAGTCTATCATCCACATGCATATCTGATGCCTTCTATCTTGATTCAAATCTTCGTTCTTTTACATGCTTGCAAATATTCCCTTCTAAACGCTTTATCCGTATGGCACAACTATACCGTATTATATCCATGCAATAAATCGAATTTAATTTCCATTTTCCAGATTTTTTGAAGTAGCGCCCCTACATGAAACCCCTACAACATATTATCCCCATGCAAAAACCATTATTCTATTATAATCATGGGATTTCCACTCTTTTGTCCTCAATATAAAAAACCCCTTAGTTGTTCGTTCCCTGACTGTGCTTACATACACATTTCCCTATAATATAAAAGTTTGTGTAAATACTGCTTAAAAACGAAGAAATTAATCCTCGCTTCTTAAAAATGGAGGTAAGGTAAGTTTATTACCTGTTCAGGCAACAATCATCTCATACAGGTAATATTTATCGAGAACTTTCCATTTGCGCGCAAGATCGAACATGTTTGGTGAGAAATAGCCGAAAAATGGCTTCAGGTGTATAGATTTGTTGTTCAGTAAACTTAGCAGACTTTAACTTGATGCATGAATATTGCTTGATAATAAATTGTCTTTGAGTGAATGAGAAACTATAATTAGGATGAAATGAGTTAGCGATGAGTTGTGACCTCGCTCGTCTTTTTCCTGATAGCATCTCTGATCTCGTACCAGCTGCTTAGTGTGATTACTTCGAACAGACACATCACCGCACTGATGATGTTGTCAAAGTGGAAGTTGCAAGGATTGGCTATAAAACACCACCCCGTTTTCGCCCTCCCTAAACCCATCATACATTTTGCCTTCATGCAGAAGGCACATCAGAGTTTACAATTATCATGACATCAGGAGAAAAGCTCGGCGATATACAGCTTTATGACCTTTTTTCAAAAACTTGTGGTATTCCTTTTCTGTGTGTTGATTTCAGTTTAAATAGCCCTGAGTTGATTTTCTTCGGTGTGCTGCTTTCAATTTGAAAGGCATTGATTCAGATTTTAACAACAGTTCAACTTAAACGAAACTTGTTTTAGCCTAAGTTCACTAAACGGGTGGCCAAATTAGAAAGGATAGAGACAAGTGACGGCTAGTCATGTATTTCCCCGCTCAGATTATCCGCATGTATACCCTATTATACCATGGTTAAGGATCATTCCATATTATCCCCATGCAATTATCTACCCTATTATCATGCATGGGATATATACCCTACTGTCCCCATGACATGATAACTACCTTTCCTAGTGCGCTATATGAAAACTACTAACGCTATTGTAATTGATAATTATAACTATCGACCTCTGAATTCGTATGCGCTAGTTGTGATAACTTTTTGAAAAATTCAAAGGTTAATTTTAACGCTCATTCAGCTCATCAAACAAACGGTAAGCGTGTTTCAAAACTAAAATAGAAGACGAAGATCAGCAAAGTGTTGTAAAATAAACACAAAAAACGTACACTTAAATGAAGGGAGCAAATTAGGGGGAAAATAAGAATCTGATCATCCCACACTAATCTAAATCGCTATTAATTTATCTGCAGACTCATTTAAAACCCAACATCAGATAATTTTAAATTCTGGGGCTCTTAAACGCCAAAAATGCATATTGAACACTATTCTCAACTTGTCTTTTTCACTGTCAATATGGTTTTTGACTCCTTCAAAATTTGAAACTGCAACAAAAGAAATTTTTATGGACTAGCCTTAAATGTTTCCTGCTAAATTCGCTTCTTTCAATATCAAAAAAATTCTAGCTGCTCCGATTTCGCTTTAAGCTCAGAAACAGAATTACAATCAGTATAATGCCGATTTGTAACTATTGTTCGGACCTACTTCACTGGAGGAGGAACTCTATGCTCAACTGGGTTTTTCTTTGCTCCGTCAATACTCGCCGATTGATATATTTATTGAACAGAGTACTGAGTGGCATCAATAGCAAGGTCCTCAAGCGTATAATATCAATTGGAAGAGAATTTTTTTTCGACTCAAACTTTTACCCAGGAGTCATTGAGGTTTGAATTTTGTGAACGTTAGCCTCAATTCCGTTGTTTTGTTCTCACTTTTGTTTTTTTTTTCCAAAATTTTGCTCAATTATGGTAAACTTATGATAAAATTGTGAAGGATAGTGTAATCTGTTTTACTTTTAACGAAAAAAAAAGTTGCTGAATTGTTTGAACTGAATCTTTTGGTTAAAATTAAGCCCATTTTGGCTAAAATAACAGGTTGCGCAGATATAAAAACTGCTAAATCAATCGTCATTTACTCGGATAAGGGCTAAATTTACCTCCAGTTCCTGTGAAAAAGATTTGGAAATAACCACTGGCATGCATTCGCTAATTTAAATAAATATTTTTGATAAGGGATCATTTATTTTTCATATATTAGGGTTTTCGTTGGTCAGATTACCTACTACTCAATTATTTGGAACAAAAACGTAATTGATCACACCCTGCAAAATCAATGTTTCAGAAGCATTAATGATCTGGCAATGAATGGGAATTCAGGTTGTTTCCTGGCACTCTCCTTTTTTGAAATCTTTCATCGTCTGCATTTTTGTCATCCCAATTGCAGAAAAAAAATTGTTCATAGAGCAATTCAGCAGATGGAAAATCCTATTAGTATTGGAATGAGGCCAAATGAATGAGTATTAGGTATTTTTTTAGTAAAACTCATGTTTTTTATCTCCGGTAATGTGTTTTTGAATTTTTTTATTTCTCGAGTTTTGCCAGCATTTTCTGTTCTTTTTGTAGTGTCACGTCTCAGTCTGTTTAAGCAATTAGCTACCTAATTAGCTCTTAGAGTGGCCACCATAACTCGATAATTATACAAAACACGTCATATATTTTCGATATTGACTCTTTTTCAAAGTAATTTTATTGCTGCAACTTGGAACAATTTGTGAACTTAAATTGAGAAGCAGCATTAGCTTGACTCGTTCTGAATCTAACACTCCAAAAAAATATTCGAATTACAAGGGAGCACTGCCTTTTTTAAAAAACTGATTAGCTTTTTCATATTTTTATAATAATTGATGACCAGAAAGCTTCAAAACGAAAACAAGTTTATTATTTTTTGTCTCCAACAGTGTTTTTCGTTAAAAGTATATGTGAAATTTTTGTTCTGCCATATTTCGTTGTTATTTTGTATTTTTTACTCGACCTTTTATCACGGTATATCCAATTGGTTTCTAAGCAGTCTCAAGCTAACCTGTTTAGTTATTTTCAGTTTTTCTGACTCACTTTCTTTTTAAAAAATGACATTATAGGGTTTTGTCCATTGTTATCATGTTTTTGTCACCCTCAGTGTAGTCTCACAGGTCAAACCATTTCGCAAGTAAATGAGAACCTATTCTTCATTGCGGTATCATCTTTTAAATATTGATTTTTTGGCTTTGATACTGCGAGTTTGATTTTTTGGCTTTGATACTCGTTAATGAAAAGTTACAAATCACGCTATTGGCGTTAAAAGAAATTAATTCTTGTTTTGAAATGTTTTTGTTGAGTAAATTGTGATTTTAACGGCTTTGACATTATAAATTAGTTGACTTTTTGGTTTTTGCCTGTATTGGTTCTTGTTGTAGTCGTATGATTAGATAGGTCTCAATGATTCATATGGAGATATAATTGAATAAATAATTTCAGTTGATAACGAATGGTTTTCAGTTTTTTTTGAAAATTAAGTGTTTTCAAAAGTATTCAGGTATTTTTTTAAACTTTCCGTTTTTGGTTTTTTGAATTAAAGACTTCACTGAATTGTGAGTTATTCTCAATAAAGACAAGGTACATGTCCTTTTTGATGGAGTACAAGTGAACATGTGTAGTTTAGTTTTTATCTGATGGTATTTTGACTTTGCTGTCAGGTTTTAAATAAGGCCGTAATTTAATCCCGTTTTTTTTTTAGTTTTTGTTGTTTGTCTTCTCTCTTAGTCTGTTTAATAGCAGGTATCATCGGCCCTCTAATGAAGCATTGTTTAATTGTTTTTAGTGGTTTGTGGTTTGTTTTTAAAGCAATTTCATATATCGATACACCAATATTTTCGAAATAATCATTTTTTGAATGTTTTCTCTCTTTTTTTATTTGTTAGACAATTGAGACAAAAATGTGGATGAGCTTGGTCGGAACATTATGTGCAAACGCTCATTACCGAGCTTCCTTACTTTGGATTTTAAATTTGCGTGACTTGAATCGAAGCCTCCTTGAGTAGTTTTTCTCCCTTAAAAAGAGACTTAGTAAAATCTTTTCTGTAAGGTTCGGTTCACTGCTTCTGAATTATAAAAATGAGAAAAGTTAGCAATCCGACAAATTTTACGGGCATCTAAAATATGCCATTTTCACCTTGTTTTCTTTATGAGGTCAAATATTTACAGTTATATTTTGGTGAAACGCAGAAGAAACGGAAAAAATGATGAAAATAGCAGAATACGAAACATTTAAATGATTTTTTTTTGAAAGTTCGTGATATTTCTTGAAAAACTTGAAACTTTCTTGATGTTTGCATCATCATTGAATCAAATTTTCCATACAAAAACTTAGGTAGAGCAGATTATAGTAGAACGCAAAATTTATAACCCAGCCCTTCAGCACGGGAATTAACAGGATAGTTTCTTCCAAAACCAAGTAAAGATTGTCAATGTCATCAAAAACCAAAGAAAACGTTTAAACTTACCTATAAAGTTTTCATCGTATTCAATAGATGAGAACTGCAGATTTTGGATTGGGTAAGGTGCAGTTGATCCATCGAAGGCCCCTGAGAAACTAGACCCACAGCATGCAGACATAGCTGAGACCAGAAGGGTGAACTTTGTGCCCGCTGTCAAACTGGTCGTAAAAGAGTACTCCCAACCATTGATGTCCAGAGCAACCTCTTTGTAGATATTGAGCTCGCTGATTGTTACGGTAAAACTGACAATGCTATCTTCTTTTTGGTACCATTCGTACTTGACGTACTTCTCAATTTCACGCGACTAAAAAATTGAAAATAGTAGTATAATAGTAGTAATATTGTAGTAAAGATATTTATAATAATAATTATGATAAAAATAATAATAATAATAATAATAATAATAATAATAATCATAATAATAATAATATTAAAAATAATAATAATAATAATAATAATAATAACAATAATAATAATAAAAATAACATTAATAATAATAATAATAATAATAATAATAATAATAAGAAATAATGATAATTATTATTATAATAATAAAACGATAATAATAATTATAATTGAAAAATAATAATAATAATAATAATAATAAAAATAGTAATAATAAATAAAATAATAATAATAATAATCATGACAAAAAGATAAAAAAAATTAATAATAATAGAAATAATAAAAATAGAAGTAATAACAATAATTATTATAGTAATAATAATAATAAAAATAATAATAATAACAATAATAATAATAATAATAATAATAATAATAATAATAATAATAATAATAATAATAATAATAATAATAATAATAATAATAATGATAATAGCAATAACAATAATAATAATAATAATAATAATAGTAAAAATAATAATAATAATAATAATAATAATAATAATAATAAGAATAACAAAATAATAATAATGAGAATACTAATAACAGTAATTATAAGAGTAGTATTAAAAGTATTTTTTAAAAAAAATAAACAGTAATGATTATATTAAAAAATAAAAATATTAAAATAATAATAATTAGAATACTAATAACAGTAATTATAATAATATTAATAACAAAAATATTAATAAAACTAATAATTAGGTTAACAATTTTATTAATGGTGTTATTAATATTATTAAATAAATTAATAATGATATTAATAATAATAATAATAATAATAATAATAATAATAATATTAATAAAAATAAAATTAATAATAAAAATAATAATAATAAAAATAATAATAATTTTATTAATATTAATAATAATAATTTTGACGGAGGAACCATGACTCCCCAGGGAATACTCTAACCCTTAAGAGCTCATTCACTGAACTTCACATTATAATT